>NC_091015.1:122945253-123289003 GCF_041296385.1 Aphelocoma coerulescens | reverse complement strand
TACCACAAACCCAAGAAAGTCCAATTTAACTTCATGCTCAAGTCAGAGGGATTTTTTCTTGTGACTTCAGTAGGAATTTTCCTGGATCCAGGAAAGAAAGGGAGGATGCTATCAGGTATCAACTACTTTGTCTTGAGAGAACCATGAGA
The DNA here is from genome assembly GCF_041296385.1 of Aphelocoma coerulescens. Lineage (NCBI taxonomy): Eukaryota > Metazoa > Chordata > Aves > Passeriformes > Corvidae > Aphelocoma > Aphelocoma coerulescens. The sequence goes on along the minus strand of NC_091015.1, from coordinate 123,288,854 downwards.
CAGATATGGGAGGGAAGAGCCTTGATGGGGTAAATACATAAATGCAACCTCACCTTCAAATATTTCCCCTTCTGAATCTGAAACAAATATAAATTACAGTGTAAGATTTCAAATATTGCCTTTTCCTTTATCACTTGACTGCAACTTCTGTTGTGGCAGTACTGAACCTCAGGTGTAACAGCATGTTTTTTACTCTTTTTAATGACTGAATTTAAGAAAAATAGTGTGAATGAAGGTGGAAATGGTACAGGAATCCAATCAGCTATAAAACCTTTGGAATAATGACCATTTTCTTTCTAGTATCTTCTAATAGGAAGGAACATTTTGTAGTTACTGTGCAAATTTTTTCATTTTCCAAAACCAAGAGATAATTTTTGGCCTGGATAAAAAATTTTTAGCAAGGACAAAGCAAGGAAAAGCAACTAGAAGCTGTTGCCATGTCAAGTGGGGCCAGTGGTGCCCTTGGAAAACTCCAGTTCTCTGGCAGCTAGGGAGGGATGGTCCAGCAAGGTGAGGGTAAGGAAAGAAAGCTGGGCAGGCCCATTACCCACGTTGAGGGGCTGGGAGATACTTATAAATATCATGGAAGAAAGTCTTTCTCTGTTTTGTCTCAGACCACTTTGCCTTCATATAGAGACACTCCCATGGATCCTCTCACAGCTTCACTTGTCCTGAAATTACCTTCCTCCTCTTCTACTCTCTTCTTCCTGCAGTAATTTTGAACAACTTATGATTTCTCCTCTGGGTCTTTTCTTCTTTGGACTAAGCAACACAAGTTCTGTCAAACTGTTATCAATAGCCAAGTTTCCCAGGCCTTTGATCAATCCTGTATCTCTTGTGTAGGGATCTTACAAACATCCCACATGAATAAAGCCTTATCAGAGATTAGGAGGTTAGAAAGTTTGGTTCTAGGTTTTACAAACAGTGCTTCTGTTTATATATTGGAGTTACCAGGATAATAATAATTGTGTTGTTCCTACAGGCTGTTTTTCTTCAGCAGTTGAAAGCCTTGGGTCCGGTTTAGCTTGTGATCCTCAAAAACTTAAAACCTATTCTACGTATTTGTTGCTTAGATAACCATGGTCCAACTCATATTTGTAAAAGTAAGTATTTTTTTATACAAAGGCAGAATATTTTTTACATATTACCTTTTCTGAAATTTAAAAACTGCATGTATTGCTGAATAATACTGAAGGCCAACTTACTGTTGTGGCACTAAAAAGAATTTGTTTCCATAGATACAAGTTTTCTAGTAGTAAACTTGAGTGTGTATTTGGTATTTGCATCTGTTGATGTGGGTTGAATGTGGCAGTACCTGAGTATGTGGAAATCACGTTAGTAAATCGCTGCTAGCATTTGTACAGCGGCTTGCATGTTGCAGCTTGGGTTTCATAGCATTCCACTACACAGGGATCAGAGCATTCCTTGCTCTTTTCAGTACCTGGTAGCCTTGTTTAGAAGTACAACGCCTCTGAATATCTCTAAAAAAGAAAAAAAAAAGGAAGGAAAAGAAAGTGGAAAAAATGTTTTCAGTCTTTGTAGTTTTCTGAAGGTGGAATACATTTACTGTTTATACATAATATTGTTTTCGTTTGGATTTTTGAAGAAAAAGGATAAATAAGGGTCAGCAAAACTGCCTGGAGGTAGATTTGGATCACTAAATCATTCCTCCTGGATTTAATTTAACTGCACAAAGGACAACCAAGTGTTTCAGATCTAAGTTGGATTCTGTATGATCTTTGGGGGAATGGTTATATGAAAGTGTTACACACACAAGGAAAACATAAACAGTGAAAAGGACAAGTTGTCTTCTTCAGATTTCATGTGGTGATTTGATATGGTGTAAATATGGTAAATAGCAAAGAAATATATCAACGAGCTCTGGAGAACTTCAGAGATTTTGCAGAAGCTTATGGCATGCAGACTTTAAATAGAGAACAAGATACTGCCTGTGGCTTAGGTTTGACTGAATAACACAGTCCAAGAAAACACCCAAAAATAGTCTTGACAAGTTACTTTCTACTTAACTGGCATGCAATCCAGTGTGTTCCATCATGCATATTAATGTTTTTAAAGGATAGTGAGTAGGCTTGTTTCTCAGTTCACATCATTACTATCAGTGCTACCAAGACCTGTTTCAAAAAGATCAGCAGTATAATGCAGATGAAAAAAGGTGCAAACAACTAGGAAACAAGGCCCACTGTTCTTACAGTTGTTCACTGAATGTGCCATTAAGTAGTTACTCTCTACTCCATTACTCTCTCCTCTGTCTTTCCTTGTACAGTCATTTATAAAGTGAGAAGCAGCAATTATATATTTCATATTACAAGTGGCTATGACTGTAATTATTTTCTGCACACTTTACACAGTAAAAAAATGACTACCTAAGCTACAGCTCTTTATTCTGGAAGTCATTTTGTGTCAATCAAAATATTTTGGAATACTGCAAAAGGAGTTAAATTTTTCTGGAGACAACTTCCTTTTTATTCTTCAACGCATTTCTTGCCTGAAAAACTACTATGACTACTATGACCAACGACATACCACGTGATCATGATTATAAAGTAAGTGTGAACAACAGTGGTCCTGGTTGGCTCAGAATTGTTTATTATGCATTATTCTGAGTAATTATACTAAAAGTAAGGTCAAAAATAGCCACTATTGTTCATATAAAATGTGTTATATAATCTTACATGTAATTAACTCTTTCCTAAGAGTAATTTCTTGCATGGGAATAAACCATCTTTGTTGACCATAATTAAATGAAATATTAAATATATGATACAACACATTAAGAGTTTATGATCTTGTCAGATAATGTTCAAAGCTGCATCGGGGAAGGTTCTGACTGGATGTCAGGAAGTATTTCTTTACTGAGAAGGTAGTCAAACCCTGAAACAGGCTTTCTGGGGAGGTGGTTGATGTCCCAAACCTGACAGTGTGTTAGAGACATTGGGACAATGACCTTAACAACACACTTTATCTTTTGGTCTGAAGTGGTCAGGCAGCTGGACCAGATGATCAGTGTAGGTCCCCTCCAGCTGAACTATTCTATTCTATTCTATTCTATTCTATTCTATTCTATTCTATTCTATTCTATTCTATTCTATAACTTGTCACCCCTTGAGGGGCTTCATCTTTGATCATGTTTGTGCCACCTACCATTTTTGGCTTCAGTTTGTAGTGAATGTGCTGTCACACTTGGAGAACAAATCTTTTATTTAGCAATACGGCTGGAAATAAGAGACAGCACCTCAAGCCTCAAAACTGTCCCAGGAGACTCAGCTGAGAAACAACTGTTCTTAAAGGCTAATAAAGAGTAATCAAACAACAGATAAGGACTGAAATACCATTGGACTGTAACCAGACAAACACTAAAATCAATTTTTGACAGGCATGTTTATCTTTTGAATACCTGGAAGGAAGCAATAACTAAACATAAAAGAAACTGTCAGATTTCCTGCAGTAAGTGCAAGCTTAATTGATTACTTTCAAGTTTATGTAAAAAAACTTTGACCAGTAATCTCTAATACAACAAAAAATTGTATTGAAAGGATTCTATATACCAAAGAACAAACATATATGCTCAATAATTAATATTATCATTGACTATACCATGAAAAAATGTATGAAGCAGTGAGAACGCTACACAAAGGACTGCAACTGTGAGCTTGTTTTTACATCCATTATCTACTTAGCAACAGAAAGAGAATAAAGCATTTCATCATGTTTTTATTGCCAGTTTAAATTGCCAGCTTTCAAGAAAAGCACAGGGAATTTGATGGGCTTCTGCGTCTGTTATATCAAGAAAAAAAATCCACACTTGTGAACTACATGCACAATCCCAAATACAATAAAAAAGTTACAGTATCATAATTTTTGCATTTGTAGAAACTCTGAATTTTTATTTGTTTTCTGAAGGGATATGATCATTCTGCTATCTATAGTACCCGTTCTTTCAAAAAATAACTGCTTGTTATCTCTGTGAACTTTAACTTTTAGAGAAGCTGGAATCATACTGACAAGAGAAGCAGCTTTATGTGTTTTGCTGAGTGCTCTCTGTTTTTTCCTAGCCCTCTCTCCAGAGTTTCTAGCCCTCTGCACATTCAGTGTAAAACTTCATTCCTCCTAGGACTAAGCAACACTAAGCAATTAGGTGATAGAGCAGTTAATGTACCTCGAGCCCTGCTCTGGCACCTCAGGTGGGCTAGGACAAATCTGGCTGTGGATCTGTGTGCTTTCCTGGTGAAAACTTGGAGATTGAGTTTACCCTGAGGAACGGAGTGGGAGGAGTGTTAGTATACAATCTACTTATCAGTCTTAAATAGCCCAATAAAATGGTATTAACAACAACCTTTTGTTCACCTGACTGCATAGAAATATTTCCGGAAGAAATCTTTCCTGTTCATAAAAAAGTGCATGAAATACTTCTGGAATAAATCATTCTTGCTCACCAATTGAAGCAGATTCTTTTTTTTTTTCAGGTGGGCATGTATTTAACAATGCAGGAAATCTTTTATTTATAATAATATTTGTGATTTTTATTCACATATATTGCCTGTATATCACATGTATGCTGTTATATACAAAATACGTATGTAAAAGACACACTTTCAAACAAATATAAAAATATTTCTAATTTTAACTAACTCGGGTGACCAACATGCTGTATTTACTGTCTGAAGGTGATAACCAGCTAAGGAAATAAAACATCACAAATATTTCAGCTGGCAAGCTTGAATAGCTTTTACCACCACAGAGGTGAAACCTGAGTGTTCAGAAGCCTCCATCTGCAGACATCAGCACAGCTTGACAATCAGCTCTGCCTGCTTCTTTATAGAGCTGATCACAGCATTACACCAAAGGGAATATGTAAAGAAGAGCCATGAAGTGTGGCCTAGCTAATCACGGTGAGGGAGGTACAGTCTGCCCTTTTTAAAGCGAATCTTATTTCACACTCTTACAGAAAACCCAGCTGGGACAAAGTAACAGCTTAACTTGTTTAACTAGTTCTGTTTTATTTAGAGTAAAAGGTAAAGTTTACATTGAAGCCTGAAACCTTAATCTCTTTTCCCGTATTTTCTCACTCCTATTGTGGTGTCTATTTTTTGGCCATTTCTAGAATTACAAGCACCATCTGCTACAAAAAAAAAAAATGGTGCTGAGACATCTTAGAAGGATAGCACTAGGGATGCCTGCCCCACCTTTCTGATTGTGTTTGGGTCACAGAAGTGGATGTGAACCAGTTCCTCAGGCATGGCAGTTCACAGCCCAGCGTGGTAATGTCAACCAAAGTGGATGTTGGCTAATGCACCCAACCGTGAATTAGAGCAGCCAAATGTGGGCCCAGTCTTGCTGACTCTGTGAGAAATCTGAGGGGAGAAGAAATTCTTACACCTGTTATCTTGTTCTTTATAGATTATGGAGGTTTCTCATTGTTTCCCACTGGGATTTTTTGCAGATGGGCACCATCATTCTCAAACCCATAACAAAGCAGGAATTGTGTTTTGTTCAGGATTCTCACTGGAGCATGTGTCTTACTAACACAGAATGTTGTAGGCTGGGGTTAGGCAGAACAGGGCAAATGAGGGGGAAAGAAAAATGGAAAGGAAAAGTGATTCTTTAAGCATGCAAGTGAAAAGTTCATGCTGGAGTCACAGCTTTTAAAACCATACTTGAGATATAGGGAAGCACACACACCCACAGCAGGACAGAGGACTATAAGAAAAGCTGTACAGTGTGATTGGAAATAAGGCTAATGAGGAGACTGGGTACCACTCTACTGCTGAGCTACATGCTGGAAGAATCACCTGGTCCTCCAGTTCTGCTGCCATCAACGCTGTTAGCAAAATTTTTAAAGTGCTTGTATACGAGTCCTGAACTAAAATGCCAAATTAAGTGAATTTTAGCCCCGTAACAGCTTACCAAAACCATCTTGCGTCGGTCCTAAAAAGAAACCACATAGTGAACATTTTGCTTGGTATCTCAGCATGAGACACAGCATGCAGCCAAGCAAAACCACATTCCCCTGCTTTTCAAGGATCTTAAAAATTTTATTGCCCATTAAATATTTGTTTACTCAGCCTGTAGTTGAAACCACAGCACTGTAAACATTGCTAACCAATGCTATTTGAGGTTTTGACTAAAACCTCCCTTAGATGTGAGATTTGTTGGACTTTCTCAGAGAATCAGCCACGAGTCTGAGCACAAAAACAAACCTGGGTGATGAGAGAATGTAAATCCAGGGTCCCACCCAGGGCGGTCCTCCTGGCTCAACTTTTACTTGACAAGTCCCAAACCTGAGAGTCCATTTGGTGGAGCCATCATTGCTAAGGAGAGGGTGCAAGAAGAAGGATTCACAGCTTTTTTGAAGTCTAAAAATAGGGAAAGTTTTCCATTCAGGGCGTCCCGTCATCAATGGGATCAGAAAATCAGGGTTTTTTGGTCATCAGAGTAGTCCCTTTTGTTTGTTTTTTTTTTTTTTTTTTTTTTTTTTTTTGAGATACAAATGGACAAAACAATTAAATTAATTTAGAAACTATCTATTAAACAAAAGTGAAAGTTAATGTGTTAAAGCAGCATTATTATTCTTTTAATCGCTTTTTAGACATTTAACCTAAGCCTAGTATGGAACTCTCTATAGCTGACATCAGAGAATAAACCATGCTGTGTTTCTGCTACAGCCACGTAAAAGTTTAGTTGAAGAGAAACCCATGCATGTTCATGATTTTTACCTGAAAATAGGAATATATGCCATGTTTTTTTCTATGAGGAAAGACATTAGTGTATTTTCATCAGAGGCATTATAATACGTCATTACAAAATACTCAGACAGCATTGCTAAAAGGCAGTTTCTTCCTGCCTGTGAAGCACTTACTTGATTAAAACTTCTGCAAAATATAGAAGGGAAGGGTTATTTATTATTCTGAATTAATCTAGCTCATAAGTATTGTCTTTTAAAATAGATTAATTTCAATAAAATGTCAGAATATGTAACAAAATTACTCTTTTAATATATCAATATTGAAAACAAGATGAAAATAAAGTGCCCTCATCTTGAATTTCTCTTTGAGTGTTCAAATTAGCCTGACTTCAACACTCCATAACATATGAAAGAACTGCAATTCAGAGGTACTTTCCTGATGTTTTGTCCACTAGTCAGATGGTTACTTCTTAGTGGTATCAACCACATCAGTTCAGTAAATCTAAATATTTATGTGAGGAGTGTGACTAAAACAAGTTCAACAGCCCAGCCATACAGACACATGTTGATTTTATTGAAGGACTACAGATAGCAAAGATTTAACACTCACAACAATGTGTTGAGTCTAGTTTATTAGCTGAATGCACAGTTACTATTTTTTTTAATCAGAAGCAATTATAGCTACACAGGGCAGAAGAAGCAAAGTCTTTTATTCTTGACAGTTTTCAAAACACGGGCAGTTCCCATCTGTATTTGCAGAACCTAATGATATAAAAGATGTGCAACATTAAGCACGAGGCTACAATCTGTGTTTGAATTTTTCTGAATTACAGTAACAAATTCATTCATTTGGGATATTACATTAGTATAAACAAGAGAAGAATGTAGCTAACAATCCTCAGAATGGCAAACAAATAACCAATTAATTCATTATTATTATAGTCCTTATTGCACGTGTAAGAGAGACAGAGAAGTTCAAGGATTTGCCCAAAGCCACAGGTAGAGCTGGAAGTGCATCAAGGATTAAAATGGAGGACAAACTGGTTATCATTGTGTTCACACTTCTTGTAGACTGTCCAATAAAGACCACATGCAGCTAGATCAGACACATGAGACAATTTGACTCTTTCTGTTATTTAATAAAACTTGTATGAAAAATGGATATTATGTGTGAAAAAAACAAACTATGTTGTAAATGATTGATTTATTTTATTTTACAGCCTTTGACAACTGTGCCTACTAAATAGGTCAGGCAAAGATTCTGCTCTGTCAGCACACTGATTGTTGTACATATTGCTCTGATGCTATCAAGAGAGAATGTGTCATTGAGTCTCATCTTTTACATGAAAAAGGAAAAAATAACAAATCCTAAAAGTGATTAAGCCATACCAGAATGAACAATGAAAAAACATAATTGAATAGTGATCCTTAATATCCATTTTTACTATATAAATATATATATTTATGATATATATATATATAGATATACATGTATACATATACACACAAGTATATTTGTTGCAGTATGTATGCAAGAGTAAAGATTTTATCACCTGCAACATCAAGATAATGCATAAACTCTCTAACTTGGTTCTAGCTGTATAAAGACAGATCAAAGATTCAGCCCAGGTGTGGCTCTGGAGTTTCATTGCTCAAGGCTAATTATTCACAAAAAGTCCCCACCCTAGAGACCTGTCAGGCTGGTTTACCTTTTGGCTGGTAGACATTTTAGAGAAGACACTACCTAAGCTCAGCTATTTTGTATGACACACTACAGCATCTAAAACAATTTCACAGATTTTATGAGATATTTGACAAACTGCAGATTACACGTGAATGTAATTTTGTTACCTAGAAGCAGACAGGAGTTTCCAAGACCTTGAGCTCATGCTGAGCTCTAATTAAAACCAATTTCAGTGAATAGGCAAAAGCACAATACTGTAGAGATGGCTCAATGTTTTAACTTCATTATGATGAAACGTACTAAAAATATTTATTTTGATCATGACCAAAATGTGTGAAACATTACACCACATACAATAAAATAACTCATTTAAGAGTGTACCAACTATCATCATTTTTTAAAAATCACTTTCAGGGATCGTTTTTTAAAGATGGCCTCTACCTTTATTTGCTTATGAGTCATTAACTGTGATCAAGGCTGCTCTAGTCTGAAATAAGAAAAGACAAAAGATTTATTGCAATCATCTGTCCTTGTCATAGCTACACAGAGGATTAGCAAAGAAAAACAATGACATTTTTGTAGAGACAATTACTCTGTCCTGGGCACCAAGTTGAAGCTAAACAGAGACAATCCTGTTTCTTGTTGCAGTGCTCTGTTCAGTCTTTTCTCCTGGATGTCTTTTTAATGATACGGCTGGAACATTGAGGAGACTCGCTCAATTATTTGAGCAAGGACTCTATAGAGAACATAAAATTTATTTCTCAGTACTAGCAGCCCATTTGTTAAAACGGCTACCAACATTGTATTTAAACAAATTGTTTTCTTTTAGTGGTTGAGATTGTGGGGACACTGGTCCTCCCTATGTTTGCACTCATTTGAAATAAGATTTTTTTCTCTTCTCTGCTATATCTGGTATTTCTATATCTACCTGTTAGAAATGTCTTGACAGTACTGAAAAGTACCAGCATGTACCACATCTAGAGTTTTCAAGAGGTAGGTAAGCTAAGCAGTCAATTTGCATAAATATTTGAATTTGGCTATAAAAGCTGAGATTAAAACTCAGTAAAAATTCTCCTGGAGGACAATACAATTTCCAGGAACTGACTCAGGAATGACTAACAATTTCACACAAGAGGACATCTGAAGAACATTTCATCTTCTGTTAATATTGTAAACATCAACTAATCAATGAAATGCATTTTTAAGGAAGGTGTCATTATGCATGAGTTGGGACGCAGATACTTTAGTAGAGGAAAGATAAATATGTATGAGTGATTATGTGAGCTCTTACTCGGATCAGAAAGGTTGTGCTATTAATGTTGTGTCTTGTCAAATGTGTTACACCTGTCATGAAATATCGCATCCACTTATTAAGGGCTATCACTGCATGGAGAGAGGCTGACTGGGTCACTGGACAGGATGCTCTGGCATAACCACAGGCCACGAAAGACTGGCTTTCTCTTTAAGGTCGTTAGGCAAGTATCCTCTTTCCCTCCATAAAAACAACATTTTAGTCAATTAACTTTATTGTGTGGTTATAACTCCCATGAATAGGTAAACAGAAACTGTTTCTGTGTTTTGTGGCTTTGCAGGATACAGCCTTTCAGGAAGATGGAATATGTGTTGAAATGTAAATGCACGGAATACTTTTGATACCAATGAAAGATTTATATGAATTTTTAGCAGAGTAAAAGTAAAGCTGTAGTAAATCAAATAAGATATTTTCAGATAATTCTGATTCCAGGTGTGATTCTCCCCTTTTTTCAGTTTGCACATGATCTTGGCTATTTGCATCAGATTAGAAGACCACAGAGTTACCTCTTTTTCTATGAATAAATGAATTAATTCCTTCCTCAGTTCCAATGTATGAGCTACATAATTGGAAAGATATTACTGTATTACTATATTTTGGATTTCACTTTCTGTCACTTTTTGAGCAGAAGAATATGTCATTGAGGTTTTTTTTTTCAGTTCAACAATATGATGTAGAAGAATTTAAATGATAATAGTTTACTCTTCCTGCCATTTTGCATTTGTGTTTATGTGCATGTTCTCCTCACGGTGTTACATCTGGGCTTTTGGCAAGAGTACAGTTTTCTTGAAGTGCTACAGAAAACAGCACATTCAAAACAATTCTTCATGATGTCATCAGAACAACTTCTGTAAGTGAGATCAGCTTGGAAGAGGAAGTAGAAGTTACCTGGGGTCTCAGGAAGGGGTGCATGAGACTGTCTTGATCCATTAGACCAGGGGTTCATCCTAAGAAATACGGCCTTGGCATGGATGGAGAAATAATGTTATTTGAAATAAATAAAAGCTTTAAATACTTTAAACTCTCAGTTGTGAGATCATTTCTATTTTGTGTCTTGTGTGTTATATGAGACTTGCAAATGCTTAAGACAGTTTTAATCAGAGCAATCATGAGACCTCCTAGCTTTCATGAAGGGTGTTAATATGGATTAATCCCCAATGGTTAAATGCAGTATCTTGTGAAGAAAGCATATGGAGGGTGGTCTGAAATTTGATCTATTAGCTATTCTATGTCAATTATTAGTACTTCTTTGTTCAGTAAAATGATGACATGGAAAAAAAGTGTATGAGTAGTCTCTATCACTTGGTGTTATACCACTAGTGAAGCCTTTTTTGCTATTATCTAATAGCAAAATGCTGTTGTAATTTGTAGCAAATGCTGTGTAAGGAAATTAAGAATAAGTTACCTGACCTTGAACTCAAATGCATGTGGACTATCATAGCCTGCATACCCAGTAACTCCACTCATATGGGTGGGGATTAAGTAAGCACTAAATAAGTAGTGTTTATAATAGCTTATACTTTATTTAGTGTAAATAGCTCTAAATAAGCAGCATATAAAGCAGTGTAACAAGATGGCACAATTTGCGAATAGTGTTGTCCATAGCACATGTATCACTTCTTCCTCTGGAAAAAAGGGAAAGGAGGGAGAGGAAGAGGGAGCAGAGAGCTCCCTCAGGGCCATGGTGCCTCCTGAGGGTATCCAAAGGTGAGCTAGAGCTCACTGGACATGTCTGGCTCACAGATCTAACCTGAAATGTTTGTCATGCTAGAGTGGAAATAGGACCAAGGAGTTACTGTTGTGCATAAACCTGTGAACTAGTTCATACGTGCATACATGGAATTAGAAAAAAAAATTGGAATGTGAGGAATTTTGTAAACTGTGACTGGAGTTTTCCAGTGTTCTTTAGAAGCTGCGTATTTTGTAGGAGAAAGGAGGGAGCAGAACCACTGCAGAAAGAGAAACTCTGTTATATGAGTAGGCTGTCAGTGTTTTCAGGAATTTGCAAGTATTTAAGCAGTTAAAGGTGCTGAATAAGAACCAGAACTTTAATTTTTCCTGAGCTTCTGCCCATGACACACCTTATTTTAACTGATTATTATACAAATCATGAGCTATGAAGATCATTGCTTCCCTGGCCAAATGACAAAGGAATTCTTATTTCCAGTATATGCCCTGTTGAATGCCGAAGGCATTGTACATGCTAAGGCTAATGCTTTGCTGTATAATAGACACCTGCTGATTAGTAGTTCTCAAGCTTAATTTGGTTATGGTATGATAAATTAGGGAGTGCCTTTCTAAGTAAAACTGACATAATGCTTTTTTTCCACTGGAACTAAGATAAATCTGTGCTTCCAATACAACACCTCCAGAAAAGTTAATTAGATAAATTTAAAGCGTCTTTTACATTTTTTGTATTTGACAATTAAAAAAAATTATGCCATTCTTCTCACATTTGAGCATTGTGCCTGTCTAATCATTTTCCAAAGTTGCATTAGGCAACATGAGTACCGGGCTCACGTGTGGCTCCCCTGTCTTTATTTCTCCCCAGGGGAAATGCCTATGTTTTTTCTTTACATTCTACTAGTGTTGTTATTCATAAGAAGCCAAAGAAGACTGCTTGTACTGATTTGGCTTTTGCATTGGATACACACATTTCTCTATTTTGAAGCATACCAGAGGGAGCAAACTAAATGCATTTACCTGGAGGAGGTTTCTGAGAAGACTGATGCTGGGGTATCACTGTAAAGGTAAAAAAAGGTAATCATGTTGATGGTGTCTCACTGGTAACTGAGAATGAGAGAGATCCTAATGTCTGCTACTGGAGTGAGAGTGTGCTCTGTGTTTTAGCTGAGAGAGAGGGAAGTGCTTTTGTATCCCTTGGACCTAAGTGACTGCGCAAAGTGACCGCCCAAAGTGACCGCCCAGCAATCAGCTAAGGCAGCAAAGCACACATAGCTGGCTGTCATTTTGTCTGGATAAGTGGCTCTTTCTCATGCTTGATAAAGATTGATGAGGTTCTGAACCCTTGCCAAAAATATGACAGTGTGATTCAAATCAAATTTGTCTTTGGAAAGATGATCTATACAGCTTGAAAACCATTGAGACTGAGCTGTGAGAAGGAGCAAGAATTTAGGAACTGGGTCAAGCTTAATCTGGTGGTCTTGGGCAGTCCCACACCTGTACATCTGCAGCAGGCAGATGTATCTGTGCCAAGCAGGCGATCACAGTAAAGCCCTGAGGTCTGCTCAGATGTGCTGATGCTGACGAACCAAGTGTACCCCCCTAGGAGCATGCACAGGTTAGTGGTTTTCCACCTGTTTACCTGCCCTAAATAAGCTCTGAATACATTTGCTAAAGCATATGGATAAGGAGTCAAATTGCTAGCAAAAATATGCAAAATGCATGCCAGAGCAAATATATGAAACATTCAAAAAATATTTGTGCAGGCAAATAAGGGGCTTTGCAGAGCAGTAGGAGGGAGAAACTTTACACCATCCTCTGATGTTTGCGCTGTGCTGTTCACGTGGGAGTAGTTACCAAAGATCAAAGGTCACATTTCAACAGAGGAAAAGAATAATGTATTCACACTAATTCACATAATTATTCCCAATTAGCTAGAAGATAAACATAACTGTCATTTATACATTTTATAGATTCTGTTTTTGTATTTGTAGGTCACACGATGAAACCCCACAGACATTACAGACTCCACCTTAAATTTAATATCCCGTGAGGACAATAAGACCTATATGATGAGAAGAAGGTGACTCCTTGGTGTTTCTACCATTAACTGACCTAATAATATAAGAATATCAAAATAAAATTGAGTCAGTACTTTAATCAGTGATGTTCCTGTAATGGAATACCCATGGAATGACCATATAATCATACCATATAACCAGCATGTATGTCTATACATATTTCAGCTTGGATTTTCTAGAAGACAGATATTTTATCAGGGAAGATATGAAACGATTATTTGAATTTTATTAATAACTATTTTCAGGTTACCTAGTCAAACAACACTCAGAGTCACCTACAATACATTGCCCACAAACTAAATTTATGCAAATTACTTTAATTTATTAAAAAAGCATCCCTTACTATTGTGTCTATAATTCTATCTAGCTTCCTATAAGATTGGACATTATAGGTGGATGTCATGAAGGAAGAATCATGCATCCTCTCCAAGTTCACAGTAAATACTGTCATTCTTTCTAGATAAAAGTTTTAACATGAAAGTACTGTTACAAATGCAATCCAGATTTACCCATTAGGCAGTAAACCACAAATTCTGCTGCTGACTTTTGAAAATTGTCCCAGGGCTGAAGAACACAGGACATGCATAATAAAATAAAGTCTAAGTGGCTGACAGGCAGAAGCACAGATGTGATAGTACTTCCCAGATGCTCACAGTCCCATTTGAGGTACAGCTGGTACTGGTGTGCTTCTGACCTGAAAGGTGACCCAGAAGTCCCCGCTTACTTGCTTCCACCCAAATCGTTGAGATGATGTAAGTCTATCCCTTTGTCCTTCACCTTGGGGCCAAAAGTCAATGGAAGCCATTAAAGAATTGCAGTGATTCAAATATTTATTTGGGGTTGAAGAAGAATTCAGGAAAGGCTGCAATGAACAGGAAGGGTGGGGGCAATTTATTGTTTAAAAAACCCAGAAATTTTGTGTAAAAACAAACAAGATTTTCAGCTCTATAGCACCTTGAAACAAAAGTTCTCCTAGCTGGACAATCTGAGTTGGATGTGCAAAGATTGTAGTCCCTCAGGGGGTAGCTGCACCATGTGGAGCCTTGTCTGTGAGACACAGTCTCTTCAGGAGTGTACCTCCTGTGGCATAGACTTATCCACAGCCACCATCCCTTTGAGGTGCACCTGTTCCAGCAGGGCCTTCTCCAGGGGCCAATGCCTTCAGAAATAGACCTGCTCCAGCATGGCCTTACCCACAGCCACAATCCTTTCAGAAGTAAACCTGCTCCAACCTGGTCTCACCCTTGGATGCAGTCCCTCCAGGGGTATTCCTGCTCTGTCGTGGGCTTATCCATGGCCACACACTTTGAGGTGCTCCAGCACGACCTCATGCACAGCCAGTGGTGCTACAAGCTGCACCTGCTTCAGCATGGATCATCCACAACCACAGATGCTTCCAAGCGTACCTTCTCCCACATGGACTTCTGCTTGAGCCACAGCCCCTTCAGAGGTACCCCTGCTGCAACACAGACGCAACCGCAGATGCAGAGTGTCTCAGCCACAGGGGATGGTCTCTTCGACTCAAGTTCACACTGGAGTTCCAGCCTGTCCAGGACAGCAGCACAGAACCAGCAGCAATGCCCTGGCAACCTGCCAGCCCAGGCCCATCACCACTGCTGTTATCAAAATATTCCCAGGAACAACACTACAGCAAGGAGTGAAAGCAAGAGCTGCCCACTGATGAACATTGGGATCTAATACACATCTGGGCAAGCAAGGCCCATGGCAAGCACAGGAGCCTGCCAATTGATAGCTAAACAGCAATAAACTAAGATATAAAAGCACTGTAGCATATTTCAATGTCTGAATGTCCCCTCCTTCCTTCTTGCCCCAGCTTTCTAACAAAAAAACTGCACATTTTTTTCCAAAAAACTAAAATCTTGCTTCTTAGCATTCTCATTATTACACAGTGATAAACCCCTAATCTTTCACCAGAAATAATTACTGATACTATTTGTTCAAAGTATTCTGTACCTAGATTATGAGATAATGAATCATTCCTGATAGAATTCAATACAGCTTCGTATTTGAATGTTCCACTAAGTGTTCAGCACAAGGACACTGTATTTTAAAAAAATTATAAAACCCAACACACTTAGGAGCAAATCTAGCTGATGCTATGCAGCGGTTGATATTTGAGCCAACATGTTCACAGGCACATAATAGCACCATGAAGAAACACTAGGTAAGGTTTTGAAACAGCATAACTGCTTTCCAGCTAATTAGTCTGAATGCAACATGCCACCAATTGCAGTTAACAGTACTAGCTCAGTAATACACCAGGGATTTCTGCTCTGTTACACAGTACAGACTCCCCTGCAATATTGTGCATCTTACATTTTTCAGGTGCTTTTCCATGTCTCCTGGTTGTACACAAAGTTTCATGTATCTGCAGATTCACACTGAATAATTGTAAAAAACAAATGCTGTATAAAGCATCTGGAATATGTGCAAAACAAATTGGTTAATTCTAGGTGTTTCTTAATCTAAAGGACATTCCTTGCAGACATTATGCTCTAGGGCTGGGATCATAGACCCAGAGAATTATGATTTTGTACCACTTCCGTCCTCCTTCTTTGAAAGATGGGCTGGTAGGTGGAATAAATAAAAGAAAACAAATTCCCTGTTATCATTCATGGCTCAGGTGTGGGTAGGCTCCGCCTGCTTTCTCTTGACTTGAGGTGGGACCCTGAATGTCAAACTTTTCTTTCCTATTTGGCTCCCTGACCAGAGGTGGCTTCAAGGCTCAGCAAGGACTCAAGCTCTGGTAGACAACTTTCCTGTCCTTGCAAACTGTGGCAAACACACACTTTTTGACCATCCATGAGAGCAGTGAAGGATCAAGGTGCTCTGGCTTGCTGCTGAAGGACTCTGGTGGCTTCCTACGAACTGTTTTACTCCATCATCAGACAAATCAAGACCCGGTGTGCAACTGGGCCCAAGGGGGAAGCTGGCCCAGCAGAAATTATTTTGTTACTTTTTCTTGAAGCAGGGCTTTTGGGCACAGAGCAGCTGCCCCAGCAACACCACTTTGCTGTAAGGCTTTTGGTGGAGCAAACTCGGCAATGGAACTACAATAAAACCAGAGAAGGGACATCCCTGAGACAGCAAACCCAAGAAGAGGAATAGTGTTTCCTGAAGTGGCATCACTGCACATAAGGGATGGAGAAGTAAGCTACAAAAGGGATGCTGACTATAAAACCACACCACTTTATCCTTGGTGCTGTTTTTTAAAAGGCTTTTCTCAGTAACCCAGCTCATGTGCCAGCTCTCTGACAAACTGTACAGTGGGCTTGTCCATGTGGAAGTCTCCAAGAAATAAGATATAATGATTACTTGCAATATAAAGCACAGGTAAATAATTTGGCTGGATTTAATCTTGATACAATATTTTTATAAAGAAAAATCATCTGAGGGTCAAAGGCTGAATCAGGACCCAGCTGATCTGCATCTTTTCCTGGGCCTTTTCAGCACAGTCCACATCCTTGGACTAGTCACTTCATGTCTCCATACCTTCCTTTTCCTCTCTATAGCATGGACTATAGACATTCCTGCCCTGTGAGATGTTTCAAGGAAGTTTCAGAAGAAGGATGCTGTTTATGAGAAAACAGCCACCAACCAGTAAGTAACCTCATATTGAGTTTGATGGCTGCCCACCAATCAGTATCACAATTATCAGTGTGACTGTGCAGAACATCCAGTAATATCTGTCTTTAGGACTGCTTTCACTCCCCTTTCACGAACAATGCATTAGCCTGGCATTTTCAACCATTCTTTCTTTGTTCTAAACATCTGCCCTCTCTATTTTGTCTGCTTGGGTATAAAAATTAAATAAACAAACCAACCTGATCTAGTGATGATTCATTTGGGGTCCAGGACCATACAAGTGAGAAAACATACAGTATTTCTTCATCTTTATCACCACTGGGGCCTCTACCTCTTTTCCAGTGAAACCTGCTGCATTATGCATGCACCTCGCCTTGCCTGCACATGGCTTTGTTTGCTTATACTGTTCTATGCCTATCTGCCCCTCCTGTGTACACATTTATTATATAAATAACTATGACTTAGTGACTTTTCTGTGATCTACCCACGAGACTTAACAGTAAGGTGATCAAGTTCAAAAGTAATGCACTGATATTAGACACAACGATAAAACTCTCCCAAAACAAGAAAACAAAAACATATAGCGAATGCTTGACCTTGGTGTGGTGGAAAACCATGTGTGTTCCCATGGTTGGGCAGATGCTCCAATGGCAGTGATGGTGCAAGCACGACCCTGTGATCACCCAAGTTGAACAGATAGGCTTCAGAGCAAGGGATGTGGCACTGGTCTTCCAGTGTCCCTATGAAAACATGAGGAAACTCAAATAAGCCATGGAAAGAACAGAAATAACCAGGTCACCACATAAAGATTTATGACATTGACCATGAAAATGCATTTACTCTTTGGAGTGTTTATGTGCACTCTTAACAGGAGCTAGAACATGCTTCAAAGACTTGTACAACTCATGGCGAAGGAATGACATTAATTTGTATTGATCCATTTTAAGATAATATTAGGAGGCATATTGTTATCCCATAAATACATTCATAGGTGTATGTGGTTTTGACTATCAAGTAGATTGGCCCAAGGGGAACTAATTGCAAATTGGACTATTAACTGCGAGTCAGTGATATGATGTCTTTAACATATTCACCTCAGCTATTCATTTTAATTTAACATACTGTAATATTTTATTTTATGCTAATAAATTGAATTCTCTCTTCAGATTTTTTTAAAGAGCATTGTTTTATTCTATCATACTGTAAAAGAAATTATAATCTATGTAAGAAAAACTCATTTTCTATTAAAATAATTTTTATTATGCTTATGCCTTAATATTATTATCAAGGTCCTGTTTGTCCTTTCCACTTTTTTTTTTCATTGCAGTATGAGCTTTTTCAAAGGCATCATCCTGTGCTTCCAATTTAAAAAAAATCAATAGTATTCTGGAAACCAGAACATGTTATATCTTAAGAGTTATATTTACTTAAGGCACAAAAAAGAGGCGGTTATGTAGGACATATATTTTAACATCAGATTTTTAAAACATATAAAAGCTTACTTTCCTTGAATTATATGCAGAATATTCTAAGTAAAAAATATACAATATATTCTATATGATAAAATGTAAACCATTTGGCAGTAAGCACAGTGTCTCAATTTTGTACTCTTGAGTTATGTGAGAAATTAAAAACAAAGGTTATTTCTGGCAGTGTGCTCTTTGCTTTACAAACTTGAGACTTTGGTTGCTTCCCAACTTACCTCCCTCTAGACCTCTTTCTGTAAAGGACAATTTTATTCAGTGGTGGACTGGTAATATTCAAAAGCCCTTTGATCTCAGTATTATTCTCTCCATCTGGCAATGAGCTTGAAAACCACCAAAATCATTCAACTGCTATGTCTTTTGTCATCTCAGTTGCATGCTTGAGGCAGTGTTTCTTGTCTCATATATCAATGAATATTTCTATCTGCTCCATCTTCTCTACCAAGTCATGGTGAACATTATCAGAATCTTGGCCGCCTGTCTAACATTGCTAAAGGAACTCTCAAGGAAAAACATCCTACCACACAGTGAAAGCACTTTCCTGTAATAATGAGTTAGAGTTTCTTCTGCAGTTGTTCTTGATGCCTTGAGAGGCCACCTAAGACAGAGACTAGACAAGAATAAGGAAATAAAGGTAAGTATTTATTTGAAGGGCTTTCAAAGGTACCCCCTGGGGAGCCAGAGGCTTTTGCCAAGATGGACCCCAAGGTGGATGAGAGTTCACAAGTTCTTCACACTTTTTAAAGTTTGGTTCATTTGCATATCAGGGTTAATTCTGCAATTAAAGCTTCAGTTAATGATGTAATTTCCCCAAGCTTGCCCCCCTTTCAGAAGCTTTTGGTTTATACTTTTTGGGCCTAGGAAGGTCTGAGTGTCCTTGGAGAGCAGGCCTGGAGAGGCTTTGTAATGTCTAACCAGCAGGAGAGAGCAGTAGTTAACAGGCTACGAGAAATTTCAGAGTTACAAACTAGGCAGTACAGGATTTGAAAAATATGAAAGTTAAAACCTAAGGCATCATTCTAACTATTCCTTTACAAGCCTTTTGCTCATTGCTGATACCTGCCATAAATGTCGCATGACCTTCGAACTGGTTCTTAATTGCTATCTAGTATTTCCCTATAGAGACTGAATTTTTTAATGCTTCTTATATACCTGTGACAAATACATTTTGATGGAGTCTTTATGTCTCTCTCTTACCCACAGGAAGGCTACAAAAGGATCATGGAGTTCAGGAGTTAAAGCTAAATGGCTCCTGGGAAAAAGGGAATAGGAAAAAGAGACAGGCAATTGCTCTCCTTTTGAGCTACCATCAGGTCAGCTGAAACAAGAATGTGAAATGCTCCAAACAAAAGCAGGGATCGGTCACTTGAGCCGTACCAACTGCTGGAAAATCTGATGCCCTTTCCCTGGCACCCACACAGCATGGTGATGAATTGGCAGCCTACTGACCTAGACAGTTTCCTGTTTTGCCTAAGCCTACAGCCATCCCCGGATCCACATTCCCATTTTGGCAAACTAACATGGGAGGCACAGGTATGACAAAAGCCCGGTGGCATTACAGGTAGTCCTCACATCAGACTTGTAGGTGCCAATGGGTCTTTACTGGTGCTAATGTAATGATGCAGGAATGCTGCTACTGCCAGTGATGACAGCAAGTGACAGGCTTTGGAGATGCTGCTTATATGCCTACAGTATCAATTATTTCCTACACCCTTTTCTGTAGCTGTAAGTAACTTGTCAGTGTACTAAGGATGCAACTTTTTTTATCTCAAAGTATTAATGCTGAGCATACTGATTTCAGATTCCCTTGAATGAAAATTGACCTTAAAAGTATATTAAATAGTATTAAATATCTGTAGGTGCCTGAAATTTATTAATAAATAATTGATCATGAAACAGAGAAGACAGAAAATAAACTCTTGTTAAGGAATCATGTATGTCATATGATAAGAAAAAAAGAAGTTTTATTGATATCTCTGATCAGTTCTGAAACACAGACTTGCTCTATGTATCTATCTATTAATAAAAACCATTAGCTCCTCCCTCTCATTCTAATAACCACCCAATCTGAGCTTAGAAGCACCAATGAATTTCAGTACTCTTTTGTATCCTGGAGGGTCAAAGCAATTATTGTGAGAACACACCTAAAACATAGGAAATTTACCCTTAGCAATCCATTGTTTTCTTTCCCAGACATCTTCACTACCTTCCCTTCTACACCCACTTCTGTTTTCTGTGAGGAACAAAGTTGAGGAGAGGAGATGAGACTGCTTTCTACGTAAGATAGAGACACAGAAAGGCAGCTCATGTCTCTTGGCCCAAGTGAAACCTGCCCTTCAGGACCAATTCCAAGTTTCAAAGTAGACAAATCCACCTTTCTCACGGCATTCATTATGCTGTGCACTGGAGGACAAAAGGTTAAAGAGGCATGTATTTCCACACATCCTGTTTATGTGAATTGCTAAGGTCAGGCCTGAATTCTGAAGATATAAGGAGAGACACTGGAAGAATCTTCTCTTCAAGGGAAGATCCCTAGGGTTTAGAAAATAATTTCAGAAGTCCTGTACATGTGTCTCACTTGACACATGGGCTGTAATTAGAGCAGG
The DNA here is from genome assembly GCF_041296385.1 of Aphelocoma coerulescens. NCBI lineage: Eukaryota > Metazoa > Chordata > Aves > Passeriformes > Corvidae > Aphelocoma > Aphelocoma coerulescens. Next base: position 123,267,695 of record NC_091015.1, on the reverse strand, counting down.
CTTTTCCTCTAGGGACAGGTCTACATGCCCATAAAGACATGATGGAACAGAGAACAGAGGAAGGTTCAGAGATTTCAAATCTCTTAGAAGGACTGGGTCATGCTGAGCTCTGCAATACCTAGCAAAATGACAATAGGAGAACATTTTCATTGTTGTCATTGTCCTTCCCTTTCTCTACTTCTGTTCACCATCTTCCATGAGGCCCAATACACTAACTGAACAGCAGAAGGACTGTAGCTGTGCTATTGTTTTCTTTTCCTCAAATTATTTAGCTGCATCAAGGTTTAGATTACACTGTAAGTATTCCTGCTGAGGTCTGTGTTTAGCCAGCAGTTTGTAAAGCAGCAGCAGCAGCACAAGAGCCTTGATAGCCACAGGGTGCTGGAAATCTCTTTGTAAAAATAAATGATCATTTATAGGTCAATATTTTTAAAGCATTCAGTCTACAGTATTTAAAATCTTAACAATGTATGTGATGAAAGTTGTTTGCACACCCACCATTGTCACTGGGGTTTGAGGAAAGTTAGGCTGGATATGAGAAGGCAACTAAGTAGCACAAGGTCTCTGAGAAACCCTGAGTCAGCTCTGTGCATTCCTACTTGAGGTCTCTTATAAGACATTTCTTGGTACACAAAACACAGATTTGGATGATGAGTGGGTAGTCTCCATTTACAAGTAAACATTAAATATGCTACATTGTGTTCTTTGGAATGGGATTCAAGGCTGAGCCTCCCAATTTCCATCCTAGTGGAAAAACCATCAGGCACCTGAAACCTTCTCACTGCAGACAGTTAATACCTAATAACCTTGGGCACTCCCACGAGTAGCGCAGAAAAGAGGCAGAAAATGAATTTAAATACTAGAGTAATGCCTCATAGAGTACTATAGCCTGAGTAGTACAGACTGCTGATTATACCCTGCCTTCCTACATTTTATGAGAAAGAATTGATTGAAGCACCTAACCTGAGCAAATAGATGGCTTCTTAATCCTCTTTACAGCTATGGATTAACTGCTAAGTTTTCTTCCTGAATACTTCTGAGTTGTCAGTTTAGGCTGCTCCCTGTTCCTTTAGGATCCTCACACAAGATCTTAAGCTTTGTCTCTACATGCTGCAGGAAGAGTCAACATTGAATTTAAGGACTGTGTGTACTGTTGCTGGGGAAATGGCATAAAATGTATATTAAAAACTTTTACACAATTTGTGTTACGTGAATATACTTCTGGTGGTTAGGAACTGTCCCAAACTCTGATGAAGTCAGCAGTTGAACCCACACTGATGGCAGAGCTGCAGAGTCCATCTCAGCATCGTGCTGGCCAGAGATCTCCACTGATGGAGCATGTCCTGAGATTTCATGTGTTTTCATGGAGATTATGAACGGAAGAGTGAAACAAAAGGCTCAGGGATCATGGAGTCTTGAGGGTTTAGCCAACACAGATCACAAAGTAAAGAAAGAGAAAATGAACTTCACTCATCAAGTGCTCCTTTCTAATGAGAGGGCTAGTTGAGCCTCATTTGACTAAAAGCTTTATTACAGACTGTGCACATATCAGCTACAAGTCAGTCGTATAAATTGCTGTGATTGCTGACTACAGAAATCTTTGCTGTTACCTAAAATGATCCTTTCTTGAGGAAGTATTAGAGTGAGACAGGTGCTCATCCATCACTATAGTGTAATAATAAGAGGAAAAAAATAAAGGTAAATATTTAATGGAGTAACATTTTAATGTATAATATAATACAATATAATTTAGAAATATATACAATATAATTAAAAAGTATCATTACCTCTTGATAAAATAAATCAGTTTCTCACACATCAGCTTCATGGGGTAGAACAGTTCAAAGGTCTGATCAGCTCTGGTTTACTTTCAGGAGACATCAGGCTGTATTCACCTCAGGTGTGAAGCAGAACAGGGATCTGTAATTGTGGGGGCTACACTGTAGGCTACAGACCTTTGAAGCTTTATTTCCTCACCTCAGCTCATCTTGAATATTTTTCTCTCAGGCTGCTGACACCACTCATACTCCTGCTATTGGATGATCATAGCTGGACTGCATGAAACATAACTCCGGCATTGGGTCCTGTGTGAAACATAATGTTATTGTTGCTGTGCTGCTGTGCTGCTGTGCTACAGATTTAATTGTAAATATCCACATGGCCCTCACCCTGTACACAGAAGGCTGACTTCAAGAGGTGGTATTTAGTAATTCACTAGATAAAACTGGACTGTGGTTAGCCCTTTCCTGGGGGAAATTGCAGCTAATTGATTGCAAAGAAAAGATGAACAATTCCAACGCAGTACCTCCCATACATTCATTGTCACTTGTTCATTCCTTGACAAGGAAGTTACAGTTTTGAAGGATTAATCTACAGCCTGTCCAGACCTGTCAAATCATGTGTGCTGAGTAAAGGCTTGCTCACCCTTCTGGCCCCCTCTGCCAGTCCCCTCCTGGTGACATCTCAGGTTTTGTAGCACGTAGAGGCGGCTTCTCCCTTTGTTGACCCCCTGTGTCATATGCAGCTGGCCACTGTTATCAGCTCTTTCCTGGGAACAACGCTCTGCGTAGGTCCTGTCTTATCACAGGCTTTTCCAGCATGATTCTCATGTCTTGCAAAATCTGATTGCAACACATTCAACAGCTCCTCTTACTGCAGTGTTATTGATGTTCCTCTAAACAGATGCAACTTGTATGTGAGTTGGGAAGTAAACATAATCCTGGCTCCATTTTCTCAAATTTCTGTCTATCTTTAAATGGCAAAGACAGACAAGCCTGAGAGGAGTGTAATGTTAGTCAGTGTGTGCACTGCAGCAGCAGTCCAATGCTACCCCCCTTCTCAAAGATCATGGGAAAAGTTTGGTACTTTTTGTGCTGATTCAGTGCAGAGCATTTTCAATTGTTTCCTCTCAAAGTAATGCCATATTCAGTGCATGTCATTCATTTACTAATTCAGTCCTAGCTTATATTTTTCAGCAATTCTTTTCCCTGCTAATCTTTCACATATGCATGGGCAGAGTACTCACGGTAACTCAAACTTGTCCAGCAAGAAAGAAGTCACTGCATAAAAGACGTATAAATCTCCATTACACATTTAAAATTGTAAGTGATGATGTATTGTGGAGTTTCAGAGTGATTTCAAGAGTTTTTCAATACCATATTATTAAACTTTTATTTAGAGCAAACTTGTTAGATTATGTTGGATTTTTTTTAAGAAATGTGTTAATTTGGTAACATTTTATTAGGCAGAGGATATGGTCTTTTATACTAAGATTATTGTGTCTGGTTAATTCACAGTTCCAAACAAAAAGAATTCAAGTTCTTGTTCTATTGCTTAATTAATTTATTTCTTGTTGAATTCAAAGTTTAGGAGAAACATTTTTGCTGTTACAGCAATGTAATAAGCACCAAATTCTCCAAATTATTCACATGCTGGGAAATGTCAACCTCAAGCATCTTTACATTTTGTTACTCAAATTTTCAGTCATAATGTTGAACTGACAACATTTTTTCTCATTGCTATCATTTTTCAAGTTATGCATAGAAATAAATGAATGCTCATTAAAATACTTATCCACTTTGGATTCCTTGCATGATTTTTTCAGCTTGTTATGGAAATAACAGTAATGCATCATTAAGAGCAGATAGTAAAAAAATGAAACCTTGCCAGAGCTTTAAATTTGCAAAATGATCCAGTAAGGAAGCCAACAAACACAAGAATGCCTAAAGTAAAAAACACCCTTGTAAAATAGTAGCAATTGATTTTAGTCAAGAAACATGCCTATTTTTTGAAACTTCTCTATGCTGACAAGTCATGAAATATTTTGATCAGAAATGAATTGAGTAAACTGATATATGTACCATGCTGAGTATAATCTGATTAAATATTTAATTTAAAAAGAATATTGTAACATATAGGCTAAATCTCTGTTTCTTAGATATATTTTAAAAACCTGTGAAAGTTAATTTTACTTCTAGCACAAAAAAAGGTAAAATATACCACTAAGTTATTCTAATAGAACTATAACAGTTCAATAAAAAATGGAGTCAAATTCTTCCATTGCTTACAGAAAGCGCTGATTCTGTCTACATTCATGAATGGCCTTTCAGATGTCTGGGAGGAAATTCCACTAAATATTTTTTTGAGTAATTGTACCAGAATATGGGAAAGGGACAAGTCTGGTGCACTTTTTCAGGGTGTGCTGTTTTGCTTTGCTGTTTTATACCACAGGAAAAGTGGTTCCAGCTAGGCTATCAACAGAGCTTGGACACCTTTAGGAGGACATCTCACTCACATTGCTCCTTAGTACATTGGACTGCCCATGTCTGTTAACATCTATGACTCACTTGTGTCTATGACCCTGTTTAACATATTTTATAATAAATTCTTTAGTGAGCTGGAGTTTAACTGCTTTAGACAACCTCTATTAGCATGAATCATTATTATCTAAACATTCAAAGGTAGAACTGGATCTACATCGTCTGGTTTCAGCACAGTCAAACCTAGCTTGCAAACACATTCTAGCCTGGAGCTCTATCACTTAAAAACAAACTTGAATTTGCTATGCCAAAAGCAGTACTCATTAGTCAATCTTGAATTTCAAATCCTGGCTTGTAAGAGGGAATCGAGAGAAATAAATGTTTTAATAAATGGGAACACTAAAATTGTTTGAGAAATAATGCTTGTGGTTATCAAGGTGTTGCTTTGTCCTTGCATAATGAATGTTCCAGGCAGCCCTGATTCTCCCACCTCAAAAAAGGATATGGAAGAGCTGTAGTAGATAGAGAGAAGGCCAATAAAGAGGATCAAAGGTATGAATGACTTCCAGGGGAGGAAAAAATTACACAGGCTAGGAAACTTTAGCCAGGAAAACAGACAGTTGAGGGGATATATTATAAATTCATAAAAAATTTGGAGTGGCATGGGAAGGGTGAATAGGCATCACTTGGTCATTTTGTCTCTCAATGATAGAAGTAGTGACATCAAATTAATCCATAGGTGGTTGATTCAAAGGGAACAAAATGAGGTGGTTTTTTCATGCTGTGTGTGTTAATGTTAAGCACTACTTGTGAAAGGGTTTTTTGAAAGTTAAAGTTTGCACAGGTGGAAGGCCAAAATGGAAAAGTTCATGGAACAGATATCTATAAGGTCACAGAGTACACGGTGCTCATGAACCACCCACATCTCAAGTAACCAGACTGCTGCAATGCTTGAGAGAAGCATGACTACTCACTTGCCCTGTTTTCATAATTTTTCACTTGGTATCCTGTTCTATCCATCATCTTGGTCTGGCCCAACACAGTTATTCTTATGTTCTTTGTTTATTAGTTGATCATCTTGAATATTTATACAGCACATATGCACTTTTTTGGGTACCTACCCAATAATTACGAGTTTGTCTCTCAAGATTACTTCCTGAAGAACATTGCAGAAAATCTGTCAGAATAGAAATAAAATATGAATTAATATAGTGTGATCTGCATTTCAAAATGAAATAAATAATAAAATACTAGTCCAAATGTTTGTAGCTTAAATATACACGTATGTTTTTACTAAGTCTTCCATTATGGTATAAAAAATTTAAGAGATTTTAACACTGCTATGAAAATGCTTTATCTTTCACCATCAATGAAATTAAGTGCCAAAATATATTTTTAAAAGTCATTATATTGGAAAAGGAAATAGTATGTAATGAGGACTGGAAAAGCAGACAATTACAGGTTGAAGAATCTGACCTATAATACAGGTAGTATTGCTAACAATTATTTGGCCCTCTTACATTATTCACCTGCTTGAAAATCTTGTGAAACACTCTGATTTTGATCAGGGTCTTAAAATTTAGCATTTGGGTACGCCATTGACAGACCTCAGTGAAACACTGCATGGGAGGTATTTATTTGTTTTTGGTGGATCTCTTTTATTTATCTGGCAGGTGAAATCACTCTTCAGTTGAAAGCAGAAAACTGGAGTGCAAAATTGATACTAGTTTTAAACTCATAGTTAAGCACATGTCTCTGGTCTGATGATTTCACTTTTTTTGGGGGAGATTTGGGATGGAAAAGGGGACAGACTACATGGACATTTAACCCTGCCCCACAAGACATCCTGTCTCTAAATTGGAAAGACATGGATTTGATGGATGGACCACTCAGTGGAATTGGCTGGATGGTGGCACTCAAAGAGCTGTGGTCGACATCTCTATGGCTGAGTGGAGACCAATGACTAGTGGCATTCCTCAGGGGGCAGCACTGGGACCAGCACTGGTCAACATCTTTGTCAGTGTTATGGACACTGGGATTGAGGGCACCCTCAGCAAGTTGTCTGCTGACACCAAGCTGTGTGGTGTGGTCAGCATGCTGCAGGGAAGTGATGCCTTCCAGAGGGATGTGGACAGGCTTGAGAGGTGGGCCCATGTGAACCTCATGAAGTTCAACAGGGCCAAGTGGAAGGTCCTGCACTGGGATTGGGGCAATCTCAAGCACATACAGGTTGGGCAGAGAATGGATTGAGAGCAGTCCAAAGGAGAAGGTTTTGGGGGTGTTGGTTGACAAAAAGTTCAACGTATCTCAGCAGTGCATGCTTGCAGCCCAGAAAGCGACCATATCCTGGGCTGCATTAAAAACATTGTGGCCAGCAGGTTGACAGAGGTGATTGTCTCCCTCTATTCTGTTCTTGTGAGACCCCACTTGGCATATTACATCCAGCTATGGGGCCCCCAGCATAGGAAGGATGGGGACGTGGTGTAGCAAGTCCAGAGAAAGGCCACAAAGATTACCAGAGGACTGGAGCACCTCTCCTATTAAGAATTGGGGTTGTTCAGCCTTGATAAAAGAATACTCCAGGGAGACCTTATAACAGCCTTCCAGTTACTAAAGAGGACCTACAAAAGAGCTGGAGAGGGATTATTTAATAAGGGCATATGACAAGAGGGAATGGCTTTAAATTGAAAGAGAGTAGGCTTAGATAAAAGGAAGAAATTATTTACTGTGAGGAGACACTGATTGCCCAGAGAAGTTGTGGATGCCTCATCCCTGGAAGTGGCTGGCCAGGCTGGATGGGGTTTAGAGCAATCTGGTATAGCGGACTGTGTCCCTGCCAGTGTCAGAGGGACTGGAACTAGATGATCTTTAAGGTATTTTCCATCCCAAACTATTCTGTGATTGGATGATAATTCAAGTGGGTCAGTGGTGTGTTTGTAAAGGAAATGTGAAACCAACCAGCAAAACACACCAATGTCATTGGGAAAGTTGACACTTTTGCAGAAGTGAAAGCAATGGACTTACACCTCCTTTGCTTCTTATTTTCTGAGGAAGAGGGAAGTATTTGCCTTGGTAACAGGGACTAAAAATCAAAGTAGCAAACAGACAAGTACACCTGTTCAATAGTAATAGAATACATGAAATGAGATGTCAACTGGTATTTCTAGAACTGCTACTCAATCAACAGCAGCTTCCTTCCTAGTGCTTTCTCCTGCCATTTGGCCGCATAGCATGTGTCCCCAAATGACCCAGTAGGAAGTGTCAAAGAAATCTGACTAGGCTAATCAAAGACATCTGACTGCTCCAGAGGGCAATATGTGAGACAAGAGAGAGTGTTAACCTCTTGGGGAGATGCTGGAGGGGAAGGACTGTTCAGTCCCCAAAGAAACAACACTTTGAACAGGCTCCTAATATGCCTTTTCTCATATTTTGCTCATATTATCCAACTGTTAAGAAAGAAAAAGTTAAGACCAGACCGTTTACTATAGAATAGCATAAACTAACAAGATAAAGAATCAAAAAGTAACAGCAAAGGTCTGAGTAACCTTTTTTTTGAAGGCTGCAACTCATCACAACTTGCATGCAGACTTGCATACCAACAACTCTCATTAGTGCACAAAACATAAAAACTCATAAAAAAAATCTTTGAGATACAGATGGTTTGCTTCACTGTTTATATACATATATATCTTCAGCAATGGATTTACTTTCTGAATTTAGTCTTAGACTTACTGTCCTTTGCAGCTCAGAAAAATAACCTTTCTTTTAGCCTCAACAATAATATTTTATAACTGACACCAAGTGACAGATTAAAACACAGTTCTACCAAATGAGGATATTCCAGTGTGTATGGAGGGAATCTGTAAGCACAAACCCACTAATTAACAACATTCTCTAATAAAATTATTTGTTCTATATTGTCTCATTTTCTGTGGTCTTTCATCATGTCAAAATTGGAGGAAATAAAACAATGGACCAGCTATAATACAGCCCACTGCCTCAAACTTTCAAGCAGGAAAAACTGCTGTCATCAAAATAAAACCCAGCAACAGTGGTCTCTCATTTTGTGTTAAGTATATTGACCATCACACAAAAAAAATCTCCTACCAAAAGTTATAAGACAAAGACTCTTTCTCAATCAAGAGGGGTATTTCGTTATTCTAAAAAAAGTCACTAGACAGTGATCTGTGAAAGCACTAGTTTATGAGACATTGGTGACTTTTGGGAGAGGGGGGAAAAGTGTAGGTAAAAGAAACATCTGAAGGTAGAGTTGGGCTTTTCTCTCTGCAGGGGAAGTTTGGTGGAAAAGATTAAGAGGTTGTTTCAGAAAAAGGTGGTATGAAGAGATGAAGCAGCAATTTAGAAGACAGGCGATTAAGTGAAACAGAGGAAGTTGAAGGCAGAGGGGCCCTGAAGAGACCTTGATAAATAAAAGGGTTGAGCAATTACCAAAGGTATGAAGTTTAACAAGGGAAAGAAAGGGAAAGATTCTGCACCTAGGATGGGGCAAACTGGGATGTACGGACAGACTGGGGAATGAGATACTGAAAAGAAGCACCATGGAAAGGGACCTGGGGGTCCTGGTCACTGGCAAGTTGAACATGAGTCAGCAGTGCCCTGGCAGCCGGGAGGGCCAGCCCTGTCCTGGGGGGGATCAGGCACAGAATCACCAGCCGGGCAAGGGAGGGGATTGTCCCGCTCTGCTCTGCACTGGGGCAGCCTCACCTCGAGTGCTGGGGGCAGGTTGGGGTGCCACAATGTAAGACATTAAGCTACTAGAGAGTGTCCATAGGAGGGCCATGAGGATGTGAAGGGTCTTGAGGGGAAGTCATTCGAGGAACAGCTGATGTCACTTCATCTGTTCACCCTGGGGAAGAGGAGACTGAGGGGAGACCCTATTGCAGTTACAATTTCCTCATGAGGGGAAGAGGAGGGGCAGAAACTGATTTCTTTTCTCTTGTGCCCAGTGGCAGGACCAGAGGGAATGGTCTGAAACTGTGTCAAGGAAGTTTTAGATTGGATATCAGAAAAAGATTCTTTACCCCAGGGGTGGCTGGGCACTGGAACAGGCTCCGCAGAGAAGTGGCAACAGCACCATGCCTGCCAGAGTTAAAGAAGAGTTTGGACAACTCACTCTTGGTGTGACTCTTGGTGTGCAGAGCCAGGATTTGGACTTGATCCTTGTGGATCCCTTCCAAATCAGAATATTCTGTGATTCTTTGAAGTGTGTGGAGGAAGGGGGTTTTAGGGAACCAGAACTGCAAATAGATGGGTGAGTCATGTTAACGCTGAAGAAGCCCGAGTTTAACATATTATGGAAACGGGAACCATAGAAAAAATGTTGAGAGAAAGAAAAGCAGCAAGAATGATTCAGGAAAATGATTTTGTATTGTAGGGAAATAAATAACCAAACCTTTCTGAAAGTTTGAAATAAGGAAAAAGATATGGCTGATTGTATAATAAGCTAAACTAAAATGAAAGTTCCCTCTCCTTCTAAGATTCAGGTAACATTGAGTAGAGTAGAGAAAAAAAAGTTAAAAACAATGTGGTAGTGACTGAAAGATAAGGCAGCTCACTGAATTTCTATTTTAGAAGGACACACAAAATAACTCCACCTCATGGAAGCCAGATGAGGAAAATCTTTTCCTCTGTCCCCTTTTGGCCACATTGATGTATCTCAGAGTTGTTAGACTTTATATGATTCCAGCACATCGGTGAATTCTGTAGGTCTGCTACTCCAGGCAAATCAAGTTCTCAGGATATAAACTCCTAACAAGTCAGGCCCACTGAAATCAGAGACATTTATTTACTTAGGAATTTATGATTTTCTCAATTCCATCTTCAATTTACTATCACAGACAGAAACCAAACTTACAGAGAAAAATAAAATAGACAAACAAAAATTGCTTATATACCCTAAATCTTGCTTTTCCCTATTTTTAGACCAGGAGGACTGAAGTTCTTCAAGGACTATCATGCCTCTCTGTGTGACAGAAATGTGAGCAACACCTTCCTCTCACCTGGAAAGACAGTCTCCCTTTAAAGATCACTATTTTATATCTGGGGTCAAGGACATGTTTCTGGTTTTGTCTTGTAAAAAGTTTCAGTGACTTGTGAAGAATTAATTTAATATTAAGAGTAAAAGAGTCATTATTTTGTCTTCTTGTTTTTTATTTCTTTACAAAGCTGTATAAAAATAATCAATATCCTGTTAAAAAAAATATTCTAATTGCTGGGCGTACACTATTGCCACAAATTATAGCAGAAATCCTATGGTCTTGTAATGCACACTTTAACTACATCTTGTTGCAGTAAATATTAGAAGAGGTTTATTATGGTAGCTGAGGGAGAGGAACCTGTGCATGTTCCACCCAAAGGTCTATTATTTTTCCATGAATTAAAGCAACCTAAACAAACAAGGGATCAGTTTTCTGCAGTGTCACCAAGGTTATAATTAAAGGACAGTGAACAACACATCTTATTATTAGGAGATGGGAACTTGATAACTTTGGGGAAAGGACGTCTCTGATGTTTTGCTTACAACAACAAGGAGCTGGACTCAGTGAACCTGTAAATGTATTTTATAGCCTTCTATTATGAATGTCAACTCTGAACTTATCGCCATTTAGTCAACAAGGACAAAGATTTGCTCAAATGTGTCAGTCTTTTGAATATCAAGCAGATTCTGACTGCTTATTAAAATCCTGTCACTCTTTAGCTCTTATGAAAGGAATTAAATATTTATACCAGGTTATTTAATCACTGAAGATATATCACTGTTATCCTGTATTACCTTAAATTCATTGCTATCTGCTTTTCATCATAGAATGGCTTGGCTGGTTAGGGATCTTACAGATCACCTAGTTCCAACCCTCATGGCCAGGGGTAGAGACATTTTTCACTAGACCAGATTGCTCAAAGACCATCTGACCTGGCCTTGAACACTTCCAGGGACAGGGCATCCACAACTTCTCTGGGCCAATGTTAAACTTTTTATCACCAATACTCTCCAAATCCTTCTCTTCAGGGGTGCTCTTAACCCCATTCTCTGCTCTGCCTGTATTTGTACTTGGGACAGCCCCAACCCAGGTGCAGGACCTTACAATTGGCCTTGAACTTCATGAGTTTCACGTGGGCTTACTCTTCAGGCCTTCTGGATGGCATCCCTTCCATCCAATATGTCGAATGCACCATGCAACTTGATGTCAGCAGCCTTGCTGAGCGTGTTCTCGATCCCACAGTCCATGACACTGACAAAGATGTTAAACAGCACCAGTCTCAGTATCAACCCCTGAGGAATGCCATTCATCGCTGGTCTCCACATCTAGCCATTGACCCCATTATGGATAAATCCCAGGCGTACTAATATATTTTCAAAACAAAATTTAGTATTTAAGTCTGCATGGTCTTTAATCCACATTTATTATACATGGAAGAAGTAGAACTGCTGAGCCACACTAGTGATAGGAATGAGCAAATTGTTGGCAGGCAGTGTAGTCTTTTACAAGATTAAAGTTCCTATGTTAAATGTTTTAGAATGAAAAGAATTGAAGTATCAGGCAATTTAAAAATCATTCCTAATAATGACGACTCTCTGAGATATCACTGCGTGGTGTTGCAAACCAGTTAAGTATTCAAGCCAGCAAAGCCCTGGATACATCACTGGATACACAAATCAAGCATATGTGATTGACATTGGTCAGTCAATTTCATGGAGTGAAACTGACTGAAAAAAGATAATATCAATGATGGAAGGAAGAAGGTGCTGCATGAAGGGGTGGTTAATCACAGCCTTCTGTGATTAATTTAAAAATCCTGCTGTGATGATGGAGTCAGATGGAGAATTCCTATTGAGTGACACCCAAGGCACAGCACCACTCAGTTCAGAGATGTGCAGACAACAGATGCCAGATGAAGAACTTACATTTGATGGGGTGTCTTTGCCTTCTGTAGTTTACTGGTGTACAGAATCAATGTAATGACTAGACAGAAATTTTCACCATCATATGAACTTCAGAACTGAGCAGTCTGCTATGCAGGAAGCCTCACCATGGCAGGTTTACTTTTTTCATTTTTGTTTTTGTATACACCAGTTAATCTGTATGAATGATGTTGCTATGAGGTCTCTATATCAATGGATTACCTACATTATTTTAAAATCTTTCAGGCAGGATATACAATATGAAAATCCTACTTAAGCAAAAAGATAAAACATTTCCCCCAGGAACAAAAGATGTACTTTAAGCCTTGATGGTACAGACCTTTTTCACTGTCTGATTAAGAATATCAACATGTAATCTTTGGAGAATAATAAATAAGCCTTTGAGACTAATAAAACTACTGGTTGGAATAGCTACTGAAATATCTAATGACCTCAGATTCTTGTTAACATTATTGGTGTTTTTTGATTAAGAATATCAACATGTAATCTTTGGAGAATAATAAATAAGCCTTTGAGACTAATAAAACTACTGGTTGGAATAGCTACTGAAATATCTAATGACCTCAGATTCTTGTTAACATTATTGGTGTTTTTTTGTAGTACAGAAACACCAATAATAAAAAAAATGCTGTAACACCATAAAAAGCATAATAATTCCACTGAAGAGCTCTGGACCACGTTGCTAAACAAAGCTAGAGTAGTGAGATGGTCAGAGACAAACAGGCAGAGTTTCTTCAAAGCATTATTTTCTCTGAAAAATATGGTTATTACGTCTAACTGAAGTAAGAGGGTACCAATAACAGTGACAGGGAACATGTGAAAAATGTAGCTCTCAGAGAGTTTCTGGCTTTTACTACTTGTTGCTTTGAAAAGGGAAAATGTTAACGAATCAAGTTCTATCTTGTACAGAAGATAAGGCCCTACAAGCAATTGCAGAGTAGGAGGTGTTGACGAGTGATATCTGCACAAGTGCCACTGGGAGAACTTGTATTGCTATTTGATTTGGACAGCGATAGGGGAATAAAATTTTCTTCATTATTATTCAGACTAATTCAAAACATTAGTAGTGACCAAAAGTAATTGTTGCAATTGTTTGAAATAATTAAGTTCTGTTTTCTGACTATCCAAACATTTTTGTGTTTATTACATAAGGAAATCAAGAAAAAGGTAACTCTGTCGCAATATCTCTCATGTTAATGTGCAAACACACAAGCCGAATACCATACACAGTATGTGCAAATGACAAACATCTAATTTGTATTGACAGTTATCACAGTTATTTGCACAAATTAATGTCATATACATCTGCATAATTAGATATATTCAATAACCAATTTGTTTCCAGATTGAGGTGTGCACTTTCCACGTGCAACACCACATCCGAACAATTTGCTATTTTCCAGATGCTTTCATGTTTTTTACCTCCAAGATAAGCATTTCCCTTCCTCAAATAATACCCAGAGGTACATTTCTAAAGACAAACAGCTGTTGTTTTGTCCTGTCTGTACACCACCTGAAGGAAAGCCACCATTGTGGTATCTTCTATCTCCTCTCTTAGTATAAAATAGATATAATTAATATACTTATTTATACTTAATATACTTATATACTTAATACACTTAAAAATACTGTAAATCTATCTTGCACTCTCCAGCCATCAAATCCCGGACACATAGTTTTCCTCTTACAGTGGAAACAACATGCAATTAGGCTATACCCAGAGTAATTTTTAAAAGTAATTTAAACTGATGATGGAAATTTTTTTTTTTTTTTTCCTGAAACCATCACAGGTAGTATGGCAGTAATACTGAGGATGTGAAAGAAACCACAGTAAACAAAGAAGAGGCACTGGGCAAAGGTGCAGCCACTTGCTGGATCAAAGTCACGCTTCTGTCTCACAGCGGTGCTTTGGCCTCTGGCTGCAGTCCAGGAGAAAGGCCCAAGGGAGCGAGCTCCCCGGCGAGTCACGGCGTCTCTCCAAGCAGGCGTGACATCTCCTACAAAATCAGACTTGGCCTCACCCTGCCTGAAAGCAACTCTCTGCCCAAGCTAGGAGTATCTGAGTTAACTTCTAAACTCAGTACCAAGCCCATTTTTAATTGGCAAGGTAATCGTGTGAAAATGCTGACTGAACGTCACTCATAAGTACCAGCTTTTTAGTTGAGCACATTTGTAGGTGGGGCATACATAAGCATAAAAAGGCCTGAGGACAAGTTGGAAATGGAGCTCTGGCAGCCACATTGTCCCCACATTACAGCTTATAGGAGATGTTCACCAGAGCTACATAAACTTTGCAAACTCTACAGTCTGGTAAATCCCATGAAATCCAGTGCTTGAGAAACTTGGCTTTCCCTTGGTGTTTGCATGTTGAATCCATATTTGTGCCTTTTCATTGTATTTTGCACATCTTTATAGGACTTTAATTAGGTTGGATTAAAATCTGAATTAGAAGTAGAATAAAATTATAAATTGTGTAATTTCAAGCTAAAGTCTCAAATTAAGTCAATAAAGCAAGTTCCCCACATCTTCACATTCAGGTCACAGAGAGGTCTTTGAAGTCAGTTGTGTTACAATCCTCTAAAACAGTGTTACTGGCCCAATTCTAATTTAAAATCCAGTTTTATGACATTCCATTAATTTCCATGATGTTTGTTTCTCATTTGCAAAGTCAGATTAGAATCAAATTCAATGAGGTTTGCTGCAGAAGGTCAGATAAGACTGAAAAAGTATCTCCAGGCTCTTTTTCCTATGGAAACAAGTCTCCTAAATCATGTTGATTCTTGCAAAAGTATCAGGAATGATTATTAAACAGCAATTGTATTGTCTTAATTTTGCTTGTTTGATCTGCATCTTAAGTCCTGCATGAGCTTAAGGCCTCCAGAGACACCTAAGGTTGTAAAAGCAGCTGTACCAAATTAAATCACAGCTGGCCCAATTCCCTCTCTGATAGTGGCCAATAATGGAAAGGGAAGAGTATATGAACAAGGTAGGTATATAGTGGCACGTTCCTAATGAGCTTTTACAGCCTACAGCAATCTTTGACACAGTGACTTCCAAAGGAAAAACGTGACATGCTTGTTTCTTACAGCAGAGTGCAAATCAAGAGTAATTGCATTGAAATTTTGTGGAGTTGTAAAAGGGTACACAACCAACAACAGCTGTGTATTTTTTTCCCTGTAGACCCAGGCAAAACACTTGATTTAAATATCTTCCTGTCATTGTGAAGTTTAAATTATGTTTAAAAATATGACACTTTCATGAAAAATACCTCCTTACCTTATGGTAGTAGTAACAGAGTTAGAAAAAGAAATACTTTTGGAAGATAAATGATAATTATATTGAAATCTGCTAGCGGTTACTGCATTTGAATTCTAATTATTGATAAAAGAAATAGCATTAAAATATCTTTAGCATTAATCATGTTTATGTTCCAAACATAACTTACACTGTAAACTTTAAAAGCTGTGCTTTTTTTTTTTTTTTTTTTAAATGAGTACACTGAATGAGAGTTTTAGACATATCTGTTATTCACTAAGAACGTTCATGATCATTTACTGTCCATATAGTGCCCCAGGTGCAAATTGTGTGGATGGAGCTTTGTAAATACAAATTTAGACAAGGTTCCCACCCTGAAAAATTTGGAGCCTATTTGGAACAACTGCAACACTAATAATTTAAGGATTAGGCACGGGAATAGGTGTAAAGAGACAGAGAAGGTCAAAAAGGTTACCTGAAGGAGGTGGGAATTAATATGACCTCTGAAACTCACTTGATTCACAGGTGGAGCAAACTTGTTCCCAGAAGAAATATTCTCATGCATAATTTCTTCAAAATATTTTTGAAGGACACTGAAGACCTTCACAAAATACAGGAGATAGACATATGAGCTTTTCATAACTAAAAATGATGATTTCCTATGACCTGAGTTTCTTTCCCTTTTGCACAAAACTGGGCTGGCAAATAAGTTCCTGAACTTATAGCTTTTGCTTTGCCCCAAACTAGTAAGGATTGCATAATTAGAGTTTTAATTTGCTCTAATCTAACCACTCCTATTTATAAGTTTCAGGCCAAATTGGAGTGATTGCAGGGAAACTCACACTTTTCTAGAAATGAAAGACCAAAATTGCAGGGCAGTCCTAAACCATCTCTCTCCTCAATAAACATACACTGGGGCTTGCACACTCACTCCCTAGCCTTTTTCTTTGCTCTCTGTGAATTCTTTCTCTGTCCCTGAATAGAAGGGGTTGGCTGTGCCTGGTGGCCAGTATAGAGCACTGGAAATGGTATAAAACAAACCCTCTGCCCAAGGGCCTTATGACACTTCAGGCATTGTTTGGGTTTTGTCATGGTTAATCTGCTGAACAGCTTGGACATGGACTCTGAAAAACTCTATGTGCTCAGGCATCTAGAATTTGTTACTAAACATTACAATCATTGCTAGCTTATAAAGCATCTATAAATTTTTACCTCAAAATATAATGCTGACCACAATTCCTGGTTTTGTGTCATGAAATTTATGACTTTAGTGTTTCAGAGCGTAATCAATTTAAAAGAGAATCTAAACCTGTGGCGCTTTTTTCGTGTTACAATCGCTTTTCTTCTAAGCATTAGCAATTGATTTTGATTTTTTTGTTCAGCTAATATGCAAAATATTACTATTTTACATATCTATCTATTATCTATCACTTGCAGTCATGTGAGACTGTGCCAAAAGTGCTGTGTAACATCAGAAAGAAAACATACAACTTTGCTAGTTTGAAAGTATCATTTCACTTTTCAGTTTTTTATTAGCAAACTAATTTTACATGATTATTTGAGTCAATTAGGTTATTTTTAAAGGCATACAGAGAAGAAAGGAAATCCCCTAGTTAAGAGAAATACTGGACGATAATAAACAATCTCCTGAAACGTATTTTGTTGGATATGTATGGGAAACAGAACAAATGCAAGCAGAAGCACATATCTATGATGTTAATGAGCTACATTTACAAGCTAAGAGAAGGGTATGCAATGCTGTATAGTGTACTAGATACTTGCAATCTTTGCTTTTGCTTTTCAGTATTTTATTGCTCTCCCTAGATACTTCGAAAAAAATACCACATGAAATTACATAACTGTAAATCATAACTGGGCACCAATATAAACCTGAACCCTTAGAAAAAGCTGCCATGACTGAAATGCAGCTAGTGTCATGAAAGCAAGTAGGGACCTGTTAAATTATGTGTTTTAACACAGCTGTCTTCAAAAGGACACAGATTAAAAGGATACAAAAAATTATCCAAAGAAACAGAAAAAAAAAGTAAAAACTACAAAGGCACTTTGTAAAATGTGCTTCTCTGGTGCCACCCAGACCACAGCTGGAAAGCTGAGATTTCTGCTGATAATTATATAGATTTCTTCTTTGTTATAGTTTGGTATTTATATGAAAAACAAAACAATAATGAAATAATTTAAAATGACCAACAGCACATCACTCAGTCTCTATACCTTCAGAGGATACACAGACTCACATGAAATGTCTTCACTTCACAGTACAGCCAATAAAAGGAAGGAAATATAACCTAGGAGACATTTGCATTTCCCACAAAATGCTGTGTCTGTAGAAAAAAAATAATTGTAGAGTGGAAATTATTATTTTTTTATTAGATTTTCAAAAAAATTTTGTTGGTACTTCAGATCAGAAAAAAACAACAAAAGCAACAACAACAACAACAACAAACCCCCAGAAAAAGAAAAAGGAGAATCAAAAGTGAATAAGAAATGCTGGAAAAATACAGGATTCCACTGATGGCACTGGAAATGAAGATGAACAATAACCACAGTGCCAAATGGCAAGTACAGTCTTTTCCTCTGGGCAAACTGGAACAAGCCAAGACAGCCCCAGAGCATAATCCTGTGAAGCTCTGGACCTGGCAAAGATGGTGCTTCAAACACGGGGGGTAAGGAGGAGCAAGCACAGCTGCGGCATACGCCCCAGTTCTGAGAAGTGGCCTTAAACATCCTTTCTGCACTCCAACGCAGCCTGGCTCTCTCTCTTAAGAACCAAAGCTGTTTCTGCAAATCTGTAGAAGAAAAAAGCAAGAGCAAAGAACTAATGAGTCACTCTCTCGTTGAGTAGCCATAAAAGCATTATCCATGTTTAGTTAAACCACACAAACTGTTTTTAAAACAGATTTAAATGGGCTCAAGCCTATTCCCCATGTATGAAATTAATAAAAAGAAAACCCACCAGTGGAAGTGTCACCTTCTAAGCTGAGCTCAGGTCCCATGCTCAGAAACAAGAGGCTTCCCTGCATGTTCAGTTTTCCCCAGTCACTTTCTAACCCAGTCTAGACTCTGATTTTATACTTACGTATAAAAAATATGCTTCATGTGGACCTGCAAAGACCTTCTCTTAATTAACCAGGGCTGGAAGAGGAACTGTTTATTTGAGAACGGAAATGCACCAGATCTCCATAGCTGAGGTCCATCCCTATAGACCTGGATAAGCCCTGCAATTCTGGGCTCTCTCCAGTAAAGCTACAATCTTACGGTAAGCCCCCACATTCCCAGGACTTTCCCACGTGCCCCTCTTTTGCTCTTTATTTTTCCCACACTAACCCTTTTTTTCCAACAGACTCAATAAGCAGGGAGAGAGATACACAGTTTTCATCATAGTGATCCAGAAAACAGGGATAATCCCATAGGAGAAAGCCAGATGTCATCGCTTCCTGTCATCTCTTTTCTGGATCACCAGAGGGGAGTTGGATTCCAGTCAAAGTGGGGATCTCAGGGAGGATTTCCACGGGAATTAGGGACAGGGGGAACAGGGTGCTGCGGCAGCAGGTGAAAACAAAACCCTGCAAGACAGGAGGAAGATGCGGAATAGAGAGACAATGGACTGCTGCCAGTGTTACAAGAAGAAACTTCAAGATTTCTGTTTCTGTTATTTTCTCTGTGAAATTTTGTAATAACATGGGAAAGGTGGGTTTAGGGATGATGTGTGTGTATCTGTGAATGTAAAACCTGAAAAGCAACCTATAGCTGGAAAATTATGACAATAGCGTAACATATATCACAAGTCTTTCTAAAGGTAGTTGTCTTATCATGTCTTCTGAAGGGCACCTATGATATGTATTTAATTTAATCATTGTCTGAAGCTAACTGAAGCTTCTTCACAAAGCCAAGGGAATCAGGGCATGAATCCATGTCTGATAGATGTGGAATTAGGATAGTAATCTCCAACATTGAAAGCAATAGGCCAATGGGAGATAGAAGCTAGCAAACATCTTAAAACTAAAGAAACAGTTTAATATTTATACAATACCCCCTTACCTGCCCTGGAAAATGGCTAGAACTGCATAAACTGTATTGTACTCCAATGTGCATGACTTAAAGATGCTTTAAGAGTCCTACTTTAGTAACAGAATTTATAATCAAGATTTTCAAAAAGGATTTCTATCTTAAAGAACCTGTATTTCCAGAAGGCATGTTTTCTGGCAAAGAAGTAAGAAGTTGTTTATACAGACTATTTACCAGGTTGTTTACTTCTACTGATTAGTGTGTAGTGACTTCATAGTTAGCAACTGGGGAATAAGATGTTACTTAAATGGGAATGTCCCGACAGTTTTCCAAAGCAGGTATCTTTCTTGATCTCATGCATATATTGTAAAAGTTTGTAGTTTGTCCAAAATTTTTGGCCTTAATTAGTAAGAAAATACATAACGATGCTTCTATGTAAATATATCTAGGTAGACCCTACTGATCTGTGAATAAAATTGGATGTCTAGAGAGAAATAAAGTAACACAGGAGTTGCTGATCTTGCTTTGTCTGTTGTTCCTTTTAGCAGGAATACATGAGTGTTTCCAGATCTAATATTTGAAATCATAAAGAAGTTTGCTAATTATTTTTCTGAACCTTGATATGAAATAAAGACATCAAAAGCTTTAAAGTACTAAACACAATTAGGAAATACTATAACAGATGAAATTTCCTCATGAATCTGAAATATCTGATAAAATATTTCTGGCATGTACATACTACTATTACCATTTCAAAATCTGGTCTTGCAGAAGTGAGAGGCAAGTCAAGCTTCTGTACAGTGACTACACCTACATTGAATAATTCAGTTGCAAGAGTACGTCAGTCATGTTCAGATTTCACCTGGCTGCCTGTTCCCTGGGATAAAGGTTTTAGCAGATGCACTGCTACCCAGGGGAAGGTGTGGCTGCTGCCTTCAATTTTTACAAAATATAAGTATTGATGAGGTCTGATTTGATTAATGAGCTCAGATATAACTAGACCAGACAGGTGGTATAAAATTCCTTTGGAGGAATGGTACAGAATTGTATTCTGAGATATCACAAGAACATACCCCAACAGCTTATTGGAGCTTTAATTAGACTCATTGAAAAATATGGCACAATTGCTCTCAGATGGTACCCAACCCTGGTCCTGCACTAGGGAAGGCATCTGGGGACAGAATGGCTGCAGAAGTGACATTCCACTTTTCCAGCAAAAGACAAAATCAAACCTGTACTTGAACACTCCTCTTGGGAAAGATGGCCAAACTCTTCAAGACTTCAAAGTGAACACCAATAAATTTTAACAAAGGGTGGACTGGCTCTCTGCCAGCCTCTCAGAGACCTTCACAGAGCATCTTGTGGGCAAAGCACAAGACCACCCACAGACTCTGCACCGTGAAAAGCAACCTTTTCCCACCAATTCAGAGGCACAAAATGTTTGCTAGGATAGCATTCATTAACCTTAAGATTCAAAATTCAAAAAAGTGTTTTTCTGGCAATCTGAGGTAATTGGAGTGAGTCCAGAGGAGGGCCACCAAATTGATTAGAGGGATGGATCATCTCTCATATGAGGAAAGGCTGAGAGAATTGGGATTATTCAGCCTGAAAAAGAGAATTATGAATAATCCCAATGCAAAAGGTTTGGGTGACCTAATTGTGGCCTTCTAGTGCCTGAAGGGAGCCTACAAGAAAGATGGAGAGAGACTGTTTACAAGGGCGTGTAGGGACAGGATAAGGCAGAATGGCTTCAAACTGACAGAGAATAGGTTTAGATTAGATTGTAGGGAAAAATTCTTTACTGTGAGGGTGCTGAGATACAGGCACAGGTTGCCCAGAGAAGTTGTGGATGCCCCACCCTTGGAAGCATTCAAGGCCAAGTTGAATGGGGATCTGATCAACCTGGTCTAGCAGAAGGTGTCCCCCTCCATGACAGGGGGGGTTGGAACTAGAGGATCTTTAAGGTCTTTTCCAATGCAGGCCATTCTGTGATTCTGTGATACTACCCAAGACTTATTTAAAACCATTCCGTACTTCTCATAAGAATTTTTTACACTTTGCATAAATGGACATTTAGAAATCCTGGTAGATGTGCCAAAAACTACTCCTGTGTTTTGAAAAGCCCTAATATCCATGCTAACGTATAATGTAACAGGCATCTCTTCACATACCAATTTCTGACCACTCTGAGGCATATGTGCCAGTAAGTTCAGTGTGTGTGGGTATGCTGATGTACATATGGGAGTGTTCACTTAAATGCACTGGTATGGCCTACTGTTACAATACTTCACTTTCCAAGATAAACAGTTTTAGTGGGAATATGCAGTAAAAATACTTATGAGGCCAAAGGGGGAGATTAATGTCATCTAATTTATTTATTTTTTAACTACAGGACAACTTTCTCAAAGGCATTCTTTTAAAACATAGAGAATTACAGAATCACAGAATGGAAGAGATTAGAAGAGGTCACCATGGTTCATCTGGTCCAATCTCTCTGCTCATGCAGAGCCATCCTAGAGCATCTGGCACATGATTGCATCCAGACAGTTCTTGATTATCTCTAGTGAGGGGGACTCCACAACCTCCATGGGCAATCTGTTCCAGTGCACGGTCACTGCACAGTAAAGAAGTTCTTCCTCACACTTGGTGCAGGAAGGCCACCTCTCCACCAAGAAGAAGTGGAATTTTCTGTGCATCAGTTTCTGCCCATTGCCTCTTGTCCTATTGCTTGGACAATTGCTGTACACCGGCTGAGACGGACAATAATAAGACCCTGAAATGCAGCTGACAACATACAATGACATACATTTAAATATTGAACATTTAACATTGTTTATTAATTCCCTTTTTGGAGAAAGGTACAAATTTAAGTATACTTGTAACTGCTTAATTACAACTGAGTATATGAGCAGATAAATGTTATAGAGATGAAGAATATAACTGTAACCTGACTTTGGTGTCTGAACTGTGTGGGAAACACAAAATGTGGAAAGGCTCTTAGGTGTGAGAAAAAAGCAGATTTCAGAAATAAATCAAAAGAATTTAGGAATCAGCTCTGGCTGCGAAAACTTGAAGACAGAAGAAGATACAATTATGTACCAAGCAAGGACACTAAAACAATGGCTAGAGTTTTCAGGTTTGGCTGAGATAGGTCTTGAAGTTGTAGAAAATACGCTTAGCAAGATAGATAAGTTAACCTTAATAATGGAATATTGTGCATTATTATATAAGGCATAACAAGCAAGTATTGTGTGCAACAGATGTATGTGCACTATTGAGGATTGGTTAAAACAGTTGTCTGTAAACTTTAGAAACATGCTAATTGGCTAAGAAGCCTTTAAGAATGCTCTGCAACAAGGAAATCTTTGGCTGCCTGTGATGACGTGAGCCTTGTACCATCTCTTGTGTCTCAACTTTGTATATGAGACTGATGCCAGAATAAAATAATAAAAAAACTCCTGGAACATCTGTCCACACTCCCTGTCCCATTTGCTCTCCAAAAACGCCAACAGAACTGCAGCTTTACAACCAAATGCAATGCAAGTGTCTGTTAGAAGCATAGTTGGAGTTAATTTTCCCATTAATCCATAGATAAAAGGAAGCTCTAAGTTTTGCACTGTGTGTAACATCTCCAGCGACCCGCTTTACACTAACAGTAAAACTGTTTGCCTAATTTACAATACTCAGATGATGTGACACAAGTGCTCTTGCATATCCAATAAGGCACCTAACCTATTGATCAAATGCTCCTTCCAGTATTACATGAAAAGTGAACCACTTGCCTACTTTTTAACTGAAAATCCATTCTTGTCTGTAATCTCTAATTTACAAGTGACCACAGCATCGCAGATACCTCTTCACATAGTCACGTCTCTTAACAGTGAGAAGACAAACACAAAGTAAGAGATAGTGTCAAGAGTTGTGTTTAATTTCAAGGCACTTCAGAATATTTCTCATTCCTTTTGTTATTACCAGTCACAGAAAGGTGAAATACAACTATTCTCAAAATTTGCTTGTCCTTCTGTGACATTTAGGTACTCTGCTTGTGTTCCAGACAACATTTTTTTTTCATCACTACTCATTTTTTGATTCAAGTGATGATAAGAAAGGCAGATATTTCAGCACGGATTCTCACTGTCACTCAGTACACATGTTCTGCCAACACTTTATGCAGCTTTGGATGTTATGCAATATAATGATATTTGTTAAGTATATGCAAATTATCCTTTTGAATTCCCTGACCAATAAAATGTCCTAATCTTGAAAATATTTAATGATGTGCGTAAGAACTACTAGTAATCTCAGTTTAGCATGTGAAGAAATGTTTTCAAAGCTAGAGGACATGAGTGTGCTTGAATTTAAATTACATCAATATTCACGGCATAATATACAAAAAGTATAAATTATAAAATGGACTATGTATAAGTTTTCATGTGTGCAGGCTTACAGCCTGCAAGAAAAATCAATAACAAACTTATTTCCATTCCATAGGGCTGGTTTCTTGTAAGGAAAGGGCTTCAGCATACTC
The DNA here is from genome assembly GCF_041296385.1 of Aphelocoma coerulescens. Taxonomy (NCBI): domain Eukaryota; kingdom Metazoa; phylum Chordata; class Aves; order Passeriformes; family Corvidae; genus Aphelocoma; species Aphelocoma coerulescens. Next base: position 123,243,685 of record NC_091015.1, on the reverse strand, counting down.
TGATTCTTGTAGCTATTCATCTGACACTGGTACAAATTTTCAGATCAAGAAAATAGTATGTACAAGCATATAATTGTAGAAATTCACTTTGTCAATAAAAAGCTTATTTTTTTACATTAGGTCTTTTACATGAAGTCTTTACTCCTTCCCCTCAACAATGATCCCACAGAATGTTGAAGAAACCTCAGTTCTCCAAAATTGAACTCCTTTTAGACTTTGTCAGGAAAAATCCTCAACTCTTACAAGATTTTGTTTTTACTCTATGAAATCTTTAAGATCATAAATATTAGGTAAATTGTCTTGCCATGATAGATTCACTACATAAACTCAGTTGTTGTGCACATTTCTTTCAGAAAAGGAATATATTAGAAATGGGACTTTTGCTGACCACTGGAAAATTTTTCAAAAACTCCTTCACAATTTCAGGTTTTTTACATTGCAATTTAAACCCCCAAATAAATAGAAAGAAGCCAGCAATTGATCAGTTAAATCAAGTGCAGTCCCAGAAACATGCATTGTTAGATTAAAACATGAATTAACAAACTACATTTTCATCCTGTTTATAAAAAAGGTTTTAGGAATTTAGGAGTATGACTCACATTCAGAGGCATTAACCTATCCTAGATTTCAAGGTCAGAAGACACTATTATTTCACAAAGGCCAAACACTGTAATCTACATCAAGCCCATAACTACTATTTGAAATATGCTAGTGTCAGATAATCCATAAATTAAAAGTACAGAATGTGCTGCCTATCAGGACTAGGGCACTCCGAGAGCTTTAATCACTAAGTTCCCTCTTGATTCCTCACACTGTCCACTCCTGACCAAGCAGGGCCCAGCCTCAATAGGAAAAGTGTCTCCGCCCCAATTAACCTGATATTTAGGACAGTTGTAGAGGAAATAAAAAAATATGTAGCCTTAATTCTGCTAAGGCTGGGGAAGGCATTAATTTAGGATATCCTATAACTATTTTAGTTAAGTACCTGCCTACTTGCCTCGGTCTTCTGTGGGCACGGTGTGTGATCAGTCCTGCTCAGGTCTTCCATGGAGCAGTTAATGTGCCTGCTTCCAGGTTCCCCTTGGCATGATGGCTTTGGGCATCTCTGGAAAAGAACAAGCTCAATGTTCCTCAGACTAGCAACAATTGATTTTTTTAATGTCCCCTGTATTTAAATATGTTATAAATCAACATTAATATTTCAAACACTCCATGGAAAATTCTTTTAATATCTTTGATACAGGATTGAAAAACATTGCCTTGTAAAAATTAAAGTTGTATATCACCTTTGAAAGCTAGAGTGTGACTTCAGAAGGTTATTTATTTATACACAGCCATATATTTATTACATAGCCAGCAACGTTAGCTATGGCTTGTTATGAATGTTTTGAACTGGTGACTCTGCCCAATAATAGGAATTCATTATTTTGTTTTCACAAAATGCTCAATATAAGAAACAGTATTTAAAAAAAAATTATTTTGTATAAATAGAAAGGTCTCCCAAGGGCATGCAAAAGCAATAACTTAGTACTCATATAAATTATTTTCAAGGCACTAACATTTTCAGACCATTAAAGGTACATAATCTAGTTTGCAGACATAAACAAAAGCTGATACTGAACTACCTATTACTGGAATAAAAAACAAATTAGAAATATGCATTAAGGGTTGAAATAATATAAACTCATGGACTTTTTCTCATCTCTCCTTTAATCATTCAATATTATAGCACACATGTCTGTGCAGGTGTATAGTCTTTAATACAATATTTACAACATAATTTTAAAATTATGTACATCTCATAAGAGACAATAAGAGGAATGATAATGTTGGCTTTTTTTAATTTGTGAAAAAAACCCTTAACAAATGTATTTAATCTGCTTTTCTGCTTTATTACTCTGTTGTCAGTATAAATGCATAATTTTAAAGCTGAACACTTCCAAATGACTTCATTTTTCCTAAGGAAGAGTGGTTTTCAAAGGGTGCTATTGTTATAATTCTGATCTTTAAGCATTTGCATATACCTTCTTCCTGCAATTAAAACAATGGAAATAGTCTATTATTTTGAAGTGACATTTGAGATTCTTCTGTATAACTGTACTCAACCAGTTTGCTTTGAACTTGTGTGACAATACTATGACACTCAATATTGCTCATGTGAGAGAGGCCTTGAAAAAAACCTACATTGAGCAGTTTCACATTTCATCACTTGATGAATCACTTGATTTACTTTAAGTCTTAAGGAATGCTTATTAAAGATATACTGAATTTATTTTCAGACATATGTGTCTTAATAGCAGTTTTTGACACAGAAAACACGAAAGAAAAGGTGATGACCCAAAGATGTGAAAAATGATCCAAACAAAGAGAAAATTAAGTTTTGTAAATTAAGTATGCATTGAGACAAATCTTTTAATTCTGTCCACTCTTCTTAATTATAGAAGTTAAAATCATAACTAATGTGCTCTTTTTCTCATTACCATTGCTTGACTGCTTTGTTGGTGCTGTAAATACCTCTCTTATGTACCTACATGATGGCCCTGGCAAAGCCAAATATGTGGTGTTTAGGTGTTTAGGCATTTCCCACAAAAATTCTAGCTTCAGGAACTTAACAGGTCATGGTAGGTAATCACTCAATTGTTAATCACTGGAAATGTGGCAGCCTCAAAGATATGTTTTTGTCACATTACTCTGCCTTTGCAGAAAGTCTCTGCTAAAAGTTACTTCTTAGTGCCATAAACACCAGCACTGGAAGTTTCATCTTTTTTTCTGGAGGACTACTTTACCAGTGGATTGCATCAGAGTCAGCCTTGAAAACAGGGAAACTCAGCAGCTCTGCCTTCTCACTGCTTTTGTAGAAGGCTAGCTTTTAAAACTATTAGTAGTGCAGACTGTGTTTACATGCAAGCAGGATTGGATCTCCCGTAAGCAGCTGGTGCTGTTCTTGCACCAGGGTTGTGTTTGCCTCCACTTGCCACAAGCAGTGCTGGCTCTTTGCTACCATCCCCAGCTCCTCTTGTAGACCCATGCAAAAGCTAGGCATGTTTCATGTACACAGAAATGACTCGTTCTGGGTAAAAAAAATAACCACACTTAAGCTAACTTTAAGTAGATAGCTTTTTCACCCTGACCAAGTATTTTGCTGCTTTAGCTACGATGATTGCCCACATTCAAACGTAATTGCTCATGATGCTTTGAGGTTCCAGTGCAAAATCTCACAGCTGGGTGAGGTTCAGCTTTCTCACCAAGCTGGCATGACTGAGCTTGCCTTGCTGAACTCATCAGAAATGATATCACTTGCTGCAACTCTCTTAAATTGGTTCAAAACATCTCTTCACCAACAGAATGCATTAATTTTAAAACTATATATTTTAGATTTTATTAGAATAAGTAATACCATACACTTACAAAATCTCACGGTGTTCTGCTGTTAATGGTTAGACCATTCAGATGTGATAGAGCACATTCAAAAAGAGAATAAGCTTGTGGGAACCACCTATGTATTTGTCCAGTTCTTGTAAGTATGAGATGACAGTTTCACTTGCATACACATGCCTGAGGTATACGGGGAGTTTGACAGACTTTGACTAAACACGTTCACATGAAGAACTATCAAAAAAAAGAAAACCCATATAGTATCATGCCTCTTGTTTGTTTGTTTGTGTGCGCTTTTTTGGTTTTTTACCTAACCAAAGTCACAAGAATATATGCATGTGCTAATGAGAGTACAGACCCTTGAATTTGCCTTCTGTAGACGAGACAAGTCTAACCTGAACTTTGTTTTCCTTACAGTCTACTTGCCTGCTTACAGACTGGAAACTACTTAAACTAAATCGGTTGGACTGCTGAATAATGCACAACCACTGTGTTGGCCTAACTCTGCTGTGCCCCGTTAGGCAACAGAGGGCATCAATGGAGGTGAAAAGGCAGTCACTACCACAAGACCAGTAGTTTTACACCAGCTGAAAACAGCACAGGTGATGAAGAAGAAAACAGCACAAGTGATGAAGAAAACTGGTCCTCTTTATCCTATTTATAAAAACACTTTAGGAGTCTATGTTAAAACACACAGGGGAGAAGTGCTGAGAGCTTTCTGAACTCTACCATCAACACCAAGCCACCTTCTTTTTCTTCTGTTTAAAAGAGGAGGGCAGTATGAATTTTGGTAGGGAGGTGTTCATTCCTTCTCCTCGCTGGCATGTGCTGGGATTCTCCTGGAGTCTCTTTCCAACCTGTGAATACTACTCCTGAGGAGAGGTGCTGGCTACCAGGTGAGCTGAGGCACTCCTGTCTGCCCTGGGGCTGAGACTCCATTAGGCAAACACTCCCTGCTCATTACTAAGGAAAGGAGGCAGAACAAACATGAAAAAGGCCTTCACTACTCCTTCTCTATCTTCCATTCTTACCTTTCTTTTTTCTCCTTTTGCAACTTTCCCCCTTGTTATTTTTTTTTTTCCAACTTTCCTCCTTGTTTTCATATCTCAGATTTTGTGAATCATGTCCCTAGCTTATGCTGAGACATTTCTCAAAGTAGTGTTTATTTCTTCTCCACCACTGAAAAGAAAAAAATATTTTTTTTAAAGCTGGCTTTTCAATGGAGCTTTATTTTTCTTTGGTATGCTTTTTCTTGTTCCTAATTATTTTCATATTTCCATATCCTTTGATTCATTTCATTATTTTATTTTGCTTCTTGTACAATCTTGTTGCCTTACTGTCTCTAGTCATTAATTTCTTTTCTCTCCTTTCTGAATTTCTTCCCCACCTGTTCATTCAGCTCTTCCCTTATGCTCCCTTTTTACTCTTGCTATCCCTCCTCTAATTTCTCTGTAGTTATTTTTTTCATAATTTTCAAGCAGTGTCCTGTATAGCTTGCTCAGCCTTTCACTCCCTGGGGATGGGAAGCAAGAGGACTGGGAGGAGACAAAATGAGGAAGGAGGTTGACTTGAGCACACTGTTGTCCTACAGGAAAAAGAAATGCTATCTTTGCAAAGTCTGTAAACACAGTTTGACTGACTCACTGTATGCCATACTGAGCAGCAGCCTCCTTTCCTAGGATAATGAGAACCTCGGAGGGATGGTGGTTCCCTGAAGTATGAAAACATGAAAGAGGACTTCCCCAAAGCCATTGGGTGGAGCACAAAGGATGTGGAAAGACTGGAGGGCTGGAGAGTAAAGATGATGATAGATAAAGGTGAGGAATTCAAGCACCATGAATATCAAAAATTGAATAAGGTGGCACTATAAATGTTTTGGCTTCCATTGACCATCAGCTGGTGAGGCTGGGGGACTTTTGTATCTGAGTCTGAAAAAGTCCAATACTATGAATTCTGTAATGCATTCCTACATCAGTATACAATAGCCAAGCAAAAGATGTGTATATTACAAACTCAGTTCATATAAGTTTAGCTGGAAAAAAGGACATTTTTATTCTTAAATGTCTGAGACACAAACTACTGCAGGTACAGGCTTATTTTTTACAGATGGATAAATGATACTGTATAAAATACCTTAGTAATACTGATGAGTGATTTCAGGGATCTCTGGTTTTTGTGTTTGAGCGCCACCATTTATATCAATGTCAGGTTTCTGTATTCATCCTTTTTTCTTTCTTTTTCCCCTTTCTAAAGAGAAACCACCCAGTTCTCTGGGTGGTTTAACAAATCCAGTTGCATGTTATTGATTACTCACCCATATTTTCTTCTTTCTTTTCCTTCCTGAACCTTGATTAGCACTTTTTGGTTGCTGCTCCCTGTAATGGAAAACAATGAAAAAATGTCTTTGCCCTTAAAAACTTTCTGCTTATTTTTTAATGTGTGACAAGATTGTACTCTTCTGCAACCATCTTCAAATTTTTGCTTAGTCTTCTAAAAAGTGAGGACAAAGTCATAAAACAAGAACATCTAATTTGCATTTACTTTGCAAAGGTTTGAATTTCTAATAAGAGCTCCAAGAAGCAGTGTCAGGCCCATAAGGAGGACTGTCATCACCTTATTTCTGATACTGAAATCCAGCAAAATAATGGTTTATGATATCAGCTGAAATCTGGACCAACCTTTGGTTCTAATGTTTAGTTTAATTCTTCATACAAAAACTCAAGAACAAGTTTCAAGGTGGAAAATCCAGGAAGGTTTGCCCTCAATATAGACAGTATATGATATTCTAATATAATTTGAACATAGGTCTGCTTAATTTTTTCATAATTTGCTAAAGCTCTTTTATTCTGTGGTAGTCAAGAATGCAATAATGTAAAGATAAAAGCTTTTCAATGTCATTTGCTCATAGCAACACAATGAAGAAGGAAATTAAAACAGTTTAATTTTTTTAATAGGATGTTCATTCTTTTGAATATCAGACAAAACTAGAGATCAAATGAAAGAGAAAAAAGATACATAAACCAAACTGATTAAAAGAAAGGGTATAAATTAATTAGATCGAAAAGTGTTTTGGTTTTGCAGACCTCTTTCTCTATAATCTCAAAAAACCATCTAAAATAATAAATGTTAAACATGTGCCGAAACTAAAGTGCGTGTACCAACTTGTCTATGCTTACAAATGGAATAATTCAAACAGAACATGGCAAGGGAATTAGAGAAATAAAGAAACAACCACACCTATCCTTGTAAAGCATGAAAACTGAATAGCATGAAAGAGCATGAGGGAGTGAAAGAAAATTGTATGTGCGTGTGTATAAGCTACTTAAGGTGATGATATTAAATTAATGTATCACTAATGCAGGGTGGATGAGGTGGACCTGGTCAGCTTCCTCTTTACATGACAAAATAAGATCTGATCAACGCATTAATTAAGCAAACGTTTCATCTGTTAATTACTCTGTTATTGTCAGAGTTTTAACAATTCTTGTGAATGCAAGCCACAATGCTGAGATTTTACAGGAAAGATCCTTATGACATTAAGCTGATATAAGTGCAAGATTTTGATATGGGATGCAGTCAGGATGGAGAAACTCTAAGTGAATACTTTTGGGATTATAAATTTATCCAAGATGTACTCTACATAAAGCAGCAATCACAAAGGGTCTTCTTTTGTGGTTTCTGCAGCCAAACCAGAACATCATAACAAAATTCTATACAACTTGAAAATTATCTCAGTAAGAACAGTGTGTCTTCATGAATGCCAAAGCATCAAGAGATATCTCTATCAAGAGATAGGGACCGAGATATCTAACTCCATGTTCAAAGTTTTGCCCTAGTAATGCAAGGCAATGTTAAAAGTTTTTTGAAGTTGGACACACACTTGGAGATTATATTTGAGCATTATAAAGTAGATGGGAAAGAAAATGACCAAATGTAAGCCATGTGGAAGTCATCATCAAGGTGAAATATGTGAAGTTATAAGTATATACTGGTTGTGCAATTTGAAAACAGCTTTTGGAGTATAACAGTTCTATGTATATTCTAGCACGTATACTGAGATTTAAGAGTGCTCCAACATCAAGCAGAGAACCCCAACCATGTCCTGATGGAAAAAAAGGAAATCATCCCATGTTCCCACCATCTCTCCTTCTCCTCTGTGTCCTGATTTCCACTGGATGGGAACTTGTGCATGTGGACAGCCCGTTGTATGACAACAGGTCACAATGTAGTTCTTGGGACAAGCACAAGGCCAAGACTTCAGGAAGAACTGTGGACACCCAAGCTCACCAGTTAAATCATAGAGTCACAGAATGGCCTGAGTTGGAAGGGAGCTTAAAGATCCTCCATTTGCAAGCCTCCTGCCGTGGACAGGGGCACCTTCCACTAGACCAGGCTGCTCAGAGCCCCATCCAACCTGGCCTTGAATGCTTTCAGGGATGGGGCATTCACAACTTCTCTGGACAACCTGTTCCAGTGCCTCAGCATGTGCACAGTAAAGGACTTTTTTCTACCATCTAATCTAATTCTATTCTCTTTCAGTTTGAAGTCATTTCCCCTTATCCTGTCCCTACATGCCCTTGTAAAATGTCTCTCTCCATCCTTCTGGTAGGCTCCCTTCAGGCACTGGAAGGCCACAATTAGGTCACCCCAAAGCTTTCTCTTTTCCAAGCTGTATAATTCCAGAGAATGTACTGTTAGCTAATACTAAAATTATGCCAAGCATAAAAATGATTTTTCTTTCTTCAATTGTCATTAGAAGTTTCAATTGGGGTCAGTGTTTTTGGTGTCATATAGTATACAGATGTAACAGTTAATCTCCATTCAAAATTATGAGAATTTAAACAGAAAAAACTGCTACAGTACCTGATCTTTTGTCCTTTCCTACATTTTGGGTCAACTCCTCTACCAATAGGCTCAGTAATTTGTGCTTGAGTAATACTTTTTGGGCTTAGGGAGTAATTATTCGTAAAGGTTTCTAGTCTTGGTTTAAGATCTTCAGCAGCAAGAGTCTCCAACTCCTTCACTCCTCTTTTTTTAGCATGCTGAGCTTTTACAATCTCTCACCATGTAGAGTATCTACCAATTTTCAGATCCTAAGCACAGCTTTTTAGCTGTTGCTTTCAAATTCTTTACCATAAGAATTAGGTACTTTGTTCTAGTAGTGTTCTCACCAGTATTGGATACAGATGTACATTTTCTGGCTTTTTCTCCTAATCTTAATATACACGTCAATATATCTGAGGGTCATATTAACTCTCCTTTGTTGACTCCTAACAGTGGAAATTTGTGTTCAGTTGCTGCTTCCGTATAACATGAAAAAGGCCAAGGTACTCCACACTTTCTTTGTCACTGCTTTTATTGGTAAGACCTGCCTTCAGGAATCCCACATCCCTGAGGTCAGAGGGAAAGTCTGGACCCAGGAAGGCTTACCTTCAGTGGAGGAGGATCAGGTCAAGGAACATTTAGACACACTGAACATACACAGATCCATGGCACCAAGTGCTGGGGGAGCTGGCTGATGACATTCCAAAGCCACTCTCGATAATCTTTGAAAAGCTGTGGTTATTGTGGGAGGTTCCCAAGGCTTGGAAGAAAGCAAATATTATTCCTATCTTCAAGAAGGTCAAGCAGGACGATTACAGGCTGGTAAAACTCACCTCAATCCCATGGAAGGTGATTGACCCTGTAATCCTGGAAGCCATACCCAAACATATTAAAGATAAGAATGTGACTGGAAGGAGTCAGCATGGATTTATGAGAGACATCCTGTCTGACCAACCTGATGAAGTGACTACCTTTCTGGACAAGGAAAAAAAATCCAGTGAATATTGTTTATTTTGACATTAGCAAGGCTTTTGACACTGTTCCCCAAAACATCTTTGGATGAAATACTGAAGTATGGGCTAGATAAGTGGACAGTGAGGTAGATTGAAAACTGGCTCAACTTCTGGGCTCAAAGGGTTGCAGTCAGATGCACAAAGTCCAGCTGAAGGCCAGGCACTACTGGCGTACCTCAGGCTGGTGCTGAGGGATCTGATACTGCTAAACATCTTCATTAGTGACCTGGACAGTGGGACAAAGTCAAAGGTAGGACAGAGACTGACTGTATCCTCAGAAAGTTTACAGATGACCCAAAACAGAGGAGGAGCTGATACACAAGAGGGTCATGCCAACATCCAGATGGGATGGGGCAAGGGGCAAAGAGTCCAGCAAAGGGCTACAAAAGTGATTAATGTCTGGGAGTGTCTGACTCTGACATGGAATCAGAGGGTGAGAGCTGTGACTTCTAAGTCTGGAGAAGTCTCAAGTGGGATCTTGTCAATGTGCATAAACACTTGAGGGTTGGAACAAAGGAAGTGGACCCAGGCTGTTCTCAGGGATACAAGTGATGCCTTAAGAGGCACAAGGGACAATGACAAAATGAAACACAGGAAATTTCACTTAAGCAAAAGAAAAAACTTTTTTACTCTGAGAGTAGTGAAGCACTGGAAGAGGTTGCCCAGAGAGTTGGTAGAGTCTCGATCGCTGGAGATACTCAAAATCCAGCAGGACACAGTCCTGAGAAACCTGCTCCAGCTGGCCCTGCTCTGAATACAAGGTTTGGATAAAATGATCTCCAGAGATGTCTTCCAACCTCAGTCATTCCATGATTTTGTGGTTCTGTAAATTACAGGATATAGGTTCAGTAGTTGACATGATATAGTATTATATTGCTGGGTGCACCTTAACTGTGTTCTTCCAAAAAATAGGCACCTTTTATTTTAATATAATTTATTTTTTTATTGTCAAGATATGGTACAAGTAGAAGAAAACTTTAAAAGCCTTCAGGGGTAATTTCCCTAGTCTTTATTAATTGCCAATTGCCTTCAGATATCACAACTAATTTGATAAGAGAAAAATTGTTACCAAAATGCATGAAACACCGCAAGACAATCATGTTAGGGCCAGAACAAATAATAGGACAGCTACAAAGATAGAAGTAGAAGGTAAAAGAGCTTTAAAGATGGGTACAAGATGCCTTCACGTAAAGTGACAGGAAAAGTAGGAGTGGTAAGTTACTAAAAAGGAAAAATAAAAGATCATGTGCTTATATTTTAAGAATCTATTTTTTTATATACATTTTCCCCCCAGTCGATAAAAGATATATTTGCTTGATTTTTTACCATCTAATATAGGACAATAAACTGGGATCCGTAGACAAGGAGTGACTGAGAGTAGAGGGGAGCATCTCCACAGGTGAATCCCCTCACCACCAAACATTTCTGCAGGGGGACCATTTTACCCTACAGAGGAGTGAGGGAATTTGGGAGAATGAGTTCTGGAGACCTCAGTAGCTAAACTCCAGAAGAAAGACTCTTGGACAGTCTTTCAAACTAACACAGACCAGAGTTAAAGGCTACTACTAATTTCAGGTGACTGGAAACAAAATAAATGATTCATAGTTTTATGAAAGCTGTTTTGAGATAATTATTTATCTGAGTTTTGGTAGGATAAAGACTGGGCAGCAACATGTTTCTGGGCATGTATATCTCAAAAATAATCACAGAAGTGCTTGAGGCACCTCAACAATGTAGACAAAACGAGGTGGTGGCAAAGGGCATTTCACATGCGAGTGAGTTGGGATAGAGGAATCTGGGAGTTCAAATAGACACTGTATATCTGCTGAGGTAGGAAGGTTTAGAGGGCCTCAGGAAACACTGGGGAAGCAGCATAGGAGGAAATAGGAAAGGTCTGTGGATTACGTGGCCTGTGAGAGCTCAGCAACCTTCCAGGCTATGAAGCTGGGGAGAGGCCGGAGACAGACCATGGAGGTTTCAGAAGGCTCTAGAGTGTCAAAAGGCTCCAGAATTCTTTTCCTGCTTTTGTCCTTGAAAAATCCCTCATTTACAAGCTGATTTGATTTCAAAATCACAGACAGCAGCCAACATAACCCCCCACAGAGAGTTTTATGGAAGGGTTACACGTGTTACCCTCCCACGCTGGATGCCATGTTGTGTGCTATGCACATCTGCTCCTGCCAAGGGAAAAAGGAAAGGATGAGGCTGGGCTGGGGGCTCAGGGACAGAAGGGGGCTGCTGACCTTCAAATAAAGCCTGAGAGATGAGCAGAGCAAGATGCAACAGCTGTTGCAAGAAGGAGGTAAAACCACCTGTTGACCATTGATCTGAACAATGTCTCTTTGGAGACAAAAGCCACCAAATTTAGTGTAGGTAGACAGGGCTGTTTAGTCATCCACTTCCTCTGTCTCTTAAAAAGGCTGTTTAACACTGTCCCAGGAGTTGGCCACCCTATGTACCTGCTTATTTTAGTCTATCCTAAAGCCAGCTGTGCAATAAGCACTTGTAAAACTTAGGAATCGATGTAATTTAAAAGAAAATCAGTGGAGTGAGAAATATACTACGTGTATTCCTGTGTGTAGCAAAATTTGGCAGCTCAATGTACCCTAACCACCAGTGAAGTCACCCATCCAGCTGCAGCTACATCAGAGAGGACATCACATGATTTTTAACGTCAGCTACACAACATAATACATCTTTACATAAATCTCTAAGAATGTACGCTCAAGACTGCATTTGACTGACTCAATGCCAGCTTTGACTTAGCTTCTGAATAATTTCTACATTTCCTTAAATAATGTTTAAGAGATATGCATAAGAATAAAGAATTTTACATTTCAATACAATTCAACTAAGGAGCTTTCATTTCCCCAATCTTCCTGAAGGATGATTCTTAATGGTCTTGATTAAGGTCATAGCTGAGCTTGCAGAATGGATGCTATGTGGAAGGTATATATCCATCTTATTTTTTTTTCAAACTCTACCCCTTGTCAGACTAGTGTTGATCACATATACAGGACTGGCAAACCCTGCTTTGCAGTGCTGAAGTCAACTAAAGAGTTAGGTAAACATATAGAGAAATAATCTTAAAGACTTAAACTACTTCTAAAAGAACAGATGTTACTGGTTATACCCAACACCAAATCATTCAAATTAAGATTAGTAAACTCAAAATGATACATTATCTGCTAGCCTTTCTTAGATCAATAATGCAAACAGTTTCTTTTGTTTGAAATGAAGTAATCTCTCCAAATACTTTAATTGCTTTTGCTTTTTACTGGCCACAGAAAACTGAGAAGGATCCAAATGTAAACAAACTTACTGGCCACAGAAAACTGAGGAGAATCCAAATGTAAACAGTCTAATTGGGAAATTTTCATTTAGAAGCATTAGCTAATCAGGTATGCAATTTTTTCATATATTGTGGATAGTGTAGTAGCGTTACTGAGATAATTGACTATGTTTTCTCTTAAAATGTTCATTTCAGAGCACAGAATGAAACCATACATCGCATCATTTAAAGAGAGTATTTTTTTGATATTATGGAGTTAAATTAAGAAGGTAATAAAGAAAAACTCTCTGAAGCACTTTCCTCTAAAACTTGTCACACTGATACATACGAGTTTGATCACGAGTGTATACCTTTGAACAGAAATAAAAAGAGTGCTCATCTCATCTACTCATCATCTAATTGATGCTCTAGAAAAGCCCTCATTGCTTCATCCCATATTTAGTGAAACAGCATCTCTTTTGCAAACCTTCTCCATTACTTTTGGTAGCAATTCTATGCATAGAGAACAGTAAGAAAGCCAAAGTACTGCCTGTATATTGAACCTGTCCCACATATTGGTAGCATTGGGTCTTTTAATTGTAGTCACAGAAGCTCCAGTTGCCATTTGATTAAAACAAATATGTCATTGGCATTTCACCGACAGTCCTATTTCCACTAACTGAATTTGCCTAATGACAGTAACACACATTTACAGAAGTTCACATGAGCTAAAAGAAAAAAAATTAGAAAGGAAGGAACATTTTGCAGTATGTCAAAACTTTGTGAAAAGAAAGTTCACTATTTTTTATTTCAGCAGCACAACATTGGGAATTGAGTTTTAAATTTTTCTGCTCCCTTCTTTTTATTTTCCTTGAGATTAACAGTTATCTGTTTCCTCATTCACAAGAATGAAGAAACACTACTGCCCTTTTGCAATTCCCAATCCCCTGCACAGAGACTTTTAAAATGTTGTAATTCTCAAAAATCATTAATATCTGCATATTTTACTGATCCTCAGGGGAAAAAAAAAAAAAGACTAAGCCCTTGGGATTACATTGTTCCCAGAGAAGGGCATATTCAAGGACAATTGGGAGACATGTCCTAGGAAACTCTTTTAAAGACAATTATTTGTGTGAGAGGAAAATGAAGAAGTAAGTTAGAGCTGCACAAATTTCTTTGTCAAGAGAAACCAAAGAAACATTGGTCTTAGTTCTTTTCTTCTAAAAAAGATGAAGTGCTGTAAAACAGTACCCTGCAAACATGTCAATTTGCTACCTTTACTTACATATGAGAAAGCAAGACTCAACAGTTAATGAAATAGAATGAAAACAGAATGAAAATATACACAGTTGTCAAAAGAAGCCTTTTTGGCAAATGACTATTTCATATTCTCAAGGCTATTTAAATGCATGCCATTCATTAGCTGAAACATTGCATTTCAGTACACATTTTTAATTTTCTTTATACTATTTGCATAGTTCCTCTAACACAGTATAAATACCCTTGCCCAGGATATTTGCATTCGGCAGAGCAAGGAAGCAGACCAGACATAGCACTACTAGCTGTAGCAGTAGAAAATGTAGTAATAGAATTACAAAACAATAAAGCTACAAAACTAGTATCAGCTGTAGTAATATTTTCAAAACCTGTTTAGTCATTCTACTTTCTCCCTTGTGTCTGTAACATTACTTTATTTTTTCTGACATGCACAGTATATAAACATCACCAAAAGACTGTTTTCTCCGGAGTATTAAAGTTTTTCTTCTTGATTATAAGAAAATTAAGGTTTGAAGGCGTACTTATAATTTGTTAAATTCATACTTCCTTTGTTAAAATAACTATTTTTCTTAATCAGATGAACATAAATAATAAATTTGCACAGAAAACGAGAGGAGAGAAAGACATCCTTGGGCAATTCTGTGTTTTCACATAGAGTCCCAAATGGTTGTGACTAATTTTTGGTTTTGGCTTTTATTCTCATGGGCAATTCCTGAGTTTTTCCTTATATTACTCTTTTATATAAAAATACTGAAAGTTGTCTTATGGAGTTTCCCTTCTAGGAAGATTAATTTTCCAGAAAAAGTTTTCATGTGGTGCTGTAGGAAAGAGAGGAGGGAGAACAGAGGAACATGTCTACAGTTCCATGAAAAGCATGTAGACTTACAGCTCTGTCTTCAACAGAAACCTGTCTGAAAGACAGACTAATGTATCAGAACTTAGCCAAATCTTTACCAGAAAAATAATAACATGCAACTTTGAACTAGATTCTCTCATTTGCCTCAACAAATTGTGTTTGATTCATTAATTGGAGTTAAACAATAGTTATTTTGGCCAGCATTCAGTCAGAATGCCACTTTTGCCCTTTGCAAAAGTGTTCCAGCAAGGTTTTTTCATTACTTTTATAGTAGTTGTCACATATATTCTGATCAGAACTCTTAAAATAGATGTTTATATTTAGGTTCTTCATATTAAATCCTCTTAAAAAGCAACTACATGGTCTTAGGCTCTGCCACAGCAAAAATTTTTTAGCAAATATCTGGGTATCCCATTCTGCAAAAGTTAATGGATTTTTAAAAACAGTATTCATGAGGAAGCTGCAGTATAGAATTGAGAATAAGACTCACTTCTGTTGTAAGTCCTAGCTAGCTCTCAATATCATGGTGGAGAATGTAATTACAGTCTATAATCAAGAACCCTTTAGAAAATCTAGTTCATCTACCTGTCCTTTGTACATCCACCAGAGAACATGACAGAGACTTCTTGGAATTTATTAAAAAAGGTTTAGATCTTTAATAAAAAGCTGTATCTTGGCACATGCTATCCTTGCCTGGGGAGAGAAGGAATGTTACTTTGGTCTGTGATACAAAAAAGATCCAGAGTGTGAAATATTCTCAAATACTCTGATCCAAAGAATTAAAATATCAGGCATTCTAGGGAAAAAAAATGCAAAAACAAAGAAGGAATTCCAAAACAAGGGCTTATGATACTTGCATCTGAGGAGAAGTTACTTTCTGATTCTAAGTCAATATTGATGATATCCCTTCCTGTTTTCCGTCTTTGATGCCTTCCAAACTTGGAAGAAAGGGAATTAAAATTTCCCTGAAGTCTACACTGTGCATCAAAACTTGTAAAAGTTTTTTCCTGCCTTATGTACAAATTAAGTGAATCCACTATCCATGGGATAAGTTGAATTCAATAAAAGACACCGCAATAAATATTGCCAGCACATTAAAAGCAAGTATGAGTCTGTAAAACCCTGCATAAACTTCCTGAGCATCATATTTCGACAATGAGCGTTTCTTGCCTACTACTTCATTTGAAAAGCACATACAGGGTTTCCCTCTTTGAATAGTTAGATTTTATAGACACAAAGCCTTTTGTAAGATCATTATGCCTAAAAATCATTCCATCTTTGAATAGATAAAGATATGATTAAAGAATAATCATTTCTTCTCTAAAACTTCTACTTTGATATTTTAAATAGCCTTTTAAACTTTCTAAAATACCTCATCCTGTTATTATATTAGCCTTTCTCTATTTTGATTCAAATTTATAATATTTTATAAGCATGGAACATCTTGCTAATACTATGCACTGTAATGCTGAACTTCCTCAGTCTTTACTGAAAGTTCTCCTGTGATCTTCCAGTAAATCCAGTTCCCTCTCTTTGAGTGACAACTCCATTTGATAAGCCTTCAATTTAAACCAAAAATTCTGGATTTAGTCTCCATATGCTTTACTTTTTACTATGCTACTTTAGCCTATATTTTTAATTCCTGTTCACAATGTGCAATCCACCTGTTCCTGTCAACATTGGCTGGATTTTTCAAGTGTTACACCATCCACACCATGGTTTATTAATACCAAATTTTTTTAAAGCAGTGTCACAAATAAAGATATTAAGCAGAACTTGTTCTAAGACTGGTTCTTGGAAAATATAATTTCTAGCCTCTACCCATATGGACAACTCCCTTATCATTGTAATCTTCCCTTCAGCTACCATGTTAGTAATTTCACAGTCCTTGTTTTAATTTCCACTTTCATTTCCTTTCCTTTGATATCAATTTTAATTCCTTTGAGTCACTGCTTAACTTAAACATAGATTATTAAATTGATTTCATTGATCCCACCTGAAGGATATAAAAGAAAGATGTAAATCTACTTTTGCCAAAATCATAATGAATTTATCTTATTTAAACTCCACGTTCTTGGTTACTCTTCCATACAAAACCTGCATATTTTATTAAGGAAAAATGAGGGCTTCTTTCGGATATTCCACTTTGCCTTATCAGATACATGTATCACACTTACTATTTTCTAATGGGAAGCAATAAAGTAACATGACCAAAATTGCAGCTGCTTTTAAAATAACTGTTGCTGGACATTATCCAGGCTGTTCAAATTTCACACAATACCTGCTTATTTTTGAATTCACCATGGATGTTATAATTTCCATTTCCTATTCTTGTTGGATAATCTTTTCTTCGTCATATATATAATTTCATCTATTAAAACTGGGGCAAAGTATTAAGATGTGTGACATTCAATGTCCCCTAATCTCTGCCTGATTCTCATGATATGACCCCACTTGTCCCCTTCATTTTATTTCTATAGTACTGTGGTTAGAAACCTCCTATAACTTTGTTTCATTTCTTTGAAGGATCTAGCTCAGATAGATATTTTGCCCTTTTGACTCTATTTTTGTACTTTCTGACCTACTCACTGATAATCTCATTTCAGTAAATTCCTTGATCACCTACTACATCCTGTTTGAGGTGTTTAGTGGTCCAGGCAGGTCCATAGTAATTTCTTTTCTACATTTTTCTACTTAAAACTCAAGCCCAGACTACTGAAATTTTCTCTGCATGTGATTCCATGTGTCATTTGCATTTTAGTCCATGAGTGCCTCTTAGTTGCTTTATTGCCTCAAAATTTGGAAGCTTTGATTGTTACCAATCTTTGTCTACGCTGCACTTGAACCTGTTGTGGGAGTTTTGAACCTATCTGGGCTTGCTCATTCCAAGAACGCTGTCTCAAACTACTTTTCTCTCTGGTCAGTCCCCACTCTTGAATTTATGAAGATTCATGGCTTTTAAAGTAAATTTAATATGGCAGATACATCTTTCTTCTTAGTAAAGAAATCTGTCTGGTATTGTCTCCAAGAACACCTAAGCTGCTATCATGGTATAATTAATACTGTAACCTATTAGCATTTTTTTTGCTAAACCCATGTCTAGGAAATCCATGTATCATGTATTTCTCTCATAGTTTCTAAGAGTTTTCCAACACATCTCCGTTTTGCAGATTGTAATATGTGTTAGGGAGTGCTCTTGGCTTTTTTAAAAACAACATCTTCTCTGAGTTCTTTCTCCCTATAATTTTTCTCTTACATGTAAGGAATATGACTAGGAAGTTTCAGCTTTGACACCTGTTGTGAGTAAAAAGGAGTCATAGGATTAGTAAAGATAGTACATGAAAAAACGTATGATGAGCAACACTCAAGCAACTCCTGTATCAGCCCCTCCTATGCAATTTTATTATGCATCTTTGATGTAAGACAAAATAAAGCTGGGCAGAACAAATACATCCAGTTTCAAGGTATTTGACAAGTTGCTGTCATTCTGTTTTTCATCTAGATACATGTAACTAGGAAAATAGAGATGAAAGCATGATATAGAACTAATTCAAAACTTTAAATGTACCCAATGTGTTTTTTTAAGAAGCATGAAAGCATTTGTCTCATAACACTTAATGCCCTCATGTCTGCTATATCTCCAGGAAAATGCAATAGACAGACACTATGAGAGAAAAATAAAATTAACCTGCTTTACCACACCCTTTTGAAGGCCCATTACATTCACAGCAAACAGAAATAGATGTTTAGGTGGGAAGTATAAGAAACAAAGCATGTGTGTATTGCCTTTTAGCAGTATTCTCTCCAACTCTGCCAATCAGTGTTTAGGGATTTCCAAAGTCAAGCAGTCAGGACTGTGTCTCTAGCAATCACTGATGAGCATGCCTTGTGTTATTTTTTCTGATCCTTTTTGTGACATATTTATGCTTCTTTTCTCCATAACATGACAGTACTAACATGCACCATTTGATCATTTACTGTAAAAATAAACATGCCTGCTTTTACTTGTTTTTATCTTATTGCCTCAGCATTTGCCCTGATAACTTTTAAATTCTCAGCTTACAAGAAACTGTGACTAAATATTCCCCATTATTGTCCATATGCCATTTGTTACATTGCAAATCCCTGTCACAGTCCTTTTCCTCACCTATCTGACCCATGGCCTCCCATTGTTGATTCTGGATTTAGTTTCTTTATATGAAAACCACTTTTTATTTCCTTTCTTGATAGCTTCTCTGCCTCCTGTAGGTGCTTTCTGAGATCCCTGGACCAGCATGCAGTATTTTCAGTCTAAATTCCTGCATTTACACGGTGGTATGATTCTGTTTTCGACTTTGCATCCCCCCTCCTCCTTTCCTAATAAGTTTTCAGATTTCACTTACTTTTCAAATGCCCCTGAGTAATGACTTGAGGTTTTCTGAGAAACAAAAATACCTTTACTATGAGGGGTTTCTGCATTGAAAGCTGTTCATGTTTTTTCCTGTAACTCAGGACCAAGTGTTTACACTTGCAGAGAACAATCACTTATATTTTGGTAATAATGAAGATCAGTTAGTTAAGCACTTGTTAAACACAGAAAAAAAGCTGCACTATTTTCCTACTCACAAGACATATTTTGTCTTCTACTACTCAATTTTTTCATTAGATAAGCTTATGACACTTCACCACCACTTCCTTCTAAATTCTTTTGGTTTGGACAAAGTTTTTGAACTAGTTTTGAAAAAACTACTTTTAATGTGAGCTTTTTCCTTCCTTTTGCTCTTGGTTTTGGCCTGAACATGGCAAAAACCCCCAACTATAATATTTCCTTCACTGTCACTAAGAGGTAGAAAATTCTGGATTCTCACCTCCAAATAAACCGATATAGCAGTCACTATTTTCCTGGCTTTTTACCTGAAGAGACAGTTTTTTATCCAAGTGTTAAAAATTCCCATGCAGTTTTAAAGAAACTATTTCAATTTAACTTAAACATTCATGATCTGTATTTAAAATTATTTTATTAAAACAAGAACTACTTAATAAAGTGTTTAAATTCCTAAAAGATGTTTTTATATAAAAATCTGGAGGTATTTTTCCCTAACAAAGCAAAGAAAGAAATTACCTAGCATTTGTTTGAAATTGCACAATGAAATACCTGATTATTTCCCCTCTGAAAAATGCATATGAAAATCAAGATCTGCTGTGACAATAGGTATACTCAGATCATGAAAAGTACACCTTTTACTAGGCAAATAGTGGTTTTCATATAAGAATAATAATGAGAATTACTAAGTGCAAACAAGAAAAGCTAGCTTAAGTACAGATGATGCATTTTATTATTCTGTGATGTAAAACTGATATAAACTAAAATTTGGATAAACATTTAAATGAAAACAGTTTCAAAATTGGAGATTAAATCTTAAATTTCAGAGTATGCTTGCATTTTAATATGAGAAAACGAGAAGGGCAAAAGTGTGAGGCTAAAGGCTCCGGCTCCGGTGTCTTATTCAATCCAACCCTCATGTGGGAATGAGTAATGTGGAAAGCTTCAGACCACTGATAATAATTATTCTCTAAATTAAAGATGAGCTTTAGCCCATCTTCTTTGATGATTAAGACAGCCAAATTTTCAAAGCTAATTAGTTTCTCAGTAAGGGTCATTGTTGCTTATTGTTCAGGTACTCTTAAGGTAATTAGTATGCCTGACCTAAATTAGGCACATTTTGCACATTTTATTAACAATGCACAGTAACAGAAACCCCTGACCAAAATATATGCTGTGACTCTGTCTTCTGTGGTGGCCTACCAAGGAAACAAATTTCGCATCCAAGGATGCTTCCAACATAAACATCTGGCTGCAGGTTCTGGGTTGCTTGACTAGCAAAGGTTGCACCATCCCACTGTTCAGGGAAAAGCAGCTTCCATGTTTTCCAAACCCCTTGTTGGTGTTACATTGCTTCATGTGTAGTGAGGAACTGAGCACAGCCACAGAGAAAAATACTCTGAACTACTAAAGGAAGCAGGTTTGCCTGCTAAAGGACTAAAGGACTGGTTTGCTATTCTATCTCAATAGTTTGCTACCTCAGCAGTAGAAAGTAGCTGATTTTTACAGAAAAAGAGTAGAAATCATAAATTATTGAATGATCTCTCCTACCTATAAAAATATATATAATCTCTTCTAGCTTCCAACCATTTACATTTTAGAACTTTCTGAACCAAAGATGAAACTGCTTTTAATATCCAATAGCTAATTGTTCTGATATTTAGATTATGAGAAAGTATGTAGTCCTTCCCAGCTCATCTTCTCTGTGTTGTTACCTATCGTGTATACCTCTAACATACTCCTTCTTTTTCCCAAGATCAAGAATCTGTTCCACTTAGTCTTCATAGCTACAATCTTCTCCTGTTGTTTTTTGGTACTGTTTTTGCTTCTACTACTCCTTTCATGAAATAGCTTAACAGAACTGCAAATATACCCTTTTCAATATATGGAGGTAAGTGTGATTACAGATCATACATAACATCAAACATGAAGAGGTTTATGTTGTTTCTTTCAAAAGAATTACTGCTGGTTTATTTCCCTTTGATTGACATTAGTCACTGACCTCAAGATATTCGCAGAGAACTATATAAAATCTATTCTCAGCAAGGTAGCAGCAAGGCTAGAGCCTGCCACTCTATTTGTATCCCTTTAGTTAATCTTACCATTATTATATTAATTTAAAATTTCAGTTATCAATTTAGCACCTTTTCACTCAATATGGTAACATTTTTGTTTTACTTTGGGTAGCCAACCTTAGATATGGCTATCAAGAATACGACTAATTCTCCATTGTTATTGTGTTACTATTAATCTCCTTTCCCACATCCTTTATGAAAAGATGGTCAGGTCCAGCTGCCAACTGCCCCTACAACACAACTTCCATAATTCTTCTTTTCCCCATTTAAAACCACCTATGATCACAGCAAAACCTCTACTCCGACTGCAATTTTAATTTGGGGTATTTTTTGGTGAAAGGCTTATCAAACTTTTGGATAGAATTCTTGCACTGAACAGGTGAAACTTAGTAAATTGTGTATTGAGTCTGGTCTTACACTATGGTTGAGTTTTGAGATGTGACTTCCCTCTATGACAGTCATGCTAACTCTTCTCCAGTATTTCATATGCTCAATGAGCCCACCCTTTAATAATCCCTTCTACTAACTGGACTCCAAGATAATCAGATTACAAGTAAGTTTTTTTGTTAAAACTTTTCCCCCAAAACTATCACGCATACCAGGGCTGTCAAAGTTTTACTTAAAACCATTGGAGGATTAATCCTTCAGTTATTTGACTCTTGTGGAAATTGGTAGGGTCTTTGTGCCCAAAACAGCATGAAACAAAGGGATGCTTTTCCCCCTCACATTCTTTTTGCTTGTCTCTAGACTTCAGAATGCACTCACAGGAACTTAAAACACAAGCATATCCATGCACACCTATGGTCAAAAGCAAGGTAAAGGAAGAAGGTTAATTCAGAGCTCCAGCTATGAGAGATTCCTCATGATCAAACAAAACCCTTGAAATCTGTCTATAAGCTCACGGACACACAGCATATAGGGCAGGGATTTACTGCAGTTACACAATGTAACTCTTCCGATGGGCAGGACAGCCCATTGTCAAATACCTCTCTGCTGTACAAATGCTTCCTGGTGATGAGGAAGGCGTGAATGACTCCAAAAAGTGCTGCGACTAAAAGCCATTTACTCACTCAGGTGGAATTTCCAACAGGATTTTCGAACAGCAGAGCAACTTTGATGCAACTGACATTAAGGAAGACCCAAGATTTTCTGGGAGAAACTCATGGCAGCACAGGAGCTTGAGAGACCAACCCAAGTTGTGTCAACGCCAATGGCGTATCCAGCCCAGTGTGCTTTCTCCAGCTGTGGCTGTAAGCCAACAGCCAGGAAAAGCAAGAACCCAGCAGCCTTGGGCTGAGGGTGCCACAATCCCATCTCATTATTATTCCTGCCTATAGCTCTCCTTCCAGTATTTGCACTGTCTTCCCTTGAAGTCCTCCTTCTCTCAACCACAGCAGCACCATCACCTTCAGTGTAGGGGTCCAGTGTGTTACTGCAAATACTGAACAGCATGTAGGAGGAGGAAAACACGAGTGGTACGAAGCCAGGCCAGAATTTAAAGATTGTTAATTAGGGCTTTGGAATAGACAGTCTGGGTCAACCCAATCTAGGCACCTATTCTGACAGATGTGGGTTTGTCCCACACTGACACTAAACAAAGAATTAAAAAACTCAAAAATGAAGTTCTGACCACAAGGTAAATATTCTGGGTTGTTAGGTTTGGATGGAAATTATTGCAGGTCCAGACAATTCATTCCCTTTCAATGTCTGCAAGTGCTTGAATGGAGCATAAGGAATTAAAATAGAAATTGGGCCCTGTGCTTCCCACAAGGCTGGAAACCTCACTAAGGCAAAGTGGAGGGTCTGGTGAGGCTGCAGGCTCCTACTCTGTGCTTATCTGAACACCTGAAGTGGGACAGCCAGGGATGTGAGGCTGCTTCTTAGGACAAATCAGGCTCTACCAGTTCAAACAAAACAAAAAAAAGTGTTACAGCCGTTTTTCCTCTGCTCCCACAGAGTCGGTATGCTGGAATTCAGTGCAGTGTTGTTATGTTTATGGTGCAACCATCAGCAGAGCCATCCTACAACACCAACATGCCCTGGAGTACTGCAGCACACAGTTGTGAATGATTGTAAGTTATCACAGGTTACCACAGGTTATCATAGTGCCCTGCACTCAGAATGCTTTGTATGTAACCAGTTCGTCACACAGCTCTATGGATGCCCACATGACTAGAGGGGGAACATGGCCATGCTTTTAGGCATTCCAGCATTCTCATGCTCACACAAACGTGCACATCCCACTGCCACCGCCCGATGGTTTTACCCCTCCCCACCTTCTTGCCACCTACAGTCACTACTGCTGACGTCCAGCAGTGAATGTCTCATGCTGTCAAATGCAACTGATCCTTCCTTATTAGCTTGAAACTGTAAGAAACAGGTTTATTTTCCAGAATTTTTGCTCCTGAAGTGTGAATTGCAATGTACACAAATGTAAACAAATACTGCAGTCTACTCGATCACCTTTTTGGCGTGCTTCGGCACCGGCTACAACTCAGAAATAAATAAAATGTAGCCGGCAATAGAAACAGAATAGAATTCCTTGCTTCAGGCTCAAAGGTCTTTTGAGTGCAGGCTGTTCCCATACGAAGCCCACCTCCTGCACGTGCAACCCGCGGCTCCGGGTTTGTTATTGTTATTTCGGCTTTTATTCACCTGCAGCCGCTCCGAAGAGCTCCAGGAGCCACAGGCGAGCACGCTCGGCCTCACATAGATCAGTACAATCGTCCCAACAAGAAGAAACCCGGCCAAAAATCCAAAACTTGGTCTCTGGGCGCGGGGCACTTTGGCCCGCCATGGCGGCCGCCGGCCGGCACCGCCCCGACGGGAAGGGACGGGACGGGACCCGCCCGCGCGGAACCTGCGCCCCGCGGAGCGCGGCCCGCACGGAAAGGGAACGCAAGGGAAGGGCAGAGAGAAGGGAAGAGAGGCGAGAGAGCCGCGCCCGGGAGCGGCACGCCAGGGCGGGGGCAGAGCTGTCCCGGGCGCGGCTCCGCTCCGCTCTGCGCGCAGCCGGCGCCGCGGCGGGGCGGGGTAGCGAGGGGAGGGGACGGGCAGCGCCTCGCCGCGGAGGTGGGCGGCGGGCGGGCGGGGTGTTCCAGCGCCGTGCCCGGGACGGGCATTACCCAAAAGGCGAAAAAAAAAAAGGGAGTAATTAAAGTCGCCGCTGCCGCGCGCGGTCCCACCCTCCCCACCGGCCGGCTCCTGTGGCAGACGGGAGGGGACAGCAGAGCCGGGATCCCGCGGAGTCGCGCCGCACTCGCTCCCTCGCCCGCCGTGGCAGCACCGACGGCCGCGGCTCCCCCCTTCCCGCGCAGCCCCGCGCACCATGGCCCCCGCAGCCCCCCGCCTCATCCTCGGCCTCCTGGTGAGTGAGGGAGCGAGGGAGTGGGATCAGTGGGATCAGTGGGTGCGCACCGGGAGGAGCGCAGCGGAGCGGGCCGGCCGCTCACGCACCCGGCCGCGCCTTTCCTCCGCGCTGCTCCTGCTTCACCGCGGGTGCGCAGCGCACCGGAGAGACTTCCGAGCGGGTGATCTCTCTCTGGCTCTTGACTCCAAGTCGGGTTTCTCCTCGGCGGGGCCCTTGCGATGGGCGCAGAGCAGCAGGGAGGCTGCGCGGCCGCGGGATGCACCTCGGGGGGCTTCGGCGCGGGGAGGAATGCAGTGGGATGCGCAGCTCGCGTTGGGACGGGTGATCGGGTGGCTTTTGGAGCCTGCCGTGAGGTTACGCGACGGGCACACGCTCGGGTCGCTGATGCTGCTGCTGGTTATTCATAGAAAAAATAAACCGCAGTTCTTTTTATTTAAATCTCCCCCCCTCTGCGTCTCACCTGGTTGTCCCTTTGCCGTGGAAAGGATTGTGCCACAGCGTGTTGAGCTCCTTTGAAAGAATTAGTTGTGCATGGAACACTTTTCAGCGATTTCCTTTACCTTCAGTTTATTGTATTTGTACACAATTATCAGCTCCAGAAAGGTCTTTGCCGGGGAGAGCAGGGGAGTTCTCTCTCAAATTTTTTTTTTTTTAATTTAGAGTAGATGAGTAAAAGTGATTTGTCTTTTGTTTCCTACCCCCTTCTCTCCCTCTTATCATTGCATTCACAAAAAGAAGGCAGATGATCGTTTGAGCCTGTGAAAGAAAAATACTTGATAGTGTTGAAGAACTGAATTTATTATTTTAATATTAATTATATATGCACATTTTAATGAAAATGTTACTATTTCAGATACTGTGTACCTGCCTTTGCAAGGATATTCAAGTAAAACCCAAAAAATGCAAGCAACTTTACTCGTACATTTAATGAAAAAAATAAAAAAGAAAAAAATTTTTCTGTCAAGCAGAAAAAAACAATACCCAAAGAAAAAAAATCCTGAGGTGTCTTCTTTGTGTAAAGTGAAAGGACATCACAGCTTATTTTTACCTGATGTTTCCTTATGTCTTGATGCCCATGAATAACTACCACTTACTTTTGTTTAACTCCTCAATAGTTCTTTCTACTGACAGCAGACTGAGCTTGGCATTACTATTTAAAAATTAGATGTCATTGATTCTTAAAATATTTCAGAACTGTAAAAAGATGTTGCGATTTCAATAACTTAAAAAATAGTGCAAGGTCTTTCAGGAGAGAGTGTTTTATTAAGTGTGTGTTAATATGGAAAGCCTACTAATACATAAGAAGGGATATTTAAATTATTTGTATATATGCATATTTTTATATCTCTGTATATATATAAGGAGCTATATGAAGAGCTTTTATGGTGCAGACACTGCATTTTTTTTTCTGAAGGGTCCTAATGTCTTTAAGAGTTTAAAGTATTTTTATTTAAATACTTTCTTAATAAGCATCACAAGTAATTTTCAGGATTTCCATTAACTATTTACTCCTTTATACCTTTAATTCTAAAGGTATGTGCAAAATAAAAGTGCTTTTCCATTTTTGCTGGACTTTCATCCTGAAAGAGTAAATGCACATAAAAGGGTGGATAGATTTATTTACATTTTTCTACATCTTTGCTTAATTGTCTGTGTGATTTTTGGATTGTAATTTTAAACCTAGAGATAGAAACTAGGCAAAAACACACACATAATCTGAGATCAGGATTCACTTGCTCTATGCTGAGGAAAATCTTTGTATGTGATTCTTTTTAGAAAGAAGTCTGGTTATCTGCTACTCATTTGAATTTTTAGGAGGACCTATTTTGTAACTGGTTATATGGGAGTGGACTGCGATACATGACATTTTATTTATGTCATATCTAATTGCTGAGGCTAGATTTAATTAGTTTGTTGAGAATGCACTTTGGAGATGCAAAGTGATATATATTAGTGCAAGTGTCATCATGTGGTTTTAATGAGACACTTGTCCCTTTAATGTTCAGCATCACCACAGTTCTACCCAACTGAGTGTTGATGAATTAAACCTTAATATTTAGAGACCTTGGATCTAAATTGGCCAGGAATGCTGTTGGAGGGAGTGCACAGTGAAGCTGTATTTTATCTTTTCTTTCCTGAAATAGTAGTGTGGGCAAAATCTTCTAGTCAAAGAGTACTCTTGCCGTTAATGTCAGTGGTGCAGTGATTTTAGAAAAAAACAAAACATGAGCCATGGACAAATCCAGGAGCAGTAGTCAGATCTTGTTTCCAGTTTAAAACTTTCTATGCTGTGCTGCACAGTACCTGAATTTTTAGGGAGGAGTGCTTTCTGTGCTGTTTCACTCGCTTGTCGTAACAAACAAACAAACCAAAGTCAGCATCAGTGTCTAGTTCAAAATACCATGTAATTATGTGGGGTTTTTTCCTGATTTCTTCATTTGTTTTCTAGGTGCTGAGTTTGTGCTGTGAAGCTTGCAAGAAAGTAATTTTTCATGTTCCTTCTGAACTAGAGGCTGACACGTTAGTTGGCAGAGGTGAGAAACTATGAGATTCCCAGCTTAACAACACAACATTGCACCTTTGCTGGAGATACTATTAGCAGTGGAGGAGGCTTTTTTTTTATGGAATGAATGGATGACTGGACAGCCAGCTAAACAGCTGGATCAGCCTTTTTATGAAGGATACGCCCTGTGTTTGTTACGGATTTGAACACCGGCTCCATGCATCCATTTGACTTTTGCATAAAGAGCTATTGTCAGGGTACAGTATGTCAAAGTAAAATGGCAGAATTTAATATTTTCAAAATTTGGAGTCTGAGGCTTACCATTTAAATAAATGCTTGATATTCCCAACTGCACCCATAACCCATGGTCATATGAAGAAGAAAGTCCTGTGGACAATTGAAAAGATAAAAAAAAAGAAGACAAAGCCCACTTTATCAGGCACCAGGAGGCTGCTGCTCTGTGAAACACTGATGTGACTGCTCAGCAGTGCTGGGGCATTCAGGGCATACGAAGGGCTGTGTTGCAGAGGTATCCTGCATGCACATTCTGTTTGGGAGAGTGCTCCCATCTGACTGGACAGTGTCTCAGTTTAGGGCAGCTTGCAGGTGACTGGGAGGAATAGGAGAGACAAAAAACACCCCACACCTTTTTTTTTTCAGACCAGTCTTTCAAAGGCAGCTTTGAAAGGTGTGGCATAGGAGGCGCTGAAGGATTCTGTGATACTTGAGACTGAGTTTGAGGATTTAGAGGTGCCCTTTGTGAGTCCTATGACAACAGGGGAATATGGTCCAAGTCTGCAGTCATAATCCACATTTCTATGGAAGGAACAAATAAAGTGAATTGATAGTTCATCACAATTGCTCAGAAAATCTAGCTTTATAATGGAAATTAATTGACCTTACTTTTAAATTTTAAAATGAAGGCTGCTACAGCTGTGTGAGTTTTCATAGACTTCAACATTTCTGTATGTAAATAAACTTAATTTATAAAAATAAAACTTCATGTTATTGCAGTGCTGTGAAAGAAATTGCATAACATGGAACTTAAACTTCTTTTCCCCCTAAAACTTTTAACACAATCGTTATAGCTCAAATGACATTACTTAAGCATTTATGGAGAAATATTTTGCATTGATACAAGGACCATACCCTGACAGTGAAGTTAGTCAGGATTTTCCTGGCTATTGTAAGGGTTTTTTATATCTTATACCAGAGGTTTTAAAGAAAAAAAATCCCACAAAGCTATAGCTAACTGAGCATAGTGTTGACTCATATAACCACCAGAAACAAAATCTCCAGTCTGGTGTTTTTGGAAATGAAGTGCTGTAATAGTCAGCAATATAAGGCAAATTTAAGTGAGGCTATGATATTCTCTTCAATACTCCATTTGCACTGTACAGATGAAAGAGGATAGGAGTCACTGCTGCAGTACCATAGAAAGTCTGGGAAATCTTTATTTGTGTGTTTAAAGGACAGACTCAAGAGGAAGAAGAAATCACGTATTTAAAATTATGCTTCCCACTTGTTCTTGCAGTTTTGAAAGCAAAATGAAATTTAATTTATTGAAAATGTCATCTTCATATACAGGATGAAATTCTGAATCCTTGTGAATTTTGCAAACAGCTTTCATACAGCAGTGTTCCACCCACTATGATACCATTGAAAGAGTACTGCAAAGTTTTCATTTTGAGAACGTGACACACCTCTTGTACTCTGCAATGATCATTTGTCTGGAGTTTGAGTCTCTGACTTTCATCGTTTTCAGTGTACCAAATCATTCTTGGTTAGGGCTGTGGTTATACCCTGATTTTGCTTTTTCTCCAGCTGTAGTGCTAAACTACTTGCTGGTGAACTGAATTTACCAAAGTGCAAAAAATCTATTTTATCCACAATTGATAGCAAATGCAGTGAAAAATACCTGGGAAGTATGCTGAAATTACCTGTATGGGATTCTATCACATACATATTAAAAAATTGCTAATTGTTTGTTCTAGAGTTAGTCTTTATCTCTCCCATCTGTCTGCCTCATAATTTAAAGGCCTTTGTCCTCCAAAGCCTATTAAATCACATAGTACCAGTCAGTGCTTTCTTCCTGAGGGCAAAACTTCCAAGATGTAATATCACCATTGAGCATTTGCATTAATTAATCGTCTTCACTGATATTGTAGGGCATGGAGCACGAGGCAAATGTAATAGCTACTGGTCCAATAATGGGCATGTCTGCAATGTTTTTTGCAGTTAATGTACATAATTTCATCTCTGATGCTTCTATAGTTTTACCAGATTCATAGTGTTTTGTGAGCAATATCCACCAGCCATGTCCTTTACGAAACACTAATGAACAAGAGTGGAAATTAATGAAAACTTGGTTGAATCTGAGTGCATAAATAGGTTTTAAAATCTGTATGTGTGATGCTTAAATACTGAATGACAAGCTTTTGAAGACTATGTGTCAGTAAATATAATTTTTACTTGGGGCATGGGTTTCTTTTGTTTTGTGAGGGATATTGGTTTTTTGCTGTTTGAGTTATTGTCTGAATATTTTTTCTTACAGTTGATCTGAAAGAATGCCTTCAGTCTGCAGAGTTTATCAGTTCCAGTGATGGGAACTTCAAGGTTCTAGAAGATGGGTCTGTGTATACAACGTCTGCTCTTTCTTTGTCTGCTGAGAAAAAGACTTTTACCATATTACTTAAGGACATTCAAGAGCAAGTTCAAAAGAAAATACATGTTAGCTTGGTGGAAGAAGAAAAAAAGGTTAAGTTCTATTTCAAGATACCTTACTTATTTGAAATACTTTTTCACAGAGTACAGCTTCATGCCAAGTATCTGTAGTTGAATTTTAGAATTCAAATAATCAGGTAAAATACTGGTGGAGAGTGTATTTTTATTTAGCAATTGTTGATTACTATGTTCCTTTAGTCAGCAGATTTCCTTTCTCAAATGGGAGATGCTAGCAAGTAGCATAATCAGGAATGTCAGGAATCTTAAAAGCCATGTTTGAGGAATTAAACCAGATATTATTCATGCAAAGTATTACAAGAAATGAAAAAGCTTGGAATATTATCACAGATATAATCAGAAATGAAGACCTTGGAAAAACAAATTGTCAGTAGGAAGACTGGAATGGAGAGAAAAAGATGGAAATGCAGGATGGCAGTTAAGCAAAAATATATGCAGTTAAGAATATATGGATATATTCTCATCTGTCTTTTTATCTTCTCAACCCAGACACCGAAGACCAGGCATGCTAGAGATACAGTTCTCAAGAGAACCAAAAGAAGGTGGGGCCCTATTCCATCTGTCATGATAGAGAACTCACTGGGACCTTTCCCACTGCAAATACAGCAGGTACATTTTGTATGAACCTTAATTTTATGACCCATGCTAGTTTTGTATGTGACTTTTATGATGAAGAAAATGAGTTGTGTTGTATTCCCTACCGATGACATTCCTGCTATTATTTCTCCATCTTGTTCTGTCCTATTCATTGTATATTTCATGATCTTGTACCTCAAATAACTTGCAGTCTTAGCTGTTGGAGTGAAATGGAATTGTGTAAGAGTTGAAAAAAAGAGAGAGACTTACTATCAAAGAGAGTTCTTTGGCCTGGAAATCAGTCTGTGTAATTAAAAGAAAAGCAGCAGCAAACAACCCTCCACTAAACATTGCCTGGAAAAAGGTTTTGTAAACACAGGCTGGGGTAAATTTTGCCTGCTTGTCTACATCCTTTCCGGAGCTCAAGGTGTGTACCTTCAGCCTTGAAGACTGAGTATGGCCTGTGTTGTTCAGAAAAGTACTTACTGGAAGAAAGCAAGTAGGCGTGAAAGAGAAATGCAAGAACTAAAGTTATCATAGATCCATCTAGCCTTCACTAGATTACAGAGTGCCTGGTAGCAGATGTGTAGAGACAAGTGTAATAACAGAGTCTGTGTAGAGCAATCATTCTTCTACTAATCTTACCCTCCTAACTTCTGGCATCCAGTAAATAA
The DNA here is from genome assembly GCF_041296385.1 of Aphelocoma coerulescens. Lineage (NCBI taxonomy): Eukaryota > Metazoa > Chordata > Aves > Passeriformes > Corvidae > Aphelocoma > Aphelocoma coerulescens. The sequence continues at coordinate 123,212,546 of NC_091015.1, read as the reverse complement.
GGAAAGTATTTTGGGAGAAGAGTGTTTATAAATAGATAAGTCTAATGTTGCCTCCTTGGTGCTTGTAATGACATGCAGATGCTATCTGAATTGGCATATCTCTTGGACTATGTGGTCTTTCTTCCTCCTTCCCTTCCTTCACTTTTTTCTTCTTTATGTGCAAACCACATTCTCAGTGAATGCACTAAAACTAAAGTCTCTTGAATAGCTTCAGAAATAAGCCCACTATATCTGAATATGCCTCATGTGTGAAGTATTCTAGAGAGTTTTGATTTCAATTTTTGTTTCTTACATACTGCCATTTCTTTAATTCAATAGTTCTAGATATTTATGAGTTTGAATTAAGTCCCCTTCTCGTGTACACACATTATAAAGGAAGGCAGTCACATGGCAGGCTGTTCTCCTATTCTGTGAACTGCAAATCAAGTTTGTTTTTTTGTTTCAGAAGTTTTTGTTTGTGCTAAATATGATCATGAAAAGGGGGAAATGTATTGAGATGCTGTAACTGTTTTTCCTTGGGCTTAAAAATGTCTTCTTATAGGTCCAATCAGATACAGCTCAGAACTACACAATTTATTATTCTGCAACTGGACCAGGAATTGATCAAGATCCAAAGGGTTTGTTTTACATAGAAAGAGAAACTGGAAATATCTTTGCTACTCGTGCGGTAGACCGTGAACAGTATCCAAGTTTTCAGGTACAGGGCTATGTTGTGTAAATATAATTAAATATATATATATATATATATATATATATATATATATATATATATATATATATATATATATTGTTGTGTAAATATAATTAAATATATATATATATATATATATATATTTAATTTTCCTTAATCTGTCATGCATATATTTGACAGTTGGGTTGCAGGGGAAATGGCAGCAAACAAGATCTGGAATCACATGTCTCTTCTGAGTAATATCCTTGGTGTTGAAGAGATAAAATGAGTAGCAAGTAAATAAATAGGTGGTCACTTGGATCTTGAGTTTTGCTTTTCACTGCTTAATCTCTAATTGCAGCATAAATATAGTGAGCTATTGGATTTGCATCACTTCTAGGAAGAATTTTTCAGGGAATGTTTAAAATATCTGCAGAAAAACAAAATAAAGGTAAACTCTAGACAACTGTGGCTTTCTGAGTCACGCTGTTCGGTTCTGTTAACAAGGCACACTGCTCTCTCTACTGGCTGAGAAGTGTAAGAAGGCAATTAGTAGAAACAGCTTCTAAATAGGTAATTTTCAATACCTATTGCTGCATTTTATTAGATTATGTTACAATGGGCAAATAGTTTTGCTCTTATTCTTGTTTTGTTGTAAATAACATCTAAATTTTCGTAATTGAGGTTGCCTTGTAAACACCTGAAAAAAAATGTGTTCAAGAAACTTGGAAAAAATGATAGAGTTGGAGGAGGGGTCAGGGAGAAAGAGGTTAAAATACTTGTAGTGTGTGAAGAATGGAAGGGGGAAAGATTGGAAAGCATTCAAAGTTTTTGTTTTGCTTTCACTGTAAGATACCAGTCACATCCCCTTCCATGTGTCTGAATAGCGTGTTCTTGAGAAGGATGGGCTTTGCACACTATATTTCATTTCATTTTATTGACTCCTCCATTGAACTAAAATTGTAATAATACTGCATGTTGCTTAAGCACTGAATTTTTCTTACAGATCATTTGCTTTGCAACCACTCCAGATGGTTATTCACCAGAAGTACCACTTGTGCATACAATCAGGATAGAGGATGACAATGATAATGCTCCATATTTTACACAAGACCTTTTTGAATTTTGTGTCCCTGAAAATTCCAAACCTGGTAAGAGTTGTTTTAAATCACTGAACACACTTACCACTACTCAGCTCAGTTACATATCAGTATGACTAGATGTAATCCTGCCTTTTAAGACATTTCAGTGGGATTTGCTGGGGAGTATTATGTTACAGCAAAGGCTGAATTTGCAAAGAGCAGCTGAAGATTTCTTAATGATTAGAAATTCCAAATTGTCATCTCAGTCATAGTGAAAAGTGTTGTTAGAAGAAGGTTTTAAAAACTGTGATTCAGTGTACCTAAAATGATTTGAAAAATTTAAGAATGTTACTTATCCAAAAATCATCTGTTTCTATAAAATGTTTTTAAAAGTCTCTTAAACAATTAAAAAGGTGATTTTCTAAGGTGTAAAATGCCTTTGGTTAAGCTTACAGTGTATATCCAAGCTAATGAACTAAGGTGGGACTTTTCCTGGGAGAGGGCAGGGTTGGAGAAAGTTTTGCTTTTGCCCATACGTGTAAAAGGCTGGGATTTGCCTGTTTCTTCCTGTGCTGTGTAACAAGCAACAAAAGCCGGGAGAATGATGGACCCCAGAAAATAAGGAATGCAAGAGCCACGGTTTCCTATTCCCCATTCATCTCCTAGGCCAGGATCATAGAGTGGGGAAGGTCTGATTTGCTTCACAAAAAAGGAAGCAAGGTGTCTTCCCCATTATCCCAAAAACCCACTTGCATTTCATTCTCTGAACTGCTGTACTTCTTACTGTGTGAGCTATTGATTTAAAGAGAAGTTCCAAACCCACTGGGGGGGCTATGGGGTGTGGTACAGCATTGCTGTGTGAGGTGGTAGTGCAGTTTGACCCACGTCAGAAAGCTCCAGCCCCCTGACAACAGCTTTTCAGCTGTGTTTGAGATGCTTAATTGGAAGTCAATGTCAAAACCACTAATTGAAATAAAACCTTCCATTATTTCTTTTGATTATTCTTTTTTGACAGCTGCAATAATCACAACTTTGTCTAAGAATGAAAAAAAAAAAGCCCAGATGATGAAATAGATAATTTTACACCATTACTTTATTTTTGCTGCTATTTATTGTGTTTTAGATATCATTTTCATTTAGAGCTAAATGATCAAATAGCTATTTTCACATGTTTAAAACAGAAATACCCACTCAAATTTACTATTTGCAGATTTTTCTGGAACTAAAAATTGCTGTGTTGTGTTCACAGGTGTCGTTGTTGGAAAAGTGATTGCAGAGGACAGAGATGAGCCTTATACTCTGCATACCACGTTGAAATACCGCATTGTGTCACAAACCCCACCAATTACCCCAGCGTTTTCTTTACATGGTGACACTGGCGTCATCTCTGTATTACTGCCACAGCTGGACAGAGAGGTGATCTTTCCTGAAACATTCTCAGCTGTCATCTAGTGCACACAGATAGCTTCTTAAGCTCTTGTGAGACCCCACCTGCAGGGCTGCATCCAGCTCTGGGCTCCTCAGCACAGGAAGGGCATGGACTTGTTAGAGTAGGTCCAGAGGAGGGATGTGAAGAAGTTCAAATCCAAAAGTTGGAGCACCTCTTCTGTGAAGACAGGCTGAGAGAGTTGTTCAGCCTAGGGAAGAGAAGACTCATTACAGCATTTTAGTCCTTAAAGGGGGCTTATGAAAAAGGAGAGTGACTTTTTTTGCAGGGGCAGATAGTGATAAGACAATGCAAAGTGGTTTTAAACTAAAAGAGGAGATATTTAGGTTAGATGTTGGGAAGAAATTCTTTACTCAGAGGCTAGTGAGGCACTGGAGCAGATTGCCCAGAGAGGTTGTGGATGCCCCATCCCTGGAAGTGTTCAAGGCTGGTTTGTACAGAGCCCTGAGAAAACTGAGCTACTGGGTGGAATCTCATGGTATTGGCAGGTTGGAACTAGATGATCTTTAGAGTCCCTTCCAACCCAAGCCTTCCTATGATTCTATGAAATGCTGGCATGGAAATCACCAGACATAGCTTCTGTTACCCATTTTTTGTTAATATCTCTAAGGACCTTCTGAAGCTTTTCAGAGACCTGTAATTAGTCCAGAGAGTTTCTGCATAGATTACCATATTCTAGCTAAACTTGGCAGAGAACTTCCTACTGCTCAGCTGTTCAACCTATGTTTTTTTTATTCTTTCTGTGTTCAGGAATCCCATAAGCTACTTTTTCCTCCTAATTAAGATTGATTTGCAGTGCTTCACAGAGAAGATGAACCAGGTTCTCTGGAAGTAGTCAATCATCCTATATTACCTAGAAATATCTCCAATAGTTGAAACCTAAACAGTAATATACCCTTTCTTAAAAATAAAGTGCCACCCATTTATTTTTAGCAGCTAGCTTTCAAGCAAATAAGATACAGGATTTCTTTTTTTTCGATAGAATGTCATGTGAGAGATAGTTTACTCTAGAAGAAAAATGACAGGCACATGTAATTCAAAATAATAATTCTAGCATAAGACAGTCATTCTAGAAAATGTTGCTACAGGCACATATTTTCTGAAGATTAAAGGAGTTATGTTATGGCATACTTATATTGTTTCATGGCTGAAAATCCACGTAAAACAGAATGTTGCAAAATTTTGCACATGCAGACACAGTTCTCAATTTTTGTAGCCAGAGAAAATTGCAGTGATTGTGAGCGTCACTGTGACTACTAAGGAAGCTGTCACAGTGAAGACGAAAGGATTGAAAAATTAGTCCACTGCCTATCTTTCAAAGATAAACTTATGAAATACAACATGAGATTTCTTTCCTGCACCAGAGAAACTGAATGCTACTTCCAGGCATTCAGAACTAGAGTTATTGTCTTGATTTACAGACTTACTCTTTTTGTGCCTAATCCATCTGTACTTCTTGTGTTCCCTCCCCTCCACCCACACTTTTCTTCCCCTGGCCCCCATTCCCTTGGTTGTTCACATTAAAGAAAAGCTTTCTGCTGTTTTGGCTCAAGTCAGGGATTTAAGTGGTCTGCTTATCAGGGAGCCCCTTGGAACTGATAAGGACATTGACTCCTTCAGTGCCAGACTGAGGAATGGCAGGCATTGCCTTATCCTGTATTGCCCAGACAGAGGCTGGTCACAGCACACTTTTCATTCGTCCTCAGTGAAATAAGAGATGTGCATTGAAACACTTTACCTGCTGGCAACCTAAGGGAATACTCTGTTGCTCCAAAGGGCAGACAAATAACATATGAAAATGTGTCATCTGTATCTTCCAAAACTTCAGGTTTTTGGAAAATAATGCTGATGTTGTGAGAAGCTTTTTTTGATACAAGATATAGCATGCATGTTACTAACAGGTGCTGAGCTCAGCACTGCTTAGCCACGGAAAAATATTTTGCTGCTTTTCCTTTTGAGCTATAGTGAAAAAAGCCCCAAAGCAAATTGTCTCATTTTGTCAGGAGCACTGAATTTAGAGCAGTGTTGTGCAATAGGAGTGAAACATTTAGTTTTACTCCTCTGTGTAACTATGCAATTAAAAAAGTGAGTATGACAAACTTCTGTATGCTTTTATTCTTCTTTTTAGCTTGTACCCAGTTACACTTTGTTAGTTGAAGTGAGAGATATGGCAGGTCAGCCTTTTGGTTTGTGCACTACAGGAACAGTTGTCGTCAAAATTGAAGATACAAATGACAATGCACCATCCTTTAAACAGTTACAAGTAAGTCTGCATAAGTAAAATGTCTTTATGGAGGTTAAAAAAAAAAAAGTATTTTCATCCCCTTTCTAATTTCCTGATGGACAGTCCCTCAAATATGAAGTCTAATGCCCTGGGACAGTTAATGCCAATATAAATGTCTTTGCTTATTCCAGCCATGTGTATTATTCAGGGCAAAGAGTATGTCTCAATAACGGTGTACACATCTCACAAACTACAGGAGATTTTGTAATATGAAATGTATGAAAAATAATTCATTATTCATAAGGATTACATGTAGTTTACCCTCTCTGTTCACTACTGTAGAATACCATCAGCAGTATTAATTGAGAATCACTCTTATCTGCTCTTCTTCATCTTGTACAGAATAACACAGCTCTTTAAAAAGATAAAAAAATACAAAAAAATCCTTTTATCTTTTGCCATATGAGTAGAGATGTATTTAATCCTTCTTGGCTTTTCTTCAAGTTCTTGCTGGTTTGTTAATTTATATATTTTTTAATTTAGCCCAATGCCTTTTCTAATTCTCAGCTTGACCATGTTGTACGCAAATTAGAATCTATAGCTGATGTAACTGAGGGAAACTCTGCTAATTTACCTTTCCTGGAAGGAGAATTCCAGAATTAATTATGTCAGTGATAGTTTGAGTGTATGAAGAAGCTGGTATTTCAACTGTGCTGTCAGGAAAGGTTTACTGTTTGGTGCAGGGTATAAGGAAGGAGTGGGGAAAATATACTAATTTATGGAAACAAAATAAATCAACAAAATAAATCAATACAGCAGTTTGGTAAATTGACCCCTTAGGTTGAAGTAGTCTTATTTAAATATGGTGTTCTTCTAGTCCTGCCTTATGAAACAATATTCTCTGATTTAATTTTTTTTTTTTTGTGTACTCCAAGTATGAAACACGAGTGGAGGAAAACAGAGTGAATGTAGAAATACTGAGAGTCTCCGTTGTTGATCTTGATGAACCTGGTTCACCTGGCTCAGGAGCAGTATATGAAATTATAAGAGGAAATGATGATCAGGCCTTTGAAATTACAACAGACAAAAACACAAATGAAGGAATACTGTGTGTTGTTAAGGTAAGTAAAAATTGAAGGCCTAGAGGAAAATTTATGGATTTTCAAGTTTTGGGTTTAAAACCAACGATCTAGGAATCATTTTTATTCAAAGAATATCTGTAACTGTCAGGCTCATCAGACTTTCTTCTGACCTGAACTCTCTTGAATAGCAGATTGCATTAGGCACAGCGGTTGAGGCTTGTGTGTGGCACATAACACACATAATTCATCTTCCAGACTGTTCCTCAATTTTGTGAGCTTGGAGTCCAAAGAATTTGGTTTAAAATTTCAGAAGAGCTTGATGCTTTTGCCTGGTTCCACAGCTGGAGTTGTTTAGACTTAGAGATGTAACTGAGGAATGCTTCATGGTTTTGAACAGAAATAAGAGTGGCAAAGCAGGGAAAGGTTGAGCACCTTCTCCAGTCTTGTTCTCTCAGGGGCTTAAATAAGGGAGTTAAATAAACTCACTATTTCAGCAGAAAGCTCTCCAGGTTTTAATTTGCATGGTCCTGACTTCAGGTTTACTTTTCTGGCATGTGAGGAAGTCCATATACATATAAGATTTTGGGTCAGTTTAGTTCCTTGTTATAAGTGCTTTGCAGATAGGAGGTAAAATGCCAATTGCATTGTACTCTAGCACATCCCTTTGCCTCTTCATGCCTCTTTTTCATTACCTGTTAAAACTGCCAAAAAAGGTAACTTCTAAGGAGCAGAAAAGATTAATATTAAAATTTGAAATTGTAGAGATAGAGATGCTAGAAATTTTTTTATTATTTATATTATTTATTCTGGGTTTTTTGTTACTTGTAATCATTAGAATTTTTTCTAAAGCTCTGTCCCTGGTATATGAACACAGTTGAAATTTCTTACATTTATTGTAACGCTGTAGTAGACTAGAGAATATTATGACCTTAGGAAAAAATTAGCTCTATTAAAGGCATATGATGACTTTGGAGAAGGTGTCTGAAGAATAAATGGTAGCTACTTACTGCCAAACTCCTTAAATTCTCAGATGGATTTGTAGCTACTAGAAAGAAGTGTGATTGGTTAGTGGTGGAAAGGAAATACATGCAAGCTAAAATAATGCTAACCTATGACAAATGGCCACATAAATATGGAAGAAGAAAATCCTCCACAACATTTAATTGCTTTCTGGTCTTTTAGTAATTAATTTTCAGAATATTTATCCAAAATTTTGCAGTGGTACTGCTTGTCTTGTTAGGGGTACTTTCTCAGGCCCTTTTCTTTGACTAGCTTGAAACTCAACATTTTTTTTTAAAAATGTCCTTTTACTCTGTCTCAAGGTGGATATTTGAGGATAGCTGGCTTCTTTTGTAAATAAATGTGGTACAGGTTCAGCTGTAATAATGGCGTGGTGAAAACAATGTTTTGTACTGTTTGAAGGAAAAAAACCAACACTCCATGTTTGTTACAGGGACTGGACTATGAAACTGCCAAGCAAAGGGTCCTGGTGATTGGAGTCAACAATGAGGCACCCTACCTGCTGGCTCCCCATTCACAGCAACTTTCCCAGAGCACCTCCTCTGTCACTGTGCATGTCCTGGATGTGGACGAGGGACCGGTGTTTAAACCCTGTCTGTTGCGCTTGGACGTTAAAGAATGCGAAGATATTGGGACAGCTATTGGGAGATACGTAGCAGAAGATCCAGAAACTGGAAATAGTGAGGGCATAAGGTATGAAACAACCTTAACTACTAGGTTATTTTGGAGTACAGCATGGGTGGGATTAAGGGGAAATAGTTGTTGAGGCTGTATGTGTGCTTGTGCACCTGCACACCCATCAGTGTATATGAATACATGTATCTAAATATGTATGTGTGTGTGTACATACACGTGTGCTACGTTTGGAATCTTTAACAAGACAAATTATTCTTCACAGATACCGGATACCACCTGGCCAGTGTAACTGGATCAACATAGATGACAGATCAGGTGAAGTCAGAACTGTTAGGGTCTTGGACCGAGACATTGGAGAAATGAGACGAGGTCAATGCAATATCACAGTCCTCGCAATAGACAGAAGTGAGTACTTACTTGTTGGCATTTTCTGTGGTCTATAACAGATGTTTATGTGCAAACAGTGGGACAACTGTAGTGGTTCAGACCAGTGGCCCACCTAGTCCATTGTCTTGTCTTTGTGATAGCTCTGTCAAATGCTTAGAGAATATTATTCAGCAGGGAGAGCCTTTAGAAATCAGGCAAGATCCCTGTTTTGAGAAGTTATCTGCCCTGTTTAAAATCCTTCAGTAATTTTAAACTGAGAGATTTTCCTTTGGATTTATATTTCTTCTATTTCTTGACTATTCTTTTTTAAATGGTATCTCCTGGCAGCTGTGAGCTAGACAACAGAGAAAGTAGAGAGGGCTTTTTGCAAAGAAGTTGTTGACCTTGCAGCAAAAAATTCTAACTCTGTCCAAGTCTGCATATTAAAGTTAAATGTAAATAATACAAATCTAAAGTGCTTAGAACTTCTATTGTCTATGAAGTAAACGTGATATAGGCATCTGCAATCAACTGTTTCTAGAGAAAGGATTAAAAAGTAGACTTGATGTAATTTCACTGGAATGCATATACAAGCATTGACCAATTGTGTATTGGAAAAACTGTAATTAGGAGGAAGAGTTCATTCACTTCTTGCATGTAGACTTCGGTGGCATAGTGTATGCCACTAATGAATGCCTGGTGACTTAGAGGGTAGAGGACAGAAAGAAGTCTCCTGTTTCCTTAGTGATTGTGTTCCCAGGGGAGGTGAAGGTAGGGAAAGTATAATTCATTTTCTCCTTCCTGAAGTTAAAAGGCTGGAAATCTTCACTTTTCTGCTTTTGTCTCTCTTTGTCTTAGCATCCTTTACTCCTGGCTTGTGAGCTCTTTCTCCTCTTATCCTTCTGTTAGAGTAGTATGTGTTCCCACACAGACACACGTGCTCAACAAAATACAGTCTGCACACGCAGAACATGGAGATGTGGGAGCTGCTGATGCATCTGCAACCAGCCAAGCAAAAAGAAGCAGCCAAGAGAGAGCTGTGAGAACTCCCTCTCTCTCTGGCTAAATCAGCAGTTGCTTTCCACCTTACTTCTAAACATGGATATTACAGTTGATGATACTTAATTGTGAAAGTTTGGACTAGAAAGTAGTACGTGAATGTTAGAAGTAAGTGCTAAACCTAGTTATTTTATCTCTTAGATGGTAAAACCGGCACTGGAACAATTCAGGTTTGCATTGTGCCTGGCAACAAGAATTTCCCCCGAATCACTCAAATGGACTATATCATGTGCAGAGACAGAAAACCAATCTGCCTCACGGCAGAGGATGGTGATGAGGCTCCTTACAGCGCACCCTTTGTGTATCGCATAACTGACCGAAACCTGGCTTCCATGTGGAAGTTAACTCCACACGATGGTAGGTTAAAGCTTCCTCCTCCTCACTCAGCTGCAGGTTGCCAGAGGAGGCTTTGCTGTCTCTCCCTTGCGTGGTCTGCAAGAATAAATTGGATTAATCTCTGTTTGGAATTGGTGTAGTCAGTGGAGCTACTATGGAGCTCACTTTAGTGGTTCCTCTAGTTCCCCTCTAGTGCTAAGGGATCCATAGAGAAGATGATACTGTTGGCATCCCAAAGGCAATGTCTGTTAAAGCCTAAATAAGAATCTGTCCCCAGCATCCTTGGGTCAGCAATCAGCTGCTGTGTGAAGTTATGATGTAAGAAGATTAGGACAAAGAACAAAACCCGATGTAATGCATTGCATCAAAGGGGAACTATAAATTCATAATTTATATGGAACTGGAAAAGGAACTATAGATTTATAATTCATAAACTATTTCAGAATAAAATGGCTATTATTCCAAAGAAAACCAGAACTTTTCTTAGTCTGTTATTATGGTGGAGAACTGGAAAAATGAAACTTTACCTAAAATTGATTATAGGCCGACAAAAAAAAAAAATTCTTGAAGTTTTTTTGTTAGTACTGCTGTTACCCAGCACGCTTTTGGTAAAGCTGAGCTGGGTGAAAGAAAGCCTGACTATCTCCTTTAATATCTTTTTTATTTTTATAATTTTTATAGAAGTCGATAAACAATTTATTAGCAAAGGAATCACTGTTTCCTAAAATTTGTTGATTTAAAAAGTTATAGCTGGTGGTGGTTTCCTGGTGGTTGCCAGATGATGGCAACAAGAGCAGCACATACATTTGCTACTATGGTGACATGAATTAGTTGAAAAGGGTCTGATTCTGAAGTGTTCCATCATAAATTCAGTAAAGAAAGGCAAAAGATGGAAAAGTCTGAAAGCAAAGACATCTAAGAATTTCAGGTTTTATATTAGGCAAATTGAAACCCACATTTTGGATGATACATGTTGTTTCATATAGCTCATCATGAAACAGCCATTATGTACATCAGTGTCAGTCTTGTACATTTTTTTACAAGTTATTCCTTTTGCCCCTTAAAGCATACGATCATTAATCATTGCCTCTAAACAGGGCAGCAGATTTTTTTTCCCCACTGGAAATAGTCATTCTCACTGAATACAGCCATAGAACTAAAGAGTAGAAGAGGTATAAATTAAGTTTACAATTAATTATTCTAATCATGCTACCAAAAATCTTTTTAATAAATGTCAGTTTAGTTGATGGTCTTTACTAGTAAGCCCAAGTAGTGTAATTTCCTATAATGAACTAAATCAACTTCAGAGTTTCAAAGCATGTGTTTTCAGAAGGTTGTATAAGGTATGCTTTTTCAGTTCTAACATTTAAAAGTTGCTGAAATTATAAAACCTTTCAAGATGTAGTTTTGTATCAACACATTTAATCTAACTTTAAGCTAATTTATGTGGATCTGGTAGCAGTATAGCTGTAACAGAAGGGAAAACTGTGATTATGGTCGCATTTGTAACAACTGAGTTGCAGATTTTGTTGACCCTAGATCTGGTTTTGTCTTTTTTTACAGATAATTCTTGGTATCTTTCACCAAAGAGTGATACTCCATATGGAATTTATGAAATTCCTGTAAGTGTGACTGATAATGGAGGAAAGATAGGCGAGAACGTTGTAAGAGTTAACCTCTGCGATTGTGTTACTCCAACTGAATGCGACGGCAGAACTCGTCAGCTCTCTGGTGGAAATGTTACCCTTGGGCTCTGGGCCATCCTTGCAATGATCTTAGGATCATTATTATTGCTGCGTAAGTACACTTCTTTTTAAACACAAAGTGCAATTCACTTAATTATAAAATTAGCTGAGAGAACCTCATTCAAACTTGCTTCAAACATTTTTTATTTTGCAGGTTATATAGCTGTTGTCACTGACTTAATGTACCTGCTCTATTTGTATCAGTATCACATGTTCCTGCTCTCATCTTGTGCTGTAGTTACTGTGTGTAGATTTTTGTTCATTTGTTTATTTTGTGTGAGATGTTCTGTATGTACATGTAAGTGAGGCCAAAAAACCCTGCATTTTGCACTTGAACCAAAAGACTTCAAAAAAGTTCATGAGTTCTAGAAACATTTCTGTTTCTAGGAATGCTGAAACCAATTTCCCAGAGCATTTTGTGATTTCTCTTGTGTTGTGGATTAAAATATGGAGTATCTGAGACACAGGATTCCACAAGGGATTTTACAAGAGCCCAGATCATTGTGGAACCATTGAATATACTGAGTTGGAAGGGATGCATCAGGATCATCTGGGCCAAATCCTGGCCCTGCATAGGACACCTCAAGAACAACACCATGTGCCTGAGAGCATTGTCCAAACGCTTCTTGAATTCTGTCAGGCTTGCTGCTGTGACTACTTTCCTGGGGAGCCTGTTCCAGTGTCCAAACACCCCGCTGGGTGAAGAACCTTTTCCTCATATCCATCCTAAATCTCCCCAGACTGAGCTTAATGCCATTTCCTCGAGTCCTGTCACTGCTGACGAGAGTGAAGAGATTGGTACCTGCCCCTGTGCTTCCCCTTGTGAGGAAGCTGTAGACTGCAATGAGGTCTCCCCTCAGTCTTCTCTTCTCCAGGCTGAACAAACCAAGTGACCTCAGCCACTACGCATATGGCTTCCCCTCAAGGCCCTTCACTGTCCTCACGGCCCTCCTTTGGATGGTCTCTAAGAGCTTAATGTCTTATTTATATTGTGGCACCCAGCACTCGAGGTGAGGCTGCCCCAGTGCAGAGCAGAGCGGGACAATCCCCTCCCTTGCCCAGCTGGCAATGCTGTGCCTGATGCCCCCCAGGACAGGGCTGGCCCTCCCGGCTGCCAGGGCACGGCTGACTCAGGTTCAACTTGCCAGTGACCAGGATCCCCATGTCCCTTCCCGCAGCTCTGCTCTCCAGTATCTCATTCCCCAGTCTGTACACGCAACCAGGGTTGCCCCAGCTGAGGTGCAGTAACATTAAAGGGCAGGTTGAATAGTTCACAACAGACCAAAACCTTGAGTGTGTGTTGTACTACTGGAGGTGCCCAAAACCTCGCAGATTCTGAGAAGGGTAGTACTGCTGTTAACCAGTGAGACAATGATGGTGATATATAAAAGCCAACCCAAGTCTTTTTCTTTTTTGCCAAAATCAAATATAGTCTGACTAATAATATCCTTACTAAACACAGAAGACGTGCTATAATAGTTACTATTTCAGACTTTAGGTTTGGGTTTTTTTTTTTTCTTTCCTTCTTACCCATTTTTTGAGGTAATAGTTAAACTGTCTTGCTCCTGTTAAATTTACTTAAGTAGCTAGAATGCTGGGAACTGGACATGTTTTGAAGGCTAGCTAGATCAATGTTTTATCTCAACAGGGCAAGTACCCAAATTTGGGATGTAGTCCAAAGGTGGAATTTTTAGATGTGGGAACACGAAATAGAGGAACTGGTGAAATGTCATCTACCTCTTTTTCACTGCCTCTTGACTGCAGCACTTGCAAACAGATCTTTACTTGACTGTGGATGGGTTTTATTCTGTGTATCAGTGCTGTCATGGATGTCTTCTTCCCATCTGTCAGCATCAGGAGGCAACCTGCTGGAATCACTGATGCAGATCTCACTGACAGCTGATGCTACAAAAGCTAAATTAGCTTGAAAGTGTCTCTTGGCCGATTTTCACAGAAGTTCATATGTTCAGAGATCAGATTGCTCAGTGGGCAATTAAGCAGAACTGTTCTGTTCTTTGTGGGCTTCTTTATTTTTAAGCTAACAAAAAGTGAAGAAAACAATGGTTCTCTGAATGAAAGGTTTAGTCATTTGTTTAGGAGAGGTATTAGTTGTACATGATTCTTTTATTCCAAGTCATTTCTGGGTGAGTCTCTGACAGCAAAAAGCAATATTATTAAGAAGAATAAAATCAATACAAGGGATTATATAAGACTGTTCTGTAGCTTAGTGCTCTAAGTCCTCCAGGGTTCTGCTGACCTTTCCTGTGAAGCAGAAGTTTCTGATATTGTGACATTTAGCTTGCATATTAGTTCCTTATGATATAATTTGACATCTGCATATTCAGAGATGAAAAATATCTTATGTACGACCATATTGTAGGTGTAAGAAACCATTTTTTACCTGGATTTGGATCTAAATTTTTCATTACTATGAAATTGTGTAAGTCACTGGTTTCATAAGGGATTCTTGCATTTCTTTTGGGAAAAAAGGTTGTGCTTTAGAAAAATGAAATAATTCAACAATGCAGTGAATACTCCCTATGCTGTTCGAAAAAAAAAAGTGAATATATACAGCTTTGAGTATGGGCATTTTTGGAAATTAATTATTTTTTGAAACCATAGTTGACGCTTAGGCCCTTAAAATTCATTATCTAATATAAGTAGATCCCATTATGATGTAAAGTTTATAGTATTATTTCCTTTTCCATAGTAATCCTGATCACAATTTGTGGCTGCTGTGGTGCTGGGGTAATGCACCGGCAGGTGACTGATGATTGTGCCAATCACAATTTAATCATTTCAAACACAGAAGCTCCAGGAGAAGAAGTGATGGTAAGTTGTCTGTTTGTTTCAATGTAGAAACTTGCAATTAAGCTGTCCGTAGCATTGCAGTTTGAGAACAGGACCACCTGCAACTAAGTGATTTGGTAAAGGAAATAAGCAATCAACATAGGGACCATTAGATGTACTTTGCTATTTAACAAGAATTTGAAAAATCTTACTTTAGGCACAGGTGGTAGCACCATATACATTTAAACACACCTTGTAGTCGTTAGGCTGGCAGCTTGGAATTCTTCCAGATTTTAAGGATTTGGTTGGAAGCTTCAGGTGAACATTTTAATAACATTTTCAGTCATTTTTAACAATGAGATTAGATGGAAATGTATTGTTTTGAATATGTGTTTATGGCAAAACGTTCTTTTTCCTTGGAGAAGGATTTTTTTATTTAGCAGATAGCTGTTGTAAATTGCATGTGCAATTTCTGCCCTTCCCCTGAAAAATGACCCCAAATGGAGTTCATTTCATAAACAGTCCATGTTTATGCAATTTTTCTTGCTTTTGGCATCTAAACTTCTTTCAACCTGCCATGAACATAGTTTAGTCCAGGACTGCGTTCATGCACAAGAACTTAGCTCTTTAGACTCTTTTCTGTTGTACTCCACCCCCTGACACTGTCTTCCCCAAAAAGAGGAGATAAGTTTAAAAATGATATTTCATGTTGAAAACCAAGAAATCTTATGGTGGCAAGTGTCAAATTTCTTGTTGCCTGTGAAGCATAATGTGCCATTATAAACTAGTATATAGATTATATACATTTCACTGGGATAAATCCGTGGTTTTTTGATCTCACCTCATATTTAAATGGAGATAACCTCTCTTCTCTCTATTCTGTCATAGTAACCTTTTCAAAGATGATTTATTGATAAGATCTAAGGATAGCCTTTTGTTCAAAATACCACAGTGCCAAGATGGAGACTTTTCAAGTTTCAGTTGTGACTCTATCTCATTGCTGTTTCATCTTTTGAATTAAAAAGAAAAAAAAAGAAGCAAGAAAAAGATATCCTCATTACTGTTTTTTTGTTTTGTTTTGTTTTGTTTTGTTTAGGATCACAATATAATTCCTCTACAAAATACATGTGATCAAGGAGGGTATGGAGTAAAAACAGGAGAGCAGCAAACATTTGAAATGGTAAAAGGAAGAGGGCATACCTTGGAATCAGTCAAGGGAGGTGGACATCAGACGCTGGGTTCAGTTAAAGAAGGAGGAGGACAGCCTATGATGGATACGTGCAGATACTCCTACTCAGAGTGGCATAACTTCACACATCCTCGTTTAGGTGAAGTAAGTATTCTGAAACTGATTTTCTTTGAAGTGTAGGTTATGGTCAATATATACAGACTTTTCAAGGAAGATGTGTAAATGCGCTAGGAAGGTGGCTTTCTGGCTTTGGTTTCACTTCATTTTCCCTCTCTTTTGCTCCTCTGCATCCCCTTCAGAATATTGCTCTTTCAAGGACTAATTCTTGACATATTTCAGACGTAAGTGTAAATTACTTTCTTTTCTTGGCTTAAACTATATGCAGTGTGCTATTTTAGTTTTGAATAATTTAGAATAATTACTGAAGCTTTTGTGAGTTTTTTTGGGAATGTCTGTTTGCTTTTATTCCAGCTGCTTGCTTTGTGCTAATTTAAACCTCATACTTAACTTAGCAGTGGAGCAGGAATGAATGTACAGCATTAGAAATGTAGTCACTCTGTTTCTGGGAGATCAAAAAACTTTTACTACTTGCCTAACTAGTTATGTATAAATCAGTCTTTTAATTTTCAGTGCATTTTAGTTGCTTAACAGGTTATTTAAACAGGTTCTTCCTCTTTTATTGTTACTTACGTGATTAGTAGACATTATTTCTTTATTAAATACTTTTATTTTGTAGTCTTAATGATATAGACCAATCATGTGCATGTTTTTGTATGTAGGAATCCATTAGAGGACACACTCTGATTAAAAATAATTGAATGAAAGGTAAATCAAAAAGAACTTATTTTTTTGCAATATGTTTAGGATAACAATTTAAGAAAATAATAAGATCTGTTCTGTTCCTATCCAGAAGGTGCACCTATGCAGACAGGATGAAGAACAGAAGCATTCTGAAGATTATCTCCTTTCATATAACTATGAAGGAAAAGGATCCTTGGCTGGCTCTGTAGGCTGCTGCAGTGATCAGCATGAAGAAGAGGCACTTGACTTCTTAGATCAGTTGGAACCCAAGTTTAGGACATTAGCAGAAACATGCATCAAAAGATAAATGTGCCTTTCACTGTGCTGAAAAAACCCTGTAAATAAGTGGCTGTCATACTTTTGTGATATTAGGTACTTTGGAATTGAGGGGGGCAGAGTTTTATCCAAATTAAGATAGACTGGTGAGAGTGTAAATAACTCTTGCTTTAAAGTTACATTTTCTTACACTGGACACATTCTATTAGAAAAAAGGGATTAAAAATATTTTTTCTTTAGGTTAATATAGTAATGCTAGTTTCTACTAAGATTGCATTTTACATTCTTTGTGATTACTCACAATGCAAAACTTGGTATTCTTTTAATTAATTATCCAGCTTCAAAATTTTCTTGTATTTGGCTTTGGAGAAGGAAAGCTTTATAACTCACTTTTTCTTTGTTTTCTTTTAATTTTGTAGAAATGAAGCAAATAATGTTGGTGGATATCAAATACCTTGTTAACTTTTAACTTATATGAACTGAGATACGAAATATTTTTTTCATTTTGGACATAAAAATACTCATGAATATATTAGAAAACTTTACATTTTGATTGAAAAATATATATATATTGTATATATGTAAAATAATATTCAAAAATATATTTTTCTCCTAATGGGTTACCACCCATCAAACTTGCTATCCTAAGGGATTTATGGCATCACCACATAGAGTATCAGCATTGTATGCAAGGATGTATTTTTCTTTTAAGGAAATAAGAGATCAAAAAGAAAAAAAATCATGCAGTAGAGGAAACAATCATACTTCAAATGAACGCAGTATAAATCTCATGTTTACTTCACATAAGTTAGTACCTCAGTTGCTTGTGAGCTTTTAAATCATATCATTGCAGAAATGATGACCATTGCCGAGAGTTTTGTCCAGTGGAGCTACCACTACCTTTTCTACTTGCCCTGGTATGGACTTCATTAAACTGTTTCTTTTTGGAAGTAGAACTTGACAGAAGATACGGCTTAAATGGATTGAGCACGCTGCGTTAATAATGTGTTTTAGAGATTTCTTGTTATTGAGATGCAAAATTACACTGGGAGAAGCCGTCTGTTTTGAGTGTAATACGGGGTAGTTGTAGAGGTCAGCGTTTACACACATCTCTGGCAGAAACCATCTGAATCCCATTTGTTACTGAACTAGATTAAGCATACATATACACTATATATATATATATATACACAAACACACAAAAGTCTGAAATACCTTTGGCAAATGACAGCAGTGGGACCTGAACGCTGCCATAAGCAGCAGGTGGAACTCCACCTCTGCTTCCCAGGTTTTAAGTGTTTTTTTAATGTTTGCACTCCTGGTTAAGTAATCTGTCTTCTGCACTCTGGGAGTTCTCTTGTGCCTTAAAAGAACATCTTGGTGCCTATGAGAAACTTGTGCAATTACTTATTTCTGTAGCTATAAGTCTGCTTTTAGGATTTGCTCTGTAAACATATGCCTTAGGGATATTTTAAAAAATTTGCTATAGCTAATGATCTGTAAAAGGAATAATTGCTGACAACCAAGATCCATGCTGCTCTAAATTTCAGTTTCTGCTGACTTCCAGTGATTGCAGTTCATTCCGTATGAATTATGGTCAGTGAAAACCCATAACAGTATAAAAACTTACGAACATTATAAAATAGTACTTCTAAAACCTTATGTTTCACACTGTAAACGGGCTTCAGAATATTTCTAGTAAGAACTAGCTGTGGTTAAGACTTCATAGACCAATGTTAAATATATTTTGGTGTATCATTTGAAAGTCGTAATGAATTCATCCTGAAGTAGATACACTGCCACTGGCAAGAGTGACAGTCATCAGCAGCAAAATGCTAGATGAGAAGCAAGGTGTTACAAACTTACTTCATTTAAAAACTGTGTGCTAACACTTCCCTTCTGAACACTGCTCATCTTTATCACTAACATAAGTAAATTCTGTACATGGACAGTCAGATCTGTGACTGATAAAGTCAGGATTGCTCTGCTGTTGCCAGTGGAGCTATGCTGACTTTATGCCAGGTGAAAATCTGTTCCCTAGTGATTTTCTTGCTGCTTTGTGTCTTGCATCTTTATGTTTAGTTATTAGCTATATACTTTTTAAGGTAATAGTAATGTCTCCCCCTCCCACTCTTAATGTTTGGTGGTGTTTTTGTTTGTTTATATTTTAAATTATATAAAAATCCTGTGGTTGAGAAGGACCTAGGATAAATAACGACTGCACTCTTTAGAAAATTACTTGGAGGGTGGTGTAGAGAAACCCCTGTGAGTATGGTTTCTTTCCTCATGAGCTATAGCAGTAGTACTTCTCTAAAAGAATAGATCAAATCTGTATGAGCTTAAATTGAATCAGTGTTGACTGTTTTAAGTAGATGGTTGCCAACTTACCACCTTAGAGTTAAAATAATACATTATTTAAATCAAAATAATGCTTTTCTAGTCTAATTTACCTTAAAAATGTTTTATTTGGTTTTGTTGATTTTCTTTTTTTACATTTCAGCAAACATAGATAATTCTTTTCCCATTTTTAAACGAAGTAGAAATTTGGAATCATTTCTACTCCTTTGTCTCTTCTAAAAATTAAAATACGAGTTGAACCAGCTATTTCTGTAAAACCAAGAATAGATGTGAGATACTTTACAAAAAGTACTGTAAAACGTTATTTTCATTTTATCTTCTAATTACGTGAATGGAAACTTTGTATAAAGCATTAAAGTTTACAGATACCAAGTACCTGGTAACATTTGTGTAAAGCTTATAAATGGAATATTTCAAAATGTATAATTCACTTGTTGTTACTGTCTTGAATTGCCTTAAAAATTGTGAAGATTTCTTCCCTTCAGCTAGGTAATCTGCAGTCTACCTAGCTGTGTCAAAATTGTCCTAACATCATATTTTTAGGTATATTTTGTACAACAGTGAGTAATAAATTTTTGCAAAGTAAAAGGATGTTCTATAAAAACTCTTCATTTCTTGTGTATGAACCAGTTTATGAAGATAAGTATGCCTGTTTCTGAAGGGGATTGGATTTTTAAATTTTAATGCAAGTGGTTTTGGGCCACTAAACTGGTGTGATGCTAGTAGTACTTGTCCATGCAGCATGAGCCATAGGGTGGGTCTAGCTGGAGTTTATACTTGGCAAATTCAGGATATTAAAATTACAAAGCATTACTTGGTCATCTTGATGATAAATTGTAAAAAATACACAGTGCCTATTTTGAAAACCTCGTAAGTAAAACCAGTAGCAGCAGATAACCCAAATTTTAACATGTTTGGCATGTAAAGCTGCAGAATATCAGTATAGTGGGGGTTGTGCTTTTGTGATCAGGAGACAAGTGGAATATAAGGTTTGGTTATCTGGTTTCAAGGAAAGAGAAATTCACAGAATGGCTGAGGTTGGAAGGGACCCCTGTAGGTCCTCTGGTCCAACCTCTTTGCTCAAGCATGGCCACTTAGAGCTGGTTGTTCCGGACCACGTGGATTTTGAGTATCTCCAAGGATGGAGACTACAGCCTCTCTGGGAAGCCTGTTCCAGTGCTCACTGACCTTCAAAGTAAAAATGTGCTTCGTGGTCTTCAGATGGTGCTGCCTGTGTTCTGGGCACCACTGAAAAGAGACTGGCTCTTAACTTCAGGTACTGGTATACATTAATAAGTTCTCCCCTGAATCTTCTCCGGGCTGAACAGTTCATATTCCTCAGCCTTTTCCTCCAGTCTTTTCTGAGTGGAGAGAGACTTCAGTCCCTTCATTGTTTTGTGTCCCTTCTTTGTGCTGTTTCCAGTATGTCCACATCTCTCTTGTACTGAGGAGCCCAGAACTGGACACAGCACTCCAGGTGTGGCCTCAGCAATGCTGATTAGAAGGGAAGGATCACTTCAGCCAGATGGCAACACTGCAAATGCAGCCCAAGACATCATTGGCCTCCTTTGTGGCAAAAGCACATCGGCTCATGGTATCCACCAGGGGCCCCAGGTCCTATTCTGCCAAGCTGTGCTTTCCAAGCAGCCAAGCTGCTGCTTATGCCATTCCAGCAGGTATCAGGGTGGTTAAAATGCCCCATGAGGACCAGGGTTTGTAGATGGGAGGCTGCTTCTGGCTGCCCATGAAAAGCCTCATGCACTTGTTCTTCCTGGTCAGGGGATCCAGGGAAGACACTCACTACCTTGTCACCCACATTGTCTATTCTTTAAGTGGGCAAGCAGCAAACTTGTCTAGAGAGCAGGTCAGATTGACAGATGGGTCTATCTGTCCCTCAAAGCAGAGAGTCATCCACTGCTGTCACCCACTTGCTGCTTCCTTTTGATGCTTCTGCATGGCTCAGTGTCAGCGGGCACAGGTGCTCGTCTTGAGAGCACACCTGGTTCCTCCTTAGCTTTGAGGGCAGTGAACCTGCCTTAATATTCACTTCTTGTCTATACTGATGCCACTGATGTTTTTCAGCTCATATAAAGGATGCACCTCTTTCCAGCGCTGTGCTTTTTGGTGCTGTGGGACTGTAAGAGGAGGAGGAGTAGTGAGGTCACACAGGCAGCATGGAGAGGGTCCGTGATGCTCCATGCTGCCTCACTGGGCAGCCAGCATCAGGGGGCTGAGCTCAGCGTTTGTGTGCTGACCATACTCATAAGATGGAGGTGGTTGCATCCTCTGTGCTGGGGTGACTGAGCTGTGAAGAAACTGGTGGGAGGGGAAAGAAAGAAGACCTGAAACTGAGTTGAGTCACCTCAATCTCAGTCAGCCTCAAGCTCGGGCTATACTTATAACAATGAAAATTGGATTCAAAGTCTCTCACTGATCTTGCATTTTTCCTGGTTTTATGTATTTTCCTAAGGGGAGAGTAAGGGGGCAAAGCATTCTTTTATCTGGAGACTGTTACAAAACACGCTGTTCTTGCTCTTCTAATCCCATTCACAGCCTCCTGAGTGAATATAAGACAAACATTTTAGGTTAAAAGAACTATCTTATTAGAAATGTACCTGAGATGAGAAGGGCACCAGCTTGTCTAACAGAATTGCTACTGAAAGTAGACTACCACAAAATCTACCATTGTTTGCCATGGTTTTTGTTTTGGCCTTACAAATTTTGTAATTTATCTTTTTTTTTAGGGGACATATGTGTGCTTTCCCAAGAAGTACTGCTGATTTCCACTGAAATATTTATTGATTATTACCTTTCAGTATATATTCAAGTGGGACATAAAAAAACCCCTTATGTATAAAAATCAGGTTTGCTGGATTTAAAATTGCCCAGGTAATACTGATGATCACCAAAGTTAAACTAGGAGATCTACAGAACTAATACATTGTTTTGAACAGCTTTCAAACACCTGGAGTCTTATTTTGGCTGAGGAACCTTGAAAACTCTATGCAATTCTTTCTATCAGAGAATACCTTGAAGAAATCTGCAACTCTGAAGTACTAGCTTCATATGTTATAGAGAACCAACATTACTTATTTTCAAGCAACTCCCCAAGCAATTCGTTCTGTTCTCTGATCCCAGCCTCCTCATACTATTTTGGGACTTGTCCTCTTTAGCTCTAGCCTCCAGATCCCTTTCTTACCCCAGTTTTCTCTTCCCCTTTGCTTTTGTCCTCAGCCTTGGCCTCAGGACATGTCTCTGCATGAATGCTCATTATGTGTCATTTCTTACCTCTCAAAAGATCTGTTTTGTCTTTTTTTTTTTTTTTTTCCTAGTATGTCAAACACCTTTGTTGCAATTTGCCCTCTCTTGTTGCAGTCCAGCTTCTGCATAATCTGAATCTGAGTGGGCTGTCTGCACACCAGGAGAGGCGTTACAGGGTCTGTGAGGAAAAGGCAAAAAACTTAGCATAAGCATTTAAAAATGTAGACATCATCAAATGAGATAATCATCATGCAGTGAATTTCTAGTTAGCAGACATTTAGATAATGTAGTTTTGGATCAAGTTCCATTCAATCTGAAGATAAAGGTTTCTGTTTGGTCAAGTGAATCTCGCCTCTGTATCTAATTTCAGCTACAAGGCCTATGGTTACAGCAGCAACTGAAAGGAAAGCCTTGGTCAGCTTCAAAGATCCTTAGACAAAGCACATTTCAGAAAGGTCATTCTTTGCATATGAGCCAACAGACACTCATAGCCTGTGTGCAAATTGCAAATCAGACTCATGATTTGATCAAGTGGGACAGGCATGATACCAATACACATATACCTGACGGTAGAATAACCCCTGGGAAATAGTCAAACTCTATTTAAAAAATCAGAGACACTGAAACTTTGGAACAGGAAGGTTGTGTGTGTGTGTGTGTGTGTGTGTGTGTATGTGATTTTTTTTTCCACTTTCTAAGAAAGTATAAGATTTATGAGCTAAAGTTAAATATGCTGCTGAGAAAAAAGTCAGCCTCCGCCTAATGCCAAACAACTTAGATTTTCAATGCAAACGATCTTTATCACTTGAAATTATTATGAGTGACTGAAAGTAGTCTTGGGCAAGCAAGGAAGCATTACTCAACTCTTTAAATACAGGTAACTTTGCTGGATCAACCTATAATTAAGCCATCCCATAACTACAACCAAACCACGACAAACTTATCACATAAATGCTAAAAATCAAATAGGCTCATAAAGTCCCAACTCTTTCCTCCTTCTCTAAGGAGGCTGTAATTTGACCAGATAAAAGAGTATATGATGAGGTTTTATGATCCACCTGTGCTTGAGAACACAAAAGCTATTGGCACCTTTTCCTTGCCTCCCTAACACATGGTTTTAAGATCATCTTATATCTTGGGTTTTGTTTTGCACACAGCTCAATCAGTCACTACATCAGTAACAAAACTAAAGGGAGGAAGTTAAACATATAACACTAATATAATGCAAATACAGGAAGCCTTTAGATAGTAATCAAAGGATACCTGATTTTCTCACGCTACTGATAAATTCCGTAGTAACATAAAAAACCTTTGCTGACAACCAGTGGCTGTCTGTTACTGAAGTTAAGGTTTTAGTTGTTTTCTCTGAAATTAACCAGATATCTAGAACTCCAGACTCAAAGTGCTGTTAACAGCCAGCAAACATTTACACAACAAATAATCTTTTACAATTAATAATCACAAAGGGAATAACAATACCAAAATGAAAATTCAAAGATCATACCATTACGTGGGGTAGCACTACAAACAATCCTAACCTCTGCAGTGTTAGCTTTATTAGTTTTTATCTTACAGAAATTGTATGGGGGAAAAGTTTTTTGATAAAATATTAAGCCTAATGTACATTTAGGAAAGAAAATCCACATTTTTTTCTCTAACTAGTGATGTTTTATATAATTTGTTTCCTAGGACAGCTGTCTCCTTTGTTTGTGTACTGGTGACAGTATAGCATGGATCACACTGGTCTGTAACATGAATATCAGGAAAAAATGGAAAAAAGCATGCTTTACTCTTACCAGAGGAATGGTGGCAGGAAGATATTAGGAATAGCTGTGCCCTCTTCATTCACTGTAAGGCTCACTTTTCTTCGGATGAAATCAGGTGTAAACAGTGAGTAGATGAAACTTTATTTCCCTCATCATTATTATTAAAAGTATATAATTTTTCCAAAAACTGTTCTGGTTTCTGTTAGATGTTTGCATTGGCAGCCTATCTCAGTACTCATGTATCAGACTAAGATATAATACTCAATGTGAAGATATCTGAGCCACCACTTTTGGAGGAGTATGCATTTCTTCCTAAGTACCCCACAAAGTGTTTAAAAAACCCATGCCATCTTCTCCCAACACTTTTGCAGTATTCACCCCTTCAATTAGGAACATGTGAGAGGACAGGTCAACTGAATTGCTTACTAAAGGATGACCTTTTGGCAGGAATGAGTGTTCCTGGCAGCAGTGTTTGCCTCAATTCTTTCATCCTTCCCTGTAGTGAGGGTGCACACCTCTACACCGTTCCCAGCCTATGCCCCAGCTAAGCAGCCCTTGCTGCTGAGCCGTGAGCAGGCATTGAAGGAAGTGCCAAGCCTGGGAGAACATGCCAGGCCAGCTCTGCGCTGTAGACTATTTCTGAAAATGGGTTTGCAGAGTGCAGCCAGCAATGTAATACATGCCTGCCCAGAATGCAGCACTGTAAATTTTCTGGAATTCGATACAGTTATGGAAAAACTGGAACTCCTAATATCATTTGAGCCTAGTGTCTCCTATGAAAGTTTGCTGGAGTAAACTGCAGGCTACTATCCTGATAAATACAAAGTTTGGAACTAATTTTCTAGACCATTAAATGCTTTCTATATTTTTCCGGGGACATATGTGTGCACACAATAATATAAGCAAAAAAGAAGAGGAAAATATATAGATGGAGTGAAGAATGTCTTTGATGTCATTTTAACAGGAATGATGCACCTTGAAAACTGTTGGGCAGTTAAGCAGTTGCAAGGCAGTTACTTCTGTTTGAGAGATAAGAGATGGTTTAATTGGTCAAAATAAAAAAAGTAGGGCAGGCGTTGTAATAAAATAAACTACTGATTTGTTGTTATTGCAGCTGAAAGTTTGATTTAAGCAGGAGATAACCTGTGCAGTCAGCTGATCCTGGAAGCTGTGGTTATGTTTTCAACTGTGGACTTGTAACCAGGTGTGGAACAGTGGCTATCAGTTCCACATAAATTTATGTACATAGAAATCTGTGAGTACCGAGTCTGACAGACCTGACTGACAGAGTACTCCCTGTCCTGACATCTGTGCATGAAGCTCTTCATGTTGTGCTGTTACTGTTAACAAGGACCACAGCTATGACTGAAAGTTGTTTCTATTAATGATGGGAACAACAGTAGGGTAGAAACCAGAACTGAAAAAGACAGGAAACAAAATATTATACAGCTATTGGTATGATAGGGTATAAATGTACTATAATGTGTGTAAATTCAGATAAAAAATGCAAGTAATTAATTGACTTTTTTGGCATTAGGATAACGGGCCCGTACTCATCACATCCATCACAGGATGTGCAGAACATGTATTTCCTCTATATGGCCCACTGCAAAAAAATAGAGGCAAAACATTCAACATTTATGCCTTAATAAATATCTATGGCAGCTGGTGTGGGGTCAGTAGCTCTGACCGAGGAAGCTGTGACTGGTTCGGAGAGATGGTCCTGTAGAGGATCATCTTCCTGAGGCTCAATGTCCTCCCTCAGCTGCTGGCAGGAGGGCCCATGCAGGAGCTGTCAGCTCTTTAGTGATTGTCAGCTCGTGATTCCAGCTCAGCTGTGCAGGGCAGCCTCCAGGCCAGACCAGAGAGAGAGAGAAGAGAAGCTCGTGTGGCTGGTTCTGCACGAAGGTAGCTTTATTGGTCCGTACTTCAGTGAAGGGGAGGCCAGGGACAGGCTCTCTCTGCCCTCACAGGGGCAGGGGGCTAGTTTTATAGGGATACAGGGGGTGGGTGTCAGAGGGTAAAGGCCAATGGGTTACAAAGGATCTGCATAGGGTCTCCCAGAGGATTCTGGGTCTGTTTTCTTCTCGCTGTAACTGAAGAGTAGCTGCCTTTCCAGGGGGAGTCCTGCTGGGAGATTGCTCCTTAGAAGACATCCCTCCAGGGCAGTGGCTGGGCATACCCCACAAATATCTACATACAATATGTCCTAGAATGAATCAGAGAGAACACTGATCAATAACTATAATGAAAACAGACCTAAATTTGAAACCATGATCAACCCTTTTACTGTAAGTAAACTGAAGCATTTTTGCACAAGTTAATTATTGCAAGACACAACTGAAATGGAGTTAAAATAAAATTTGGAAATTATTTGCCATCTGCATAGATCTGCTTGGTTAAAAGGGAGCAATCACTTCCTTTTAAAATATTGTTTAAATTCCAACAGCTGGATCATTACATGATAGTGCTTAAAATTGCTGGCATGAGGTGAGTTTTCCAGACCCACCTTGCACACTCCATGAGTGACCAGGCTAATCCAGCAGAGGCTGTAGGAATCTCAGATTACTTTTACATTAGCAAACGATCTGTCACACCAACTCTGGATCATCATGTTAATGTGTTTGGTGCCAAGGCCTCTACTTACACATTGAGGATGATTAGGGTAGTTTCAGGTGACCTCAGTCAGGATTTAGCCTGGTTCCATGACTGGAACATCCCCTTCCGGTGATTTGAGGGCTGTGCACTGGTTGAAGCTTTGTATCTTCATTAGGAGTGATGAGTGTATTTAATGTACACACAGAGCATAGATTTTGGTTGAGTTTCATCCTAAATGAATCCAGTTTGCTAGTACCAGAACTGGTCTGAGAACTGCACCACCATGCAGTAAGCTGGGGTGACTCGGACAGTTATGTCAAAGCACTACAGAGAAAAATGTCAGTGTAGAAACTGCTTCGATGACTGGGGCACTCTTGCCCAATGCAAGATTTGTATGAGCCAGCAGCTTGTCAAAAGCATGTGAGACCTGGCATCTGCTATAAACCTCTCTTCTGTCTAACACAGTAAGAAGCCATCCTTAAATTAATACTGCCTGAGGTTCATCAAGGACTTCTTATTGTATTTCACTAAATTTAGAGGTACATGGGGATATAATATTTTTCTGGTTGCCTTTAGCAACAGCTACCATATTTGTCTGTGTCACTCCACATGGAAAGACAGATTCATTGCAATAAAAGAAGAAAGGAGACAGGTTTAATAATTTAAAATCATCAAGTGACAAATTTGTTGATATAACTTAAGATAAGGTCATATTCACCCCGGGCTGTGAAACTCAAATGCACAAGGAAAACAGGAATTGTTTGTCTGGATCAACTTGTAAGTCTGTAGCTGTGCAGAAACTGGTGAACATCTTGCTAGTGAAGCACAGAAAACTTTTGATGACATAGTAGCTGCAGAATCTGGGACAACTGATAACATCATAATAAGAATGAAAAGAATATTAAAAATAGTTCACATCAAGGCAGAAGGCACATATCAAAACTAGTTAGCTTAAGTGTAGATAATGGCTGTGTGAATGTGAGTTGTTCAAAACAATTTTCAAGCCAAGTTAAAAAAAATGTTGAAGTATTGCACCAGCTACCTCTTTGAGTTTATATTAAAAATCATTAGCATTTTAATGCACTGAGAAAGAAATTATTCATATTTACAGGAAGAATACCATCTTCTTCTCTTTGTATTCTGAAATGAACTATTTCTATTTCTCAAAATGGTATTTTCTATGTATTTGTCTTTGTGATTTATATAAAATACTCCTTTACCTTTCAGGTAAACACAGGAAAGAAAAGTTATGAGATGAAATGAGCAGAGAAAACATGTATTCCAGCAACCCCTTCAAAATGCTAAAATTATTAGTTGCTCAATGAATAAAATTGATGAAAAGAAATGAGGAGAGAAGAGTGAAGCAAGATGAGCGATGAGAAAGAGAAGAGAAATACATTTAAAAGTATTGCATCCATCAGCAGATGTACAAATATCAGGTTTACATCGACTTTACGAAGCCTCTATTTTTGTCATGCTACTTGCTTTAAAAAGCAACCTGAAATTCATATATCTGTTCATGAGGTTTGCTACTTGATGTGATTTGACACTCTTACTGAGTATTGTTCTGCTGCTACAAGGCAGTTTCCTTTTACTGTCCAAACATGTCTTACCAACATGATTTAATTGGCTCTCAACAAAATTGCTATGATAATAAAAATTCTCAAAGAACAACGATTGCAAAATTTCCCACAACAGTGACTCAATTGTGAACAAGATCAAACATAAATGCAATAGAAGAAGAGAAATGTTGAGCAACTGAAGCTGACTCTTGCCACATGAGACACCCAGTAAAGCTAATTTTGCCAAAAGACCTGAGTCTTGAATTTACTCTTCTGGAAAGGAATATTAAAATACAATGTCCTGTGAGGCAACTGGGCCAACACAATCATCAGAAAATAATATATGAAAAGAAGATTAAACTCTAAGGAAGATTAAGCTCTTCAAAGTGAATAACCAGTTGCAGAACACCAAACTACAAACGTGATCGGTGAACGCCCGGAAGCAAGAGTTCAGAAGCTGAGGGATGGATCTTTAGTTTAGCTTGCTTAGGTACACGTCATCAACATAATCTCTGTTTCTTGTCAAAGTTCTTTGTTTCTCCATTGTATCTTCTTTTTCATTGTCCTGGTTTTGGCCCTCACCTGTCAGGGTCCCTCCCCCCTGCCATGTAGCCCTGGGAGAGGGGCCCTGGGGGGGAGGCACGGGGTTTCCCTGCCCCTGGTCAGCCTCGTTCCCCATTGGTTGTTTTGTGTTCCCCTGTGCGGGCAAGGACCCTTGGGTTCCGTGATTGCCTCAGTTCCTTGGCAGAGCTCCGGCCATGCAGCTGGAGAAATAAACATCTCTGAAACATCTAGCAAGAATCGGTCGTATACATTTCTTTTCCACGGGACTCCTTGTTTGATACATCAATTACATCAATTACTGAATCCCCACTGTAACAAATGGTAGTGAAATGCAGGCAGAACGATCCCCGATCCCTAAGCGATTGATGTGTGAGTAAACCCTAGAAACTTTGGATTCCTCTTCTTGTTTTTGTTTTGCTATTCCATATCTAAACTATGGAGGAACCGTGGAAAGACTCTTGGCTCTCAGAGCCACATATGGACATTTATCTTAAACTTGAAAAGATTCTTGAACAACAATTTGTAAATTTTAGCTTAATTCAAGCTCAAAAGGAACTGAAACATTTCCTTTCATGGTTGTTTAAGAACTTTTTCTATGTTTCTTGGGATTTAATTCTTACCAAAGACTTTTGGAACACTGTTTGGACACAGTTAATTTCTGAGTCAAAATATATGCTGATGGAAGAATATTTTCATGAATATTATTTAATTACCAAGACTGTTGAGCAATGTCAGCTGTGTCTTAGCGAAGGGAAGCGTACCTCAGAGTCTGTGTGACCCAGGCCACGTGCGAGGCAGCAGCGAGGCAGTTCCTGTGCGTGGGCGGAGCGACGTGAGCTGCAGTGTTGGCAGCAGAGCGAGGCGCGGCGGGAGCCCGCCCAGCCCCGCGCAGAGTGTGGTGGAGCGAGCCCCATGAGAGGAGCGGGGTGCAGGCAGCGGCTGGCGGTGGTGGCAGCGGAGCGGAGCTGCACCCAGCCGAAATGCGCGCTGGAGCAGGGCGCGGGGGGTCGTCACTTGGGGGGCCAGCCGCGACGTGGGTGCAGCGCCTGGCAGTGGCAGCGCAGCTAAGAGCAGAAGAGATGGCGCGCAGGGAGCTGAGCGGCGCGGTGCGGCCCGGCCCACACGGCCCCAAATGTGACCCCGGGAACAGTGTGCAGGCATGAGCAGCCCCGACAATTCCGACATGGGAGCGAGCGAAAGCAAAAGAGAAAGCAAAAACACAGCGAGACAGAAAACAGCAGCCACTTGGAAAAAGGGAAAGATCACTGTAGCTAAGGTTTTAGGAATAGTAAAGTGGTATAATGTTGTTGGAGAATAGAATTATTGGGATCAATAAAAGAACTGTGCAAGCTATTGAGCTGGAGGTTTTTGGGCCTGTGTGTGCGAGACACTTTCCGTGGGAAAGTCTCTGTTGTGAAGCTGAACAGTTTCAGCCTGAGAAATTTCAGGGAGTAATGACTTGCAGGTGTGATATCCAGGAGTATAAGGGAGGCAAGGGCAAAATTCTTTTGAACATAACAAGACTGTGGAAAACTGCCAATGTAGTCTGATTGTGTAGAAATAGAAATATGTCCTGATAAGTGTTAAACCACTTAGGAGCTAACAAGCTGGTATACTATATAAGTGCCTTTAGACTGCTAATAAATCGGAGTGTATTTTTCAACCATATTGGCTGGTGTCTGTTCTTCTCCCCCCGCCGGGGATCTGAGCTCTCCGTCCCGCCGCGGCTTCTGACATAATGTTAAACAAAATTATGGTTTTATAACAAGATGTGACAACCAGCAAGACATATTAGTTCATAGAACTGCTATTAAAAAGAATAACCCTGAAAAATTCATCCCAAGCTTGGGAGATGGAGAGGTGATGGAATTCAAAATTGTACAAGGTAGAAAAGGGTTACAAGCATCAGAGGTCACTGGGCCTGATGGTGTTCTTGTGAAAGGCAGTATATATGCTAAAAATCGTAGTCATGTTAGAGAGTATAAGCCCCCCCTACAGTCTCCCTTTCCTAATCCCACCTTTCCCTTTTACCCTATATCCTATTACCCCCAGTGTATTCCCAATCCGTTTTTCCACCCATGGTTTCCCTCACAAAACCCTGCCTTTGCCAGTCATTTCCCCAAAAATCCCTTTTCAATGTTGAGTGGGGGATGGAAGGGGGAGGGAAGAAATTAAACCCTCTCCTGCCTCAGTTTCCCCACAAAGCATGCCCAGAGAGTCCTGTCTCACTTCTGTCATCCTTAAGATGTTCCAGAGAATCTGTTTGGACATTTAAAGACTCAGGAGGGTGGCTTGTTTTGTTTTGAAACTGTTCTTGTTATGTTTATCCAGTTGTTTTCAATGTTAAGTTTTAAATCTCTTTTGTTAAAAATAAAAGGGTGAAATGTTAGGGCCCCTCCTCCCTGCCATGCGGAGAGGGGCCCTGGGGGGGAGGCACGGGGTTTCCCTGCCCCTGGTCAGCCTCGTTCCCCATTGGTTGTTTTGTGTTCCCCTGTGCAGGCAAGGACCCTCGGGTTCCGTGACTGTAGCAGTTCCTCGGCAGAGCCCGGCCATGTGGCTGGAGAAATAAACATCTCTGAAACATCTAGCAAGAATCCGTCCCTATATATTTCTTTTCCACGGGACTCCTTGTTTGATACATCATGTTACAGAATCCCCACTGTAACACTCACCTTGAGCAGTAAAACACATAGGAACACACAGCCCGTGGGATGGAATAGCCCTTGGGACAGAATAGCCACAGCTGAGTATGAATTCCCCTGACATACCTGTAGTGTGGACACTGCCCCTCAACACCAGGCAGTTTGCTTTACAGATCTGTTCCTATTCATCTGCACTGTACTATGGAGACAGAACTGCAATATCACTTTTTTCCACTCTTGTTCATATCACGTTCATTCCCAAATACTTTATGATGTTTATATATCAAATAATAATATTCTGGTATAGTAGCTATCAGAGGAAATGAAGATTAGAAGCAAAAGAAATTATGGCAGAAATTCCTCTTAGTGTTAAGTAGTAACTCTTGAGCTTCACAGGAAAAGTGAACCAGGATGGAATGCATGAACTTCACTATTATCTAAGATACAAATGCAGGGAAGAGCAAATTGGTAGTTCTCTAAGTTTTGTGCTCTTTCAGACTTGCAGCATTCATCTCTTGGGCCAATTCCCAGTGAACAAGAATCAGAACAGCAGTGGCTTAGACAAATTCTTTCACCAAGGTATTAACACAAACTATTTCAGCTGCTTAAAAAACACTAGGAAGGGAATTCACACCACTAAAATGGAGGCTGGGAGTAAAAATGCATAATGGTGTGACATGCTGGAGAAACAGTGTTTATGCTTTTTATACTGCAGCAGATAATTATCTTTGCCTCAATCCTTCATTCCTGTAAGAGGGCTGGTACCAGCTTTGTAGCCATAGACTTCTGTGTCTGAAGTTACTCCAGATAATAGTAAGACTCATAGGTCAGAGGTTCACTGTGCTTACCCTGTACAAGCAGATAGTAAACAAGAAGAGCCTACACTACAGAGTGTGTACTCAAATGGTTTTGGCTGGAGTACAGTAGCTTGTATGGTGCTGGGGTAAGGGTTTGGGATGAAATTAGCATTGGTAAGTTTGGGGTGTTTTTGTTATTGTTGAGCAGCACTTACACAGAATCAAGGTCTTTTCTGCTCCTTGCCCCACCAAACTAGTGAGGAGGTTGGGAGTGCACAAGAATTTCAGAGGGGGCACATTTAGGACATCTGACCCCAGCTGACCAGAACTGGGGAAAGAAGAAGGAAGAAGGGACATTTGGAGTTGTGGAATCTGTCTTCCCAAGTAACTCTGACGTGATGAAGCCCAGTTTTCCTTAAGATGGCAGAGCACCTCCCTGCAAATGGGAAGTGGTGAATTAATTCCTTATTTTGCTTTGCTTTGCTGTGTGCACAGCCTTTGCTTTCCCTTGTAAACTGTCCTAATCTCAACCCATGTTTCACACTTTTGCTCTTCTTACTTTCTCCTCTACCCCTCTGCAGGGGAGTGAGCAAGCAGCCGTGTTAGCTGCCTATTGAGGTTAAACCATGAGAGAAGTGAACCGAAAGAACATTTGATTGGAAGGTGAAGGACAGCAGTAGCTGTCCTGTACAATCCTGCCTAACACGGCTGGGTACTTCTCCAGTCAACAGATGTAGCAGCACCTCAGTATTCCACCCGGATTTTTATCATATGGTGCTACTTTTTACATTGTTTCTCTCGGGTACTCATAGGAGTGCAAATGTTTTCATTCATTGTCCAATGGGAAGCATGACTTTTTTCTCTCAGAATATTATAGTTTATGTAAAACACTTATACACTTCATATTTCTTTATTTCATATTACTACAAAGGGAAAGATTTGCTCTCTATTTCAG
This sequence comes from Aphelocoma coerulescens, assembly GCF_041296385.1. Taxonomy (NCBI): domain Eukaryota; kingdom Metazoa; phylum Chordata; class Aves; order Passeriformes; family Corvidae; genus Aphelocoma; species Aphelocoma coerulescens. The sequence continues at coordinate 123,179,320 of NC_091015.1, read as the reverse complement.
TTGAGTTAATATATTCTTCTTCTCTTATCCTAATACTCATATATGACAACTGAGTGTCTCTACTGTGTTGATTTTCATAATTTTCAAGTTTCAACAAGCCATTAATATTTTAATTATAATATTCTCTCTAATTTGTTACAAGCTGATTTTCTCCAAGATCACTTCTCAATTTATTACCTAAGAAATATTCTATAGGCAAGAATTAAATCATATCACAAATTTGCTTTAAAGAAAAAAAAAAACAACATAAAAATTAATGCAAATCTAGCTACATGTACTTAGAGAGATAAAAAATACTTGTACCAATTCATGCTTGAAAGGAACGTAGTATTTCCAGAGCTGACTTCCACTAGATCTAACCCTTCAAGTTTTCCCAAAGAAACCCCTGCAGAAAAGAACACTAGAATTCCATATTTAATGTACTTTTATTTGTAGAAGTTTTTAAAAAGGGCTTTTAGCTACAGACTGTATACATTCTTGGTTTAACTTCGGATGACAGGATAAAGATCCTGAATCAATTTTACAGCTAAATGTACTCCACAACACTAAGTACAGAGTGCTTGAAAGTTTTCTTTGTCCTGTCCTACAACTTTCTACTGCTACATTTCCATCTCTTCTGCTGTCAAATCTCAGGAAAGAAGTTTAGCTGAGGTTTTTTCAGTGTTTTTTGAGGATCCTGATGGCAGTTATTGATTGAAAGAGAACCTGTGGACCTTGGATCCTCCTGTAGAAAGTGCATGTTCTAAAGCTCCATCTTGTGCTGCTTGTCAGTAAAGCTCCATCCTGAACAAATCCACTGATCATAAATATGAAAATATTTAAAATTAAATACTTCAGTGACCCACATGAAGACAGGCTATCTCTTATGCAATTAGTTCTAAAGCATCTAATGCTTTACACAAAATAGAAAACACTGCAGCTACATTGGGGAGGATGTCAGAGATAACAGTTAAAGGTACCACGTTTCATATTAGAAGACCAACACTAGTTGAAAACAAGCAATTTTATTACTAATAACTAACTAGTTTTATGGTTCATAATTTAAAATATCTGCAATTGATTTTAGAAACACAATACAGGACTACATTAACTGCTAGTCTAGTCTATAACAGGACTTGGTTTACATTTTGACACTCATTCTTCCTATCGGGGCCAAAGCAGATGATTTCCCTGGCACACAGGAATCCACAGTTGAACAAAGGAGCAAATGTCACCTTGAACCCATTCTGTCATTGTGAGCTGTAGTAGAAACTTGTGGGGCTCACTCATTAAGGAAACTTCCCAGTCTTATCATTCACAAGCCCCTCTCCAGCATTTGCAGTCCCAGTGCCAGAGACTTTCACTGGTGAAACGGAAGTCACTTCACTGAGGGCAGCTCCAGTGACCCAACAAGTCCCCACTTGTCTCCTCACACATCCCACTCCTACAGTCAGACCAGGTTTCCTCACCAGTTCAACCCCAGGTTTCCCATGGTGAAGTCTCAGATGTCTCATTCCATAAAGTCATTTATTCATGCCGCAGTAACACAGAAACAGCCTGAGCTGGTGCCTTGACGAGATCCCCAACAAAGGAACTCCTGGGCTGTTACTCCCTCACAGTCTCCCCATGTGCCAGTCTCGCACCAGTCTCACTCCTCCTCACGCACCTTTGACTCCTGCCTCCTTCTCCATGCGCATCCACATAGCCGGCATCATGCCCTTTGGTATCCAAATGGTTGCAATTCCCAGTTCCTGCTGTATCTCTCAGTGTCCATTCACCTGGCTGGCATCACTTATCTTCATGTGTCTTATCCCAAAGATTGGCAACGTCAAATTTAGTTTCAGGGCTTTTTCTTATGATCAAAACATGCACTAGAAGCAGTGTGAAGCTATGAAGGTGACGTACTCATCCTCCCAAATTCTAGGACAGCATTTAGGACCCAAAGATAATCAGTCATGAGTTATACACCACCTACAGACAGATAATCTATGACCCAGAAAAGGCAAAGAATGATTGTGCCAGGCAGAATTATACTCATCAAGTGAAGAACTACACCAATTTAACTTTCAGTTGTAAAAATAGTAATTGCATGGTTTCAGACTAAAAAATACGAACTAAAAGTGCAAGACAAACTGGAGTGCTTACTAAAAGTGAAATTGAATTTACCTCATTGGAATGAAAATAAAAAATTATATTGAACTACCTCTGAAACTGCGATGATTCGCGATAGACACAAACTTTGATCTGGGGTGGTCTCTCAGCAGGTGGGGATGAACAGTGGTTGTGCATCCCGACACAGCCAGCCTGCAGCGCGCGTGGCTCCAGGCACTGCAGGAGTTGGCCTCAGGATGGCAGCATGGGATGGCAGAAAAGCGAGAGCTACTAATCAGTTCCAACCCAAACTGCGTCATGGGCTACTGCAAACAAGGGAAATGCAGACTAAATGCTGCAGTAACAAACCACAAAATCACTTTAGGATGAAACAGAATTAAAAGGTATCATAATCCCACATCGAGACAAAGTGATGTATCCAGTTTTGTTTCTAGACAGGTATTTCTTTTTTGTAAGTGTTACGGTTTTTGTATTTTCATTTGGTGTGTGTTTGTCCGCTAGATACCACTTAATCACTGACAGATGAAAAAAGAGCACAAATTCAGATGTCCAGGATTAAACGGGGACAGAAGGGAAGTCAATAAACCAAAGGGGAAGTTAAAAAGGCAGCAGAGAAGGGCACCTTGCTCAGCTTTCAAACCCAACTCTTCTTCATCACAGCTCCCAAGCCTGCCTTCAATCAGTTTTTAAAATTACAGCCTATTTTCCTTCCCGAGGTCCATTTTGCTTTTCCTTTTGAAAAGTGAAATCTTTGAAATGGTGCCAGAGACAGCTTTATGTGGAAAGCAAAGATTTCTGCTAGAACCAGTCTCTGCCTTCAAGTATGCCTTGTCCTGCTAAGCTGTAACCTTCACCTAGTGCGGGTGGAGCAGGTCACAGAGCGCAGCAGTGCATCTTGAGATGAAGGCATTACTTCTGTTTAAAGAAAGCACAGAAAAAATGGGGCAGTGGGAAAGTAAAAGGTCACTAGAGACAATAAAACCCTTATGATTCTGAGAAGAAATACCTATACCATCTCAAAAAGACGGTCTTTACTGGAAAAGTGATCTCTATAGGCATGACTTGGGTACAGGAAAAGCTCACATTGCAGCGATACCCTACGCCTCAGAAACATTTGCAAGACAGGAGTTTCAACGTTAAATCTTCTCTGTGCAATTTACTGTGTACAGCAACTCCTCTGCATTTTGCAGCCTGTGCTGCCATCGTGTGGCATGCTACGTGTTCATGAATTGAAAATTAAAAGAAAAAGCAAAAGCTTAAGTTTTCCATTGTTTCTCTCTTTCATTTGCTGCTGGCCTGGAGCTGACTGTCAAGAGAGAGATGGAAGACTTGAATCCGACACCTTTCTTCTTCTGTTTCTTTTCTATTTTTGTCCTTTTTTTCTCAAAACCAGCAGAAAATCCAGCCTGTTGTGCCATTAAAGTCTTGCCAAACAGTAAATGGCACAGAAGCTGCTGAGCCTTTGATGTTGTGGGTCATTTTCAGTTTCACTGGAAAGCATTACATAGTAGCAATTAGAAGCTAGTGAACAGAAGGTTTAAGACTTCTACTAAACCTTCTTACCTTCTTTTTTTTTTTTTTTTTTTTTTTTTTTTAACTTACGATGAAGGAAAATTATGTCTTTATTTGGTAGTGAGTTTCACTTTCTACATCAGTTTACATAAACAGTGTGTCCTTCTCTGTTATCATAAAAGTAACTGGAAAAAGGTCCTCTCTTGGCCCTCTCTCCCCACCCAAAACAGAAAAAAGGATTGCTTGCAGTGTTTTGTTTCATTCCTCAGTAGTACTAATGAAAGGACTTAATATTTGTTGAAAAATAGCTACCTAAAAACCCCCATTTCTAGAGGATTTTAGTAATTAATTCCATCTCTGACCACCTTAACTAACACATCTCCACCATCTGTTTTGTATCCTACCATGTTCCATGCATACTGTTAAGTACAAAATTTAATGCAAATCCTACTAAATGCAGGGAGAAGATCACATAAATTACAGTAAGCTTTGGATCATATCTCCTGTGGTCAGGCAGTTTCTTTGCTAGTTAGACAGCAGAAGTTGCTAAAATTACTTGCTAAAGAGGAAAAAAAAGGAAACCCCAACCATACGTGGAGCATGGTCTGTGATCCAAATGCCAAAAGTCATATAAACAAACAGCTTTTGCTTTTCTACTGAAGCAATGATTAAACAGCCAAACACTGTCCATTAAATCCACCAAATTTCTAAGCAGCAACAAGAACCCAGCTACAGAACAAAACTCTGCTTTATTTTGTACAGTTTTATAAATATGATGACATATGGTTCCACTTTACATCTAGACACTGCAGAGCCTTCCAAGTGCTCAGTGAACTGGCTCTTCTGGGATTCTGGTTAGAAGTATGTAATATTTTCACTCACATATTTTTCTTTCACCCAACACTGATAAAAGAACATTTCTTTTCTAGGGAGGGAATAAAAGCAAAACAAATGCAAAAATCCTACTGCTGTTGGGGAAGCATTTAAAGGAATTTGCAATTGTTTTTCTTCTCTGCTGCCCACTATCAGGTTAGTGACACTTGGCTCTGGTGAACTGTATCTCTCCAGGTAAACTTTGTTTTTGCTTTTGTAAACAGGACAGCAAAATGAATGATACCACCTGCTACTTCACCTAAAAACACTTTAATGTCATGTTTCAATTAAAATTAATTTTATCAACTGAGGATTAGCTCCAGTAAAGAACTAAGACTCCTCTGAAAGCAGAAATTACAATGAACTACTATCTGCCTTATTTACAGAATAAATAATTGGCCAAAAAAATAAAAAAGCATTGCAATGTCTTACCTGTAAATGCCTGCACTGAATTTGGTCTTCCATCAGACCCAACAATTCCATAGGATTAGAACTTGAGTAAGGGACAGGGAGTTGGACTGCAGCTCTTACTACCTGACTATTGTAGAAACTTTTGTCTTCATTCAAGTCTATCTCTACCTAAAACTTAAGTTCCATTGAAATAAAACATCTGTCTGTAGCTGTCCAGAAATAAGAAAACAAAAGAAAAAAAAAGTTTCTGGGTAATGCCTTCATTGTCTTAATATTAAGGACTTATGGGAAATTCTCATACATTTCTTAATGGATTTTAGCAAGAAGAAAATATGGCCCCAGAAGTTTTTTTCTACTTGTTAGAAAGTTTCAGCTGAGCAGAAGTGACTATTTCTGTTGTACATTGGAACTGGTGAATTGGCTCTATCAAAGGTCTTTCTTCACTTCGCATATTATCTCTTGACAAACTTTCTCATCTTTCCAGTAAGTGCTGGATGTAGTAAACACCATGTTAACAGCCTGAGTGTAAAACTGTGGTGACTCTATTAATTGCAAATATTTAGTTAGAAGCATCATTACAAAGTGTGTTTAATTTCCTTCGGCAAGAAAACTATACTATCTGCAAAACGAAATCGATGTGAAATGAAAGGAGTAAACAACAGCTTGCAAATAAATATCATTAAGTACTCCCCACCAAAGTTTCAGTAATTACTCCATGGAGTAGGCTGCCCTTAATACAACAATTAATTAATTTTTCCAAATGAATTATGCAAGCCAATATTTTTTCTTCATTAATGTTTTGTTGGAGTCATTAAGTTCCATTAATGAATAACAAAGAAGCAATTGGAATTTTATTCTAGCTGATGTGTGCTAATGTGCTTAACTTGAACTAAATGTGTTTCCAGTATGTAATCAAATTTGAATCAATCAAATCAATTTACCACTTAAAGTCCTTTTGGAGCTGCAGCTGTTTTATATGGATGTCTCTTCTCAGAGAAGAATGCAGACAAAACCCAAAAGACTACATGACTCTGGAACGTATAACATTGTAATTAGGAACCAATCTGTCTGAGTTTTGTTAGGAGGGTGCTGTTTTCCCCACTTCAATTTCCATTATAAGTCAAAGTGGGTAAATTATTTCCTAGGAATAAATTATCTAATGAATTTAGATTTCATAAAGCTTTGGAAGCTTTATCAATTCTAGCTGATTACTTACTTTTTTAAAATTTACTTTTCACAAAACAGAGTGAATAAGTCAGCTAATGAAATAATTGGAACTTATGCAGCCTATATATTTTTGCCTACACATTATTGTTTTCAGTGATGGTCAATTAATAAAACTGATCAACAATGAACAGTGCATATAATTGTTACTGACAATTTTCATGAATGTCTTTCTCCATCCAGTTCTAAGGAAAGATATTATAAATACATAATCAGAACATACAGACAAAAGGGTTCCTGACTTTTATTGGAGATGCACGGTGATAAAACAAGATGCAATGGGCCAAAACTAGAAAACAGGAAATTCTGATTATTTTATTATTATTGCTATTTAAAACTTACAAAAAAACACCCAGCCAACAAACCAGCTCATATACATGGTCAAACATGAGGAATCTCAGACAGGCTTGGAATCTTAGAGATGCTTAAGATGCAACTGGACATCACTCTAAGCAACCTGACTTGATTTAGCCAGCTTTGAACATGGTTTGGAACAGATGGCCTTCAGAGATCCCTTCCAACTTAATTATTCAGTGATTATGAAATTATTTTAAACAAACATGTATTCAGCAATCTAATGCAAACAAGGTGGAACTGATAATATTGATACTACAGACTTGTATTTTTTTAATAATAAGCTGATTTGACAACCCCATGGACTAGAAGTTGCAAGAGTATAGAAACATCTGACCTTTATAACCTCTTCTGAGATACCTTATATTTACTAAAGGGGCACCTATAAATACTGCAAAAATATGACATTGGTAAGACACCTCTGAGGAAAAGGTGAAAAATCTTCTCAAAATCTGTCATACTATATTTTTGACTTTTGAACATTCTTATAATGATCATTGTAGGGAAAAAAAGTGTCTCCATCCTTCTCTACATTTTCTTGTGACCAAGTTTCATAATAGGAGTCTATCTGAGGTCTTCAGTCATACCTCCAAAACTCAGATTTAAAGAAAACCTATGTTGCTATCAAAAATTATTTGATTAAGCTTGTCACAGTCATACTGGTCCTGTAAAAAGATTTCCAATAGACCTTGTTAGAGGGTACACTGTACTGTAAGTACAAGACAAGGGGACATAGCCCCAGGGTCTGCCAGAGGAGATTCAGACTGGCCATCAGGAAGAATTTCTTTATTCAGGGGTGGTCAGGCATTGGAACAGACTGTCCAGGGAGGTCATGTAATCACCCTCCCTGAAGGTGTTCAGGAAATGACTGGATGTGGCACTTAGTGCTATAATCTAGTTGACAACACACCTGAGAAATAATTGATTTGAAAATTGCCTGTGTGCTTTTACATTTAAAAAGAGATCTTGTCTAAATAAAACTGCTTATGACTTCTTCCCATCCTGTTTGGTAAGAAATATTGTAATAAACCTCAAAAAACACCCCCAAAATGTTAATCCCCAATATGTATGTGAGTGTAAAAGATTATACTGTAAATGGTGTACAGCTGTGTACACCAACCGGCTGTGTTGGACTGCTATGGAAAGCTGAGACAAAGGTCTTTGCAGGCATCTCCCAAAACAGCTTGTGAAGAGACCTTGCACAATCCTTTGGAATATATATGAAGATAGAAAAAGAAAATCCTGTTTCAGAATTGCTGCAATGTTTCACAGCACTGTTAATGTTTGCAGGCTTTTAGAGAGACAGAGAAGGAGAAACAAACATAGTCAGATGTTTAGCTTCCCATAACAATCTCAGGCATAATCAGGTTAAAAGGAACGACAAGGGAACACAGTAAAAATGAAAGTGCTTTCTCATTTTTTTTCTATGCCTGAAAGTATTGGTGTTCTCTTTTTCACAATCTGATGCTATTTATTTATGGCACTCAGAAAGATAAAGTATCAAATTTCTTTCCGCTGGAGTTGTAAGCAGAACCTAAACGATTGTATCTATGTCTTGAAAGGAAGAAAATGATTATATAGAGCAGAGTTTTACAGATTAATGGCAGACTGGCAAATGAGAAAAGAAAAAATAACTGAGAGCAGAAATAGCTACACTGAAGAACACTATAAATAACATTCCTTGTTTCTGAATTTGCCTGATGTTCAGAAACAAGGTTTTAGCATTGTACGTTATAAAAAAAGTTATTATTAAGAAAAAAGGTTTATACTTCCAGATCGCTTAGGTGATTTTACCTTAAATCAAGCTGTGTGTTAATAAGCTTTTCTCACTTACTTCACATAGTTTAGACTAATAAAGCAGTATGACTGCATTTATTGTTGTATAATTGTGACTATAAATGCCAGATATTAATTCTATATTATCTATATGTCAGAGTTTGAAATTTGTTCTAATCCTAAGCAGTGATAAGGAAATTTAGGTTTTCTAATAAATTATTCCTCGGCATATGTGTGTGGATGATTACTAGACAGTGATCATAGCAAACTGAATCAGTGCTGTTCGAGATAGAATGTGACCAATCAAACTTGGTCCATCAACATAAGTGGACTTGCAAGGAAGTCTAGACTGACCAGAGTCTGCCAGTGTAAAACTAGAGAAAAATCTCCATTCTTCCTGCTGGAATATGTTCAAGCATCAACAAAAGCTTTGGGTAGCCTTGGATGAAATACAGTGCATGAGGAGAGTGTAAAGTACAATCTCACCACATGCAAAATTAATTGATGTTCTAAGAAAAAATCTTCTGCCTCAGCTCAGTCCTATGTGCTAGGATATAGCATTTGAGTGTAGTTTGCATAAATAGGAAGAGTTTCTTGCCATTAAGAGGGAAAGTATATCTGCCAGAGATATAAAGTGGTTTGAGCTCCCTTCCTCTGACAGCAGGAGCTCCATTACTGAACCTGTAGGCAGAGTCCCCTCCAATGTCTGCACTTTGCCCACTGTCAGAAAGCTCTAGAGCAAGGTGAATATATTTTCTTTTCCTTTTTGCCTGTCTCAAATGCCTTTTAGGGACATTTCTCTCATCCAAATCCATTAGATACAAGTCAAAAGATGCCATATTTAAGCACCATTTCTCTGTGAAATTGCATGGCCACAACTCTCTAATCCTAGTGCAAGAGTAATAAATACCATGTAAAAGTGTTGTATTTGAAACTGTCAACCGAAACCTCATTAGTACACTGGAAAGAAACGAAGTGGTTACTCACTCAAGTGCTACTCTACTGTTGCTGAAAGTGTGGGAAGAGTAGATCAAATGTGTAGGACAGTGAGGATATTTCCCATCCTATCCATTACTGATGTATCCATTGCCGATCTCTACCTGAGGCAAATGAGCATCCATTCTGACAAGAAATTATTTTGCTATTCAAACTGAAAGAAGAACTTTATTCAAAATTCTTTATAGATTTACTGATAGCTTGGAAGTCTCCCTCTGTATGAAGGTATCATTGCAGGAAAAAAACAAAAGGAATTTAAACTTATACACAGATTTGCATTGCAAATATGACTGTTGCAAACAAGACTATTTGTATGCCTGTGAAGGTAGAGAACTAAAAAAACCAGGCTTCTTACATGCTTCCCATGCTTTTCCATGAAGCAAAGTGAGTAGGAAAGGGTTTATCTAAATCTCAGTGAGTCAGTGTAGGTCCCAGGAAGAGCTGAGTCATCATGAAAATGTCTAGGAGTAATGAGGAAAATACAACGTGAAGTCTAAGTAGTTACTGTTCCTTCATGATGAGTGTGTGTAGGGAGGGGGTGAGCATCCAGGGAAAATGAAGCATAGGAAGGGTTGAGGGAGTATAAACAAAGTTTCCTTATATTATTGCAGACAGTACCAATTACTTTGGGAGCCGCCTTTCAGAGAGGCTGCCTAAGCACGGAGAAAGTCACACAATAATTTCTCAGGCTTTCCAAAGCAATCTTTGCTGTTCCCCCTAGATGTGAAGCTCTCAGTATGCAGCCAGTTTGGACATAATTTCTTACATAACGGGAAAGTTTGTACAAGAACCAAGTAAACTTAGGAACTTCAGTACCTTTTTCAAAATTGACTAAGAGAATGGCTTCCTAAAACAAGAAAAATACAACTGTGAAAGATTTGTTGATTGAATGTTTCCACTTACCACTTACTCAGATGCTGAAAAGTGAATACAGCAGTGCAGCATTTTAACAATTAGAAACATCAGAAAAGAAACAATAAAGAAAGGATGATTTTGCAGCAGAAAAATAACTCCTTTTACTGAATTCAAGTTAACAGTGTATAAAGGGACTGTATAGTCTTTACAGTACTAGGTCAGATTTCTTATAAATACCTGATTACTCCTTGAACTATCCAGATAAGACTCAAGCAAACAGACACTGACAACATGCAAAAAATTGGCTATGAATATGTGACCTCCTGAATAGTAAGGTCACTTGGGCCTTTGGGATTCTGATTTGATGCCAGCTTGTACCCTGGGAGGCATTCACACTTTTAAAAGTGGCCTAGATTTGGAAATTAGTCTTCTGCTCAATAGAGACAGAGAGTTCCAGAGGACAACTCAGAGTGGGATTTCATCTCTGGTGCTCTGCAGAAGCCTCTCTCTTCACAGAGAACAGAAGAGCTTGGGTCAACTTCAGATACCTGCAGTTTCCCTTGTGAGTACTGCTGCCTTTTCTTGTGACCTACCCTGTGCTATGCAGAAACACATCAAGGAAAGAAGACCCAGAGAAGAGTGAGAGCAGAAACACAGCATGTAACAGTGTGGAGTCATATCCTGCATTTTACTCCTGTATTTTAAAGCAGCAGTTTATCAAAACCCTCAAGAAGCTTGTGAATACAATGGACTGATTCCTCAGGCCTATAGGAAAAACAAAACAAAAGAAAATCTGTATGTGACTCTTCTTCACTGTCTTGCCAGGATGTACTTTGAATTATGTTTGGGATGAGCAGCCTGTTGTAAGTTAAAAGTTGCCTCTACTTTGACTGAAGGTGCCTTCCAACCTAATTTTTCTGTGATTTCAATAAAAGTGTTAGTTTCACATTTCAGGATACTTCTCCCTTTTATCACATGCTATTAATGCTGAATCCTGTGGTACACTCACTTTCACAGTTTCCACTCCTATTAAACAAATGGCAGCCTAGACTTCTCTCCATCTGTTCCATTTGAAAATATACCATTACAGACATTACATTTAAGAAGATTGGCTCAATTAGAGAACAAGGTGCTGGGTGGAAAGAAGTGCTAATCTTCAGGAAGTCTGAAGTCTCCTGCACTTCGTTTACTGACTAGAGTCAGCACATGGACTCAAGCTGTGGTGAGTCACTGAACCTGTTTTGATGGTGACAAGTGATTCAGCTGCTGCAAACCCACTGAGGTGCTCCCATTTACTACTAGGACTTTACCTGACCTCGTTGCTCTTCATATAGCAGAGTAAATCACAGTGAAGGATAATCCTATTTTCCAGCTTTTAGCTCATTGGGAATATAAAAACCTGTTCAGTCACTCAAAATCTCTGCAATCTGCTGTATAACTGGAGAGATATATCACACATTCAGCCATCAGTTATCTACCTGACACAGAATGCACAGGATTCTGTGTAATTCTCTGTTTTGCAGCTCCTCTCCCAGTGCTGCTGGTGCAGTTAAACAACAGCAATAACAGCTGAAAATAATAATGTCTTGTCTCAGAAAGAAGGCTTCTTCCTTCCACCCTCTCAAACACAGGAGAACAAAACCTTTAGCCATGTCCTACTTTTCAACAGAATTTTAAAGCTGTCCAACAGCATCTCATTTGGATTAAACTTGTGAGTTACTCGAAGAAAAACTTCCCAGAAAAGTAGAATTTCTGGAGTGCTTCTTTAATGGCTTTCATTGTAAGACCATTTATAGATTTTAAAAAGCAAACCCAGAAAATATTCATTATATTGACAGACTTAGGAAAGTTATTGTACTCCTATGTAGTCTCACAGTACAAAAAAGCATTTAATCTTGCATGTCTGCCTCAAGGGTTGTCAAATGCTTTTAGGAAAAAAACCATCTGGACCATTAGATTGTTTTATAGTCAGGAGTCAAGGAATTGCACTTTGTGGAATTTAGAGAGTTTGGAGGGCCCAACCTCTGGATATACATAACTTCTGAAAAATCTCCTCAGGGTTGAAGACAATCCCAGGAGGGAAAACTGGATGTATAAATTGTTTTAAAGGCACTCCTCAGGTTCACTTCAAAGTTGAAAACTACGTGTGATTAAAACATTTGCAAGCATACCCTAAAATGATTCAGATCCCTTTGTGCAGGAGACTTTTCTTATAAATACAATCACAGAGAATTTTGTGGGTGAAGGAAAGAGGGAAGAATCAAAAAGAGATGCTATTCACTTCCTCTGGAGTGGAGAGAACTTTTTCAGTGAACAGATGTTTATGTTTTAAGATTCAAGGGGTCTGATTTTCTTGTACCATGTATTGTGACATACTGGAAAGGCTGATAAATGTCATGGTTTAGGAATGGTATTCCCCAGTTTATTGCTCCCTCTGAAATTGTGCCAGTACTTGCTTTCCTTCCTCCTGCAGCTGGAAGCACAAAAGGCAAAGATCACAGCCTGAGATAGGAACCATTTACTGAAAACAGCAATGAAATGAGAAAACGAACAGTAATAACAAAAGTGTACAAAGAGAGGGTGATTTACTTTCCACAATGCTCACCAAACCTGCCACAATGGAAAAAACCAGACCCTCCATCCACCATGCTTTTCCATGTTCCAGGAAGGAACACCCTTCTTCCCTTTCCCCCTCCCACCCCCAATAATGACATTAGATGTTATTGAATAATAATAATAATAGTAATGTCTTTGTCACTCTCACATGGCTCCAGTTCCACTCCCCTCAGGACTCCAGCAAAAAATTAACCCTTGGTCAAAACCAGGACAGTAAGAATAGAGCAATAAAAGAATATCACAAAAGTAGTTATTAGAGCATTGATCCAGATCCAGCTTACATACTGTTCATTTAATAAGTTAGTTAAAAATCACCCTTCCTTGGGAGGTACCCACTAGTCCTCAGAGTGCTGTTCAGGGTATGAATTATTCTCTCCTATGCCCTGTGGGTGAGTTGAATGCTCTGCCCTTATTTTAATATACAAAGACTAGTCCTAGTCCAAAAAGCTTTGTTCAAAGTCATAGGTGGCTGACACTCCAAGGAGGACAATTTTTGGATACCTGTCTCTTCTCTTGTCCTATTGTACCTATTTTATTTTCTATTGTCCAATATGGTGACTGTTGTGTAACAGTATGACAGGTTTCAAGCTCTCCATACATGTAGGTTAGATCCTTTAGAAAAAATACCAAAACACATCAGCCAATCATGATCTTGTGTAGTGTTGCTTTGGATTTGGTTCGGATTTTAGTTTTTTAAAATTTTTTAATAGGTGAAATATTTCCTGCTGCACCTGTAGCTTAGCTGACTCTTTTTCCATCAGGTTGTAGTGATTGTTACAGTCATTCCCGAGAACTAACCCTATGGTGTCACAGGGAGACCAAGAGCAGCACTAAACTGTTCAGCTTTGCAGGAAACCCATCTCAGAGGTTATTTGATACCCAATAAGGAGAACCCTTGTCTTAACAGAGCACAGTCAACCTCTCTTTGGGTTCAGGAATTGCTCAGACTATGCTCACAGATTTTATTTTGCAAGGTTTATATGCAGTCATCTAACATACTTAATGCATGTTACCTTTGAAGGCCTTTGAAGTGCAGGAAGCTTCCCCTTGTGCCCTTAATTAATTTACTGAAGATGAGAACGCCTTGTTAAAAGTTCTCATTTTACTCATGTAAAATAATTAGGAAAAGAAAACCAAAATAAACAAATATTTCTACCATCACAGTACCTTACTCAGTAGAGAAGAACCTTGAAATTATTTTAGTTCATTTTCAGGAAACACAGGTAACTCTTAAAGCCATTCTGCTGACAATTCTTACACATCTTCCTTGAGATCTGTGAACACAGAACAGAAAGTTAGATACTAAACTGATACATGAATGGGAGTTCTTATTTATTAATTTTAGTAAAATTCTTGTAAACTATTGACCACATCACTATTGATGACTGGTTCACAGACTAATACATGAACAGTACAAGCATAGTATATCATCTTTATTCATGTTCTTCCATTTTTTCCATTGGTCTCATTTCCCTTGCTTTCCACTGGAAAGTACATGGTTACACATTTTTAAAAAGAATTAATTTCCTCCACACACTCCCTGAACTTTGCCTAATCACTTCTAAAAACATAAGAATGCAATTTAAAATGCAGCCTTCTTTAGAAGTTTACTTATTTATGGGCAGCTAAATATTTATTCTCTATATAATTTAACAGTAGACATTTATATTAGGAGTCTATTACAAGTCAGTTGAAAACTAGGAGCACACAATCATATATAAGAAGAATAATAGTGTTTATTTGTCATGACCCCAGAAAACAAGGCTTAAAGTTTTGTAGGAAGAGTATTCAATGATGTCTGCATTTCGTAGGTATCAGCAACACACTGTGGAGAAGCATTGCACACTGTGAGATTTAACATAACTGAAATGCAACATTCCCTCCAGAAACAATGAGACTCTTGGTGGAAATGTTTAAAGAAACTCATAGGAAAAATATCTGCATGATACCTAACCAGTGATTAAAACTGAAAGCTGAAGCTCACATGAGTGAACGCGATTCATTGTGCTACGACATTAATCTTTATGAGCAAAATTATTGAAAAATTCTATGGGGAGTAGAAAGCAATTACTTAATGATGTATAAAAATATTCCAATAGATGTTTCAGAAAGCACTGCACATAAAACTGACTGCAAAAAGCCCTTGGATGGTACAAACAGCCCAGCCCACAGCATACTTATAAACTCTAGGAGTTATTTTTTAATTTTTAGCTCTGTCCCAGTCACTGTTTAACATTCCATGTTCACGTACTATCTACATTGTTAAATTACCCGCAACTTCAGAGCAGTCAGGCAGTACTCAAATTAAGCCAAAGTAATTAGTTTTCAATCACTGAATATTCACAGCTCAATTAAATTATTTACAGAGGTTTAGACAATTCTGCAGCAAAGACAAATATTTCTATTGACTCTCCCCCAAACTGCAAAATAAATATAGCCTGTTGTGAAGATAAAAAAGAACTTAGATGTCTCTTCCATGAAGAAGCTTTTCCTGCCTTTCCTATTCCACTTTAGAGGTCAAATCTCTTAATTCTGGTTATGTCTACTCATACTTTTATAATAAAAGGGGTGTTTTTAGGGTGGCTAGGTGAAAGGAGGAACCACCAAAAAAACCCCAAACCATCAATACCTTTAAAGAAGAATTTTTTTTTTTCCAATCTGCCATTTTGTTAAACAATTTTGGTAGCAATAATGAAAAGCACACCTCACATGTATTATTGGAGTAACTGATCAGTGTCACTAAATTCAATCTGCTGAGCAACACAGAAAATAGAGAAATATTACTCCACTGGACTAAATTCTTTTATTTGATTTTATTGCCCAAACTCAAAGGAAAATGAGAAAAAAAATTTTGGCAAAACAGCATGAGATATTGTTCTTTGTAGCAGTGCAGGTGGCTCCAGCCACTCTGTCTCCTGAGAAAAACTCAGACAACCAGCCTGTGGTGGTCAGCAATCCAAGTTTAGCATATAAATTTCAGTCATGGTGAGAACCCATAATTCCTTTGTTCTGCTGTTTGCATGTTTTTCCCTGATTGGTTAATGTTTTCCCCTCCCTATTTTATGTATGAAATTATGTATATTCACATCCCTTGTTTAATATGTATCAGTTCTAGAAAGTTCTTTGTTCCTCGACTCCCTATTGGATCCTTCCCTAAGTCCCTCCTAGGTGTTGCCCCCATTGGTTCCTTTGCTGTCAACCCCACCTGCTTGCCTTTACCCCATTGGCTGAGATCCCTTTCCTTGCCTATTCTGTACTCAGTATAAAATCCTGGACCCAGTCAAAAATTTGGGTCTTCGTCCCTGCCCTTTCACTGGCATAAGGCTGTGTGGAACACATACGGCAAGTCCCCTCTCTTTCTTCTTTGCCTTTGTGTCTTCATTCCAGCAACAGGAGGAAAGCTCCCTTGGGTGAGGAGCTCTATCCCTTCTTTTTGTGTGTCTCAGCGGGGGTTGCCACCTTCCAGAGGGGTTGTAGCGTTGACCTCCGGGCTTCCTTTTGTCAGCACATGAGGGGTAAACCCCCTTCAGCTTCCTCTCAGCTGCAAAAACACCTCAGTTCTTCCCTTTGTGGTTGCTGAAAAGTACAAGGACACGTGTGAGTGAGGTGTTCAGATCTAGTACTATTCAAAGCAGTACTGAAAGAAGAGTTTTTACCTGATTTTTTTTTTTTTTTTTTTGAGGCCAGCAAAAATACTCGTTTCACACAAGTAAGAAAATGTAGGCAACAGAGGAATCAGCCTTATTCCAGTTCAAGTTCACCAGCAGTAGTGAAGTTAGATCCAAATAAGGTAGGAAGTCCATCATGTGTTTGTTTTGGTTTTCTTGTTTTATGGACTTACGTAATGTTGCCAGAGATCTCGTTAGAGAAAAGCAGTTACAGCTCAGTTCTTCAGAGCTGTCTGGCACCTATTGGCTGTATCAGTACATGGTATACTCTGCAGAGGGTTACAGTGTAGAGATACTCAAATTAGCAGAGACCTGAGCCCATCAGTCCACAAGGCAGCGGGTGTGTATGAAGAGCAGTAGCTCTTCTCCAGCTGAGTTGTCCAGATCAGTAAGCCAGGATTTGTGTCCCATTGTCTGCTGACTAACTGGTGTCATGTAGTAGCACAAGGGAGACATTCCTTGTTGATACAGGTGATTAATACAGGAACAGTTTTAAAACCACATGGCAAGCAGCTACTGACACTGAGCAGTTATGACAGAGGAGACAAAACCACACAAAATGAAGGAACATTCAGGAGGCTTTCTAGAGGTCTGGACTATCTGGGTGGACTCCCTGGGGAAAGTAAGGAACGCTGTTACAATACCAAACAGTTTGCCTTTGACAACACCCTAGATGCCACAAATAAAGAAGTGGAATGTCATATTCAGCCTGGAGGGACACTTACAGACTGACGTGAGGATATCACCCCTATATGTAGGCCTAATCACAACACAACCTGTGCCCATGGAAATTTGTGTTTAATCTGTGTCAGTCCGATCATCAGATGCACAGAGTGAGACTAACCTTTAGTCTCCTTCTTACCCAGCCACACCATTAGGAGACACATCAATGAGACCAACTCCAAATATGCCTTTGGTATTCATTGTGCTTAAATCAAGTGATAGCCTAGGGCCCCAATACAGCTTTTGATAGACTGTGCCCCAAAAGAACAGCAGCAACCATGCTGAAGGCTATCATATGTTAGCGTAATATTTGTAGCCAAAAAGATAAGTAAGGTAGTTCACAATCTCTGAACAGGAATTAAGGCTGTCTGGTTTTCTTCCCCTTTTCCTTTATGACAACGATCTCAGCTCTTTGAAAGATGGTATGTTACTCTTTTGCTGCTGTACCTTTCTGCTGACACAGGGAGTCTGTGGCTCAGCAGAAACTTCCCCACTGTCCCACAGCATCAAATAGACCAAGTTCTTTCTATCCATTTCTCCTCTTTTCAGCCATTTAGGTGGAAAGTCCATAGCAAATGCTGGCAAATCACTGCTTTCTGAAAATTTCTAAGCTGTTCTGAGAACATTTTGGGGTGCTCTGTTTTAGCATCAGCTGAGGAGCAAGTCCTCAACATTTCTGCATGTAGGAACTGGATGAATGGTAGGAAGCCCTCTCCACTGTTTGATCATGTATAAAACAAAGACCTTCACTGTTTTAGAAGCACAGATTCTCAATATTTGAGAGACTGGAAATCAGTAGTTCTATTTCTTGTTCAGAAAATAGTGTGGTTTTGGACACCTGAATATATCAGGTCAGACTCAATAAGACAGTTACCTGGAGTTAACACCACAGCCACAAAATACTGTCGAGCAAAAGCCCAATTCTGCAGTCATCAATCATGGTCAAACATAAGATATGTTGCTTTACACAGTTTAACATTTAGTCTCAAAATGCTGGTTACTGCTGAGGTAAAGGATGTGAAGAAAATTAATGGGAGTTTTGTGTTTTTGATGAGTAAGGAATTATTATTATCTGAGCACTTACTGGTAAAAAAAAAAAAGGGTAACCAGAAGTATAGAAAACAAATGCCCAGGTAATAGCAGACATATATGCCTGTATACACAATAGAGAAAGAATTAAGACAGTAATGAGGTTAACAGATTATTATAGAATAAAATTTACTTTGAAGTATTTTGTTTCAAATACATATCAGAACATTTCATAAACTAAGAGTCAGTGAACAAATATGACCATCACTTTGCTCAACACAAATAGGAAGTAGTCCTGAAGTGAAAATCTCTTAAAGAGAGAAAGTATAGGTAGACTTATGGCAAAGATATTAGGTTTGCTTCTTGCAAAAAGTATCCAAAATCCCCCTTTTGGTGGAAGGACAGAGAGACAGAAAAGAGAGCAGACTCTATGCACTGCATTGAAGAGATTGCTCCTTTTCAGCACTAGTTCTACTACAGGATATGTGCTAGATCCAAAATCTCTGTAAGGGACTTGAATGCATGTTCTTTCCTCCCTCAGGCATTTAGCACTACATCCTACCTAAACTGTACTCTACTGCAGCTAGAATCTCTTGCTGTCACAGCTTACTGACTCTGCCAAGACTATTTGTAATCTGCTAGTCAAAGCACAGCAACTCTTGTACCAGCAACAAAACTGTTGCTTTTACTGATGTGTGTCAACAGCAGAAATGACAACTCTTAAAGAGTAAAAGCCAAGTTCTCCTCCTTTCTTCCTTAAATTAAATTAAAAGAGCACATTTTATTTTTCTTGCAGAAAGACCAAGAATATATTTACAATGAAAGGAAAATGGATTGGATATCACAAACAAAAGCTACAGATTTGGGGAATTAAAGCACCATTGCCCTTTCAGGCTGGACCAGGGAAATAACTTTTTATGGTATCCAGTATTTGATCTCTCAAAAAATTTAGAAGAGTGGTACAAGTAATCTCTTTTTCCAGCTGCAGTCAAAATAGTGTACTATGTTATATTGTTGACTCACTTGTACACCAAGTCATACAGTTTGAAGACTGAAAATGCTTCTGAGGCTCAGTTTGAAGTTCCATTTATTTGCTTTTTTTTCTGTTTCACAAGCTCTGGTTAAAATTCAAGGCTAAGAAACACAAGCTATTTCAGTAATTTAATGGATGAAGACAGAATCATTTACTCTGGGACTCAGTGGGTGCATTAATGTACATAAGGCATATTTTACTGTTAATTAACCTCAAGGACAGATGAGAGAAAATGACCCAGCAGCACAGATTCAACTTTTACTTGTTTTTGCCTTGGTACGCTCCTTCACTTCTGTTTTCTCTCCCTTGCTCACCACCATATGCTGCCATTTTTCACTACCATTTCATTGTAAACAGCTAACCAAAGGAAATGAAGAAAATGGCATGGAAAGGTAGCAGTTAGCACCTCTCAGGGAATAATTATAGATCTGTTATTTCTGCTCTTACTCTGATTTAAAAAAAACACCCAAACAAACAGCACCCTACTTCTCGTTTCAGGATGAAAAGTCTGCTCCTACATCGGTGCTCCTGCTCCTACAGTAGTGGTTTCTTGTGACTGGCAATGCTAATGTGTTAATTACCACTCATGCAGGCAGTTAAAGGTCAACATGCTGGAACACTCACTGGCTCAGGCTTAATTGAAGAGAAATAATTTAAACAGAAAATCTAAAAAAAAGAGATTAGGTGTGTTCATAAATAAACATTGAAGTGTTCATAAGTAATTAAATGTGAGCACAGATATGGTGAAGACAACACATCTACAGGCAGCTGATAAGAAAGAACTAGCATAACAGGCATCTTCCAAAAGGTGAACTTCTGCTTTTATCCTTCAAAGGGCCTGAAGATTCTGTTCTTTTTTTTATTCTTGTCTGTCCCTTATTGAGTATGCACCTCAGGGCAAATAATGTATTCCCAGGGAAAGAAAATTATCATACAGAAAACATTACTTCAGGAAATAAAGCAAAATATGAACTAAGGCAAGTGTATAGAACCTTTTAATTTACGAAAAAAGTAAGTGCACATCACTTATTTTCAAAGAACCAGTGAAGGAGAACAATTATCAAGCTGTTTTTAATATTGAATGCCTTCTGTTCTGCTTATTAACATTCCTACCAGCTTCTAAAATCCTCTATTTGCCTTTAATAGAAAAGAAAAGAAAGAAAAGAAAGAAAGAAAGAAAAAGAAAGAGGGAAAGAAGGAAAGAAAAGAAAGGCAGGCACCAGCTAGAGACATTTTTTAACTACTCTCTGTCAAATTCTAGGAGCTGTAATATGAGCAAAAGCAAGTATGACTAGTGCCTGCTTTGAGGATTTTGTGGATGGAGGACCTCAGCTGGGTTACCACTGCTCTCTAACTTGCTGCAGCCTTGAGTCATTAATCAACCAGTCACAGTTTAATTTCTCTCGCACTATTGTGTACAACAATATGAACAGCAAAAATCATAGACTCATTCAGGTTGGATAAGACCTTTAGGATCATCAAGTTCAACCATAAACCCAACAGTGCCAATTCCACCACTAAACCATGTCTCCAAGTGCCACAGCTACATGTCTTTTAAACAGCCCCTCCAGGGCTGATGACTCTACCACTTCCCTGGGCAGTAAGTTCCAATGCTCAAAAACCCTTTTGGTGAGGAAATGTTTTCTAATATTCAATCTGAGCCTCCTGTGGCACAACTAGAGGCCATTTCCTCTTGCTTTGTCCTGCCACTTGTTACCTGAAAGAAGAAACCAGCCCTCACCTGGCTACAACTTCCTTTCAGGTAGTTGTAGAGGGCAATAAGGCCACCCGAGTCGTCTTTTCTCCAGACTGAACGACCCCAGTTCCCTCAGCTGCTCTTCATAAGACTTGCACTCCAGACCCTTCACCGGCTCTGTTGCCCTTCTTTGGACACGCTCCAGCACCTCAATGTCCTTCCTGCCGTGGGGGGCCCAAAACTCAACACAGTCTGAGGTGTGGCCTCACCAGTGCTGAGTACAGGGTTCACTGCCCTGGCCCTGCAGGACACACTATTTCTGATACAAGCCAGGATGTCAATGATCTTCTTAGCTACCTAGGCACATGGCTGGGTCATATCCAGCCAGCACCCTTTTGGGGTTTTACCCCAGACCAGCAACCAAGCTCCATGCAGTCGCTTGCTGACTCCCCCACCAGCCGGATCAGGGAAAGAATCGGAAGGGTAGGAGCAGAAAACTCTTGGGTTGAGACAAAACCAGTGCAATAGGGAAAGAAAAAGCTGTGCACACAAGCAAAGAAAACAAGAAATTGGTTTACTACTTCCCATGAGGAGGCAGGTGTTCAGCCATCTCCCAGGAGAGCAGGGCCCAAGCACACATAACAGTTACTTGGGAAGATAACTGCCATCACTCAAAACATGTCCCCCCATTTTATATATATACTGAGCATGATACCATATGGTCTGGAATATCCCTTTGGCCAGCTTGGGTCATCTGCCCCAGCTGTGTCTACGCCCAGTCTTCCCTGCACCCCCAACTTCCTTACCAGCATGGCAGTACCAAAAGCAGAAAAGGCCTTGGCTCTGTGTTAGCCCCACTCAACAATAACAAAAAAAAATCTCTGTATCATCAGCCCTGTGTTCAGCACAAACACAAAATGTAGCCCCATTCTAGTCACTGTGGCGAAAACTAATTCCACCCCAGCCACAACCAGCACACACCCCCAGGTCCTTTGTCATTCTGCAGCTACTCTTCCCCCAGCCTGTAGCACTGCCTGGGGTTGTTGTGACTAAAGTGCAGGACCCTGCACTTCAACTTGTTCAACCTCATGCACTTGGCCTTGGCCCATCGATCCAGCCTGTCCAGATCCCTCTGCAGAACCTTCCTACCCCATCAGATCAACACTTCCACCAAACATGGAATCATCTGCAAACCAGCTGACAGTGCACTAGATCCCCTCTTTCAGAGCATTGATAAAGATATTAAACAGGACTGGCCCCAGTATGGAGCCATGAGGAATAGTGTTGAGGTTGCTCCCATTTGCTAACTACTTAGGTTAGCACAAAGAGATATCTAGAGCAATTCACTCTCCCTCTATAGATCTTTTCCTCTAAATTTCCTGACTGATCTGTTCCTTTATGTATCTCCTTTGTTTCCTTCTTGTTCTATAGTCAGTGTTCCTCTTCTCTCCTTTCCCCATCCAGCCTGACCATGTGTTACTAGCTCTGTAGGATTACCTAATGGCTAAAACTAAATTTTTTCCCTGCTGTCCTCTAGAACCCACTGGACAGCAGTTAAAAATACATTTAGCATATAAATATATTAAAAAAAATAGATATGTAATAAATAAACATATAATATATATTTTTGTTGGTTCAAAGCTTCAGTAATCATAGTTTTCAGGCAGAGACATCAAAGAGGTCAGCATTAAGAGGAAAGAAAATAGCACTTGCAATCAGGAACCTGGAGATTTAAAAGCTGCTCTTTCTTAAGGGGTGAAGTCCATTGCAGCTAGCCATAAGCATGTAAAATCTTCTGAACAAAGTTTTTTAACAAACTGGGCAGTAAATAAAGAATGAATGAATGAATGAATGAATGAATGAATGAATGAATGAATGAATGAATGAATGAGTGAATGAGTGAATGAATGAATGAATGCAATAAAGAGACCCTAGGTGGAGGCACTCAAGAAGAGCCTTGACAGACTGATTCAGGGTGTCCTACAGAAGAATATATGCTAGTTGATAAAAGGCTAAAAGCCTGTTAGCTAGAAGAGCTGGATACAGTTTTTTCAGAAATAGAATGCGCTTTGTTAGAAAGATTTCCATGCGGGCCTAGTTTATAGATTTTTAAAAACACAATTTCAAAAGGGTGTATTGCTTAAGAGAACTAGAATAGCCAGGACCCCAGGTGGGAAGCTAATGCAGAATATACCTCTACACATTTCTCTTAGGAAATAAAGTTCAATAGCTTTCAGTTTGCCAGAAGCCTTCACTTCCCTTTGTTTCTGACTACTGACCCTCCACTCACAACCAGAAGCAGGGAAAAAAATCACTGTATTTCTTTCATGGGTCTTGCTAATTAAGAGTTCAAAAGACCTAAAGAAAGGCTTTCTTTGGCTTGCTCTCCACTAAACATGTCTTTTACCTGTAAAGGCTTACAATCTTGCTTTTTCTTACAGCTGTGCTTTACACATGGAACAAGAGACGGAATATTTTCTTGAGGATTGCCTGCTCTGTTTCATTAAAGCTTCCCCTTCCAGGATCCAGCTCTAACTAGCAACTAACCTTTCATGATTCAGATGCTCACTATCTGCTGTGGAGTATCCACAGGTAACAAATGGTAACGAATTACAAGGTTTCATAACAATAAGTTATGAAAGAAAGCTTGTATGGACCTTGACTCCTTGACTCCCCTTAAAGAAACCTACTTGCCCCTGAAAACCTGCAAAAGAAATCAGGTAACCTTCTACTCTTCATGAATGCTTTCCTAGGAACAGAATGAGAGCAGCTGTGGTAGGAGACACTGCCAGTCTTCAGTCAGAATTTAATTATTATGGCAGGTGTTACCAGGTAATACTATCTGACATATGTCTGCTCAGCCATTCACAGGTAGACTTGTGCCCTGAGTCTACCAGAAGCCGTATAACCACGTACACATTGCACACAGCCAACAGATAGGACTTTTTAGCACAGATTATTGGTCAGTTCAGGGCTGTATTATCCATAGGCACAGGGCTGCTAGCTACTGAGAGAATAAATAGGAAAAGGTTCTTCCTGCTCGCTTTCCCCTCCAAAACAGCAAAAAACCAAAGAGCACTAACAAAAAGAAAAACCAGTTCCCCATTGTCTCTCATAATTACTTTTGTTGTAAGTGAGACTTAAGGATGTTGATAGATAATTTCAATTATGCAGGGTTTGGGGTAGGGAATGCTATACAAGCAGAGTAAGAGTTTAGTCTCTATAATTGGAAGGGTTTTTTGTTTTGTTTTAGCTAAATAACAAGACTCTTGACAGAGAAGATTGTTGCTGTACTATTTAGCTGCCTTTGTGGCAGTACTGATGGCTGGAAAATGAAAACAAGCTGTGCTTTGAAAATACACAGATGTCACATTACTTAAACCTCCCACAGAAGCCTACACTTCCAGGTTGTGTGTGTTTTTCAGGCCTGAAGGAAGGATAATCATCTTAGTATTTTTCATGTGCATTGTCACTGGGGGCAGGTGTCTGTGCCAGGCCAGGATGCTTATCATCATGGACTGTTCTCAGGATTGCATGATTTACACGTGCTGATTTTGCATTTTCAAAAATGGAGGAAAGCATTCATTGGTGAACATAGAGTTATGCAACTATGAATGAATTAGCCTGTAAACTTGCATATGTATTTTCTGCTGAAATGGACTACTACAAACAAGGTGTTAGGTATTGTTTTGAAAATATGAAAGCTTCTGCATCTTGGCATTGATACCTCTGTTTAAAATAGCTTCTGCTACTTACTCCTGATTAAAATAAGCTTGTTAAAAAGATTATGAGCATTGTAATAGCATACAGGTGATGTGCAGTGCTATTGTTTGTTCAAATCCTCTTACTGTAATTTGGAGGCTGGATATTATACCTAAGTCTATTTCCCATGTTTTAACAAAAATTCTTCCCCCAAAAAACTGCTCCTTTCATCAGTGTTTATATCAAACATGGTCTTTCTAATCTAAATTAAGCCGAGTGCTTTAGCAATAAAGAAATAAGCAGCTGAACACTTTTCTAATTTTTTTAACTTAGTTGAAATACAATATATTACATCAATCAACTGCATCTCATATTTTTCTTCCTCAACAGGTGCAAAAAGCACACTCATGTAATTTTGCAATCCAGCCAATTTTTACAGGGTTTTTTTTTCATAATAGTTAGCATAGGATATGCTGTAAAAAGGAGCACTTGGTCAGAATGATCCTGTTGCTTTTGTACTCAATGATCTTCAGCTGATCTACTGACACCTATTCCCACATCACACAGGGTCAGCACTTGCAGGTGTTTCTTTTTTGTGAGTCACTGCCTAGGTGCAAAAAGCACACTCATGTAATTTTGCAATCCAGCCAATTTTTACAGGGTTTTTTTTTCATAATAGTTAGCATAGGATATGCTGTAAAAAGGAGCACTTGGTCAGAATGATCCTGTTGCTTTTGTACTCAATGATCTTCAGCTGATCTACTGACACCTATTCCCACATCACACAGGGTCAGCACTTGCAGGTGTTTCTTTTTTGTGAGTCACTGCCTAGGTCTTAAAGCTCAGGTCAAGGAATAGAAATCAACTCTCTAGAGACACCAACAATAGTTCCCTGAGAGCTGGTTTAATGAGTTATTTACAGGAAATACAGGGAGCCCCATGATCTGACTTTCCCCAAGTAAGGATCAATGGCAGCTTGATAAAGCTATAGTAGTTGAAAAAGCTGGTAGGAGTGGGCACAGTAACCTTAGGGGTAGCTTTACCTTCATTGCAGGGAATTATGTTGTGGCATACAAGCTTATTTGGAGTCCTGGTTCATCCTTTAAATCTTAGACCTGCTCTTCAACACCCATATGTGCTGAATCTTTTAATATATTTTAAAATCTTTCATGTCTTGAGCAAAAAAAAAAAATATTTTTTTACCTCCACACTCAAGTAATAGAACACATCTGCTCACCATAGAGAAAAATGTTAATATGACTAATCCAGTAAATGATAGTGTGTTGTCTAATAGACCATGCTGCAGGCCCTCAGCATTGCACTGCCTCATATGCCTTATAGGCAAGGATAACCTCTCTGTTCCAAGAGCTTTAGTGAAGATGTTTCCCTTTTCTGCTTCCCTTTCTTATGATGTTCCATCAATTTCTGAAATAATACAATTAGCAGTAATTATAGGTGGGCTCGAAGAATGAAGAGAGGTTTTTAGATGATTGTCTTAAAATTTACTCTTCTAAATGACAACAGATCAACAGATCTGTCTCATATAAAGAAGGATACAGGACAACTATGTCACTGAAGTGACACTCCTTTCTAGAAACAATTTCATTTATCATTTTAGGAAGCTGATAGAAGTAAAGAGAATAAAAGAAACAAACCAATGAAAAATTAATTTTCTTCTAGCCATATTTATAACAGAGCAAGAATGGAAAATAGCTTCTATGGCAATTATTTTTGTTAACATTATCACCAGGCATGGTGAGTATAATATAAATATCACTAAGGCAAATATCCAAGTTTTCCATCTGGTTAGCTGAAAGGGACTGCTTGTGTAATTTTTAAAATTATGCTCATAGTTTAGAAGTCTTAAAATGTATTTTCGAGCCTTAGAGGCTGACGGTTGAATACTGAATGACAATTGCTGACTGTTGTCTGTTTTTTTCTCTCCAAGGGACCCATAATATTCTTGTCACATAAAAACAACAATAGAGAGATTTCTAGCTACATATTCACCCAAGTGCAGTATACAACCTTTTGATATTTTCAGTGGAATTTTACATGTGAATATTAAATAACTATATATATATATATGCATATATAAGTGTCTATGCTTAAAAAGAAGGTGACATGGAGCATCCTGACACCCTGTCTTCAGCCAGAATCAGTAGTGCAGACAGAATGCCCCACATTATTCATGTATGATTCTCCCAAATCACTTTATCCTTGGTGGAGCCAAGGAGTGGCACGACTCTTGACTGCATTCAAAAGGCATCTGCAGGATTGGCTGTTGCTGACATATGCCCCAGACACCAAGTGCCCCTGGGAGTCCACCAGAACCACAGCATCAGTCATAATCCTGTATCTGCTATCAGCAATTGGGTTAGCTGCTATATGCCTCAGTAAAGCTTTGTTTTATGATTTGTGTTGTCAGATTCTATTACTGTTCAACCCACAGAAGGCCATGTATTTTAACATTTTTTGCACTATATAAGAAATTCGTAGATCTGGTGGGTACAAGATGGTCAGAAAATTCATTCTTATTTCAAAATCAAGTACTGTTTCCTGTCTGACATCTCAGTTCCATGTATTCTGAGTTCCTATCACAGGGCCTGAGGCAGTTAAAAGCTCTGTAGTCATGTTCATTACTTCATACAAGCTGTTAGAACATATGAAGGTGAGTGGTTCACTCTGTGGTTTTGTTATCCTGCTGGGCATATATCATCCTACTCTAGGCCCTCTCTTGTATGAAAAAAAAAGAGCAACAACATGTCCATACTGAAAAACAGTGCTCTGCTCTTTTTATGGACAAGTTCATTACTAGATGCAATTTTCAGGTAGATGCAGGGAATGTCTTTTCAGCTACTAAGCTCTTAAAAGCAACAATACAAGTTATACTCTCAAATGCTCATTTAAACAGTAAAGATCATGAATACAGTGTTTGTCACTATAAACTCTTCATTGAAAGACATTAACAGAGATCAGGTTAATCCTAAGTGATTTGGTAAAAACCCCAACTTTTTCTAAACTGCCTTCTTGTGATAAAAATTATCACAGGTTTGATAGGTGTGCAAATATATACTTTATATTTATTCAGTTGCAGAATAAGGCTATCAAGTTCCGGGAACAGGAGCTTTATTTATAAATAAGGCAAAGTGTAAGGGTGTTTTTCAGCCTCTATAAATACTAATATTCTCCATATTCCAGAGTAATGATCCAGCATTTGGCATGTTACATATTTATATGCCACTGAAAGACCTCATCGACAAAAATTCAGCTGAAGTAGAATTTGGTGTAATTCAATTGACATTGAGCTGAATTGCTCAGATGCCTAGAGTTTGCTAGAAAAGGAAAAGAGACCTTTCTGTGCTATGAAGCCTCTCTTTGCGAGGTAAATGTTCTAGCCAGAATAGTTCGCAGACAACTGCTTTGGGTTTTGTTCTGGAAGAAGGGATATAGCTCCAGTAACTACCATCAGACTTCAGAGGGCAGAGAGTCAGATGAAAAAATCTGGAAAGTACTATGCTGAGCAACGACCATATAATTGTGAATAAAATAACTCAGATCGAAGCTGCTTCCTAGCCAGGGACCTGATGTTACACAAGTGGCTGCTTTTTGGTATCAGGCATATAGAGCTCTGAGGCTTCAAGATATACCCTGTCCTTCTGTGCTGCCTAGCAGTGAGCTGATGTTTACCTCTTTCCAGCATGTTGCCATACAGGATGACAGGAGATGGGTCTCCTAGATCTGAAAATACTGTTAGATCTGAAGTATGTCCCTGGCTCACATAACAAACAGAAATGTTTCAAGGTTTTTCAGGTCAGATTAACCTACCTAACTACTTTCTTGAAAAGTATAGTCCTTTAGAAGTAGTTTTAAATCAACTACGTGACAAATAAATAGATCTTAGATACTTAGGAAACCCCAAGACAGACCTTATCATTTACCAATAGGTGTTTGACATATAGTAGCTGCACCTTCTAATCTAATTAAAGGATTATCTGACATACTAATTGCCTTGGTACCTAGCTCAAGAATTCCTGACACAGCTCTCCAGAAGTAAACAAGATCAATATTTTATAGAGCTGTTGGATTTCAGCTGCTTCACAGTGAATTAAAATATTTGCAATATATGAAAATGTCTCCTGTAGGGTTCCCTAGACTCCATAGAATCAGCAGTTATCATGACTTCCAAGGCTCTCAAGAAACTTCCAAAATGAATTGAATTGGGCAGTCAAGCATTCAGAAAACTGACTTACTAATATGGTTTAATGACATACTGTGATTATTGGAGAACAGCTATAGTCTGGACCAGCCTTGGGATTTTTAAATTTGGTGGTGCCAGTTCATGACACAAAGATGTAGTTAGGCCAAGAAGTACCAGCTGGCACCCAGTCACGAATTTTAAAGAGCCATCCCTTCTGAAATAAGTCAGTCTTCAGGAATGCTATCTGGAGCATGTTGCAGTGGGGTAAGGGAACAGACTTGTAAGTGAAGTGGATAACGAGAGGTTCAAATTTGGGCTTGTTTCTATTTCAATTTTTGCCTATGCTTTTTGGCATTCACTGCTAGCCACAAAACTTGTCTATTGAGTTGTTGGCTATCTGATATTCTGAAACCACTCTCTGAGGTCTTTGCTTCCCAGAGTCCTGTCTAGATTCTTCTCCGCCCAGGCTTCTTGGGTAACAGGAAAGTGAGGAAAGTGAACTTAGCACAAGGACAGCCATAGTATTTCAAGGAAGTGGTACTAGTGATTTCTGAAAACTAAGTTTAGTGGACTGTTTAACTTAATTTTACCTCATAGCTACTGTGAGTTCAAAGTCAGCCAGAATTTCTGTCAAGGCACTCTTGTCTTCTATTTTCCCTCTACTTCCATGTACATAGGGCACTTAAAGGTAATAAGAGATTACTGCCATCTTTTTCTTCACACTGCTTGCTCCAGTCAACTATTTTTTTCAGAATGCACATTGTACCTTGGGAATGCTGACCAGTAAGGTAGAACAGATAACCTCAGAATTTAGTGCTAAGGGCTTTACTGTGTGTCCTGGTTTGAACTGGAATAGAGTTAATCTTCTTAGTAGCTGGTAAAGTTCTCTGGTTTATATTGAGTATGAGAATAATGTTAATAAAACACAGGTTTTGGTTGTTGCTTTAAGTAGAGCTTACCCTAAGTCAAGGACTTTTCAGTTTTCCTTGCTCTGCCTATGAGCAGGTGCTCAAAAGACTGTGAAGGAGCACAGCTAGGATGACCTGAACTGGCCAGAGGAATATTCCATACCACAGAGCACCATACTCAGTGTGCAAACTGGGAAGGGTTGGCTGGGAGCCATTGCTGAGGGATGGGCTGGGAATTGGTACACTGGAAGTGAGTAGTTTTACTGTACATCACTTGTTTATCTTGGGTATTATTATATATTCTATTCTATTCTATTCTATTCCATTCCTATTATTAAACTGTAATTATTTCAACCTGCAAGTTTTACCTTTTCCACTTCTCCTCCTCATCCCACCAGCAAGGTTAGGAGGAAGTGAATGAATGGCAGTGTGGTACTTAGTTGCTGGCAGGGGCTAAACCACAATAATCCTTTTCCAGAGTTCTCTCCAGACTTTCACGGTTCCAATCCCAAAACTCTATCCTGGCCAAAACCAGAACTCTGTGATTATAAATTAATGACATATTAAGCCTTGAATCTCAAGAAAGCAGGTACTTTGAACACATTAGAGAAATAATACATGAATCTAAGACATAATGACATCGTGAAACATAAAAGGGAGTTTGCAGCCTGATAAAGACATATTTTGATCTGTCAAATTTCAGTGCACAAAACAAAGGATCATGTTAGGCCAGCCATCACCAAATGCAGTCATTATCTTTGTCTGATCAATATCTTTACATAGAGGGGACTGCAAATATCTTCTTGCCCAGTCTAAAACACTGATGCTATTGACATAATGCAGAATTATGTCATTCTTCAGTGAAATTACTCCAGTAATTTTAGAGCAGATGCATTTTATCTTGATGCAAATCTACCTCAGGTTTTCCTTTGCTGTTGATGGCATGCAATCACTTCCATATGGTATGAGATTAAAATGGGCTGCTCAAGGGAATGAAAATAAGAGATATGGCAATTATGTCCAATAATGAATGTTTAAAGTAGATAAATCAAGACATTCTCTGTAGTCATTTAATGTTGAACAAAGGAAGGTCAAATATGTTATTCATAGTTTTTAGGTACAAAACAGCTTAGTGGAAAGCCAAAGTCATCCTAAAATTCAGAGAGGTTTTCTCTATATATGATGCTCGAGAAAAAAAAGTGCACTGCACAGAGAACTACAAAACTCAGCAGAAAATTCAAAGTAGAGGTGAGGTTTATTGCTTGACTGTTCTTTCAAAGTCACTTGTGAGACAAACATCAGCCAGAAACAATATACAGAAAATCCCACATTTCCTATGTAAAGACATCTCTGATATTGGGTTGATGCAGCAAAAACTAGGATAGGAGTTATATCTATTTCCTCTGCCATCAGCCTGATAATTTCTAAGAAAAAACTTATTTAGACAGCTGGGGTGATGACTTCCAACAGCGCTTATCTGATACTGCTTTAAGAATAGTCTGGAGACTTCCGTCTTTGGATTTATGTCAGTAAATCCCATCTTGAAGTTTGTTATCTAAGACGAACTGACTCATTGCTCATTAAACCAAACACCAAATAAAAACAGAGAAAAAAATCACGCATTTGATTGATTAGTCCACTGGTTTATTTTTTAGTATATAAATTATTTAGATTCACTTCCATTCTCTGACCCTTTTGAACTGAATTTCTCCGTGTAGAAGAAAGATCCTGATGACAAGGTAATTGAGTATTCCAGGATGGGTCTCTCTGAGTCCCTTTTGTGAAAAATGTTGTGGTTTGCATAAATGAGAGCTTTATTCTCTAGCATAACTTTTCAAGTATTATGATGTGGTTGTTTGTCCTCATTGCCTCCACAGACATGCACAGCATAACTTTCTCTCTGGGTTTCATTGCACTATCTGCAAACACAAGTGTGGCCTTCCAGCACACGAGTCAGGTCCTTTGTATGGAACTAAGCCACTGGACACCTGATGTGAAATCCAGCATCCCCTACCATTTCAACACCTAGATTAGCTGACAAGTCTGTCAAAACTGGTTGCTCATGGCAATCACCTGGCATACAAAAAAAAAAATCAGCTTTCAGCCTTCAGTATAAAGTCACCCTTGGGGCACGATCCCACTGAAAAGCATTATCTTTTATAAAGAAAGACACTTTTATGTTTTCCCCCTTTACAAATGGTAGGTCATTCCACCTCTAAGCCACCAGTCCTTCTAGAAGAGAAATTAAATGTAAAGGATTGTGACAACATGTGAAGGTTGAAAATTAATGAAGGATTTAAGGAATTCTTCAGATGTATGCGGCAAATAGAGTGGCTGAGAGAACATCAAAGAAAAAGCATATGTGCCTTGAGTGCTCGAAGACATTTAAAAGTTTAACTGGACTATTAGTCCAGGCCATCATCTGCGACAGTCTCAAATTACTATGAATTCCATTGAATTCTGCCTTTGAAATGAATACATTTTAGGGAGTCCAGAGAAGAAAGAAAGCAAGGTTTTATATGTAGCATTAGGTGTGTGAAAGGAGTGATGGTGTGGGTAAGGTAAAACACTGATACAAGTTTTACCATTTGGAACACAAGTGGGTTTCATTTACCAGAAACAGGCAAAGCACAGGTTTAATGTTGCATATAAACAAAGTATCAATCATGATCAGTACTGAAAGCCAGTAGATCTTAGGGGAAAGTGCAGTGACATGCACTGAAAGTGATGTTTAATCTGCAGAGAGAGATGTTAATGTTTGATCTGTCATAACGTTATAAACTGTGGTTCATTTTTATTAAAAGGTCCTCTGTGAAATAGAGCACTTCAGTAAAATGCAAGTTGTTTCATTAGTGTTGATATGGCTATCCTTTCTTCAGTAACCCATACACTGAGAGGAGGCAAACGAATTGCTGCTGGTAGAAAGGAAAAGGGCAGTGGAAAGAAATACAGTTCATAATATCCATGTTAACTTTCATATAGAAAAATCTTGAGTCTCTGGGTCTTCATCAGGCATGACTGATACTGTGCTGGTTGCCACAGAATAGGAGCAAAACTGGAA
The DNA here is from genome assembly GCF_041296385.1 of Aphelocoma coerulescens. Lineage (NCBI taxonomy): Eukaryota > Metazoa > Chordata > Aves > Passeriformes > Corvidae > Aphelocoma > Aphelocoma coerulescens. Next base: position 123,146,591 of record NC_091015.1, on the reverse strand, counting down.
AGGAGAGGGCAAAGCAAATACCAAGGACATATCATCCTGAGTATAAGTTGTAAGTTACGTCAGGCTTTTTAAGACACTAGTATTGGCCCAAAGATCCTTTTCTTACAAGGTTAATTTCTTCTTTAGGTGTCAAATATATAAAGCAAACAAAAAAAAAAACAGGTAACCTGAACTTTCTATTCCAAGTTCTGTGTTTGCTATCTGTGACAATATTTTATTTTTGGTACTTGTCTTTCTTAATATGCGAAGGGCTATGCATTTGTAAATGTTGCATGAGATAAGGAGAAAATGGATGGTTTGCTGGGCTTTCTTATTCAAGAAGAGATATCTCAGAAGCTTCTTATCAACAGTATTATTCCAAGAAGGATAACTCAGGATGATGAGCCAAGTAGAAACGAATGTGAATCACTTTACGTGAAAAACACCTGATGTTTCCGGTCTCCAGAAATTGCAGGCGGCTCAGTGGCCACTAATATAAAACCAGGATGTGCACAAAATTTTTACTGCTAGTCATACATGTAATGCATGCAAAATCCATAATGTATTTCAAATAAGTGAATCAGCGTAACTGGAAAAGGATATGGGTAGCTGTTTTGTCCAAGACAATTAGTAAAACCATTAGAAAAGCTGCTGAAGGGGGCCTGTGGCTGACTGAGCCTGCAGCATGGCTCTCAGGGCCAAGCTTTTCAGGGTACTTAGGCACCTAAAGATGCAAAGAGGTGCCTAATGGTTAAAACTTTGCCAGCTTCTTATCTGCATCTTTAGGTGCCTAAACACCTTTACGAATGCATCTGTAGCTCCTAGGGATACAAGCCATGCCAGGATTTCTAGCCTCTTGTTAATGAGTCACCAACAGGAGCCAGTTGGAAGGACTTGCATGCTTGCTTGGTTTATTTTAGATGTTGGGCCTGCAGTTCCAGCCAAATAAAGGATTATATTTGGAATAGATAGCACTGAAGTCTTAAAAAGGTATTTTTCATGAGATTTTGTGTGTAGTAATATGATTCAAGAAGATGTCCCAAACACTTAACATGCTTGCATTCTGAAATTATGTTCCATTTCCCAAGGGATAGCCTTATCAGTTTATCAGGTATTATGGTAACAGATTATTCCAGCCTCTTTCAAACCTGTTTCCACTTTGTATAAATAATTAATTGTTCCCTGAAGCAGGACCTTGAACTAACTCCCCAACTTCCTAGGTGTATTCCCAGCAGTTGAATTTGCTTTACCTTATATAAATAATGAATACATCAACTATTACTGTATATTTTAGTATATATATTTAGTATATTTTAGGCAAGTCTCATAGCAAAGGATATGCTTGCACAGAATTTTTGATATTTTTGGCCAAAAGCCAAGGTTTTGCAAATTATCTGGCTGTTCTTGAGCTACAGCTAGAAGACCTGCTGCTTTTCACATGGAACCAAAACAATAGGGACCTATCTGAAGATTCAAAAATTAATCAATTTAAATTAGAAGTAGTTTTAGGTTCAGAATTCTGTTTTTACACTATAAATATTGCAGGCATATTTTTTATTTTTAGTAGTAATGTTTCTTGTTACCACAAGCCTCTGTATTTTCTTCTTACTTCATAATTATTTATTGTATGTTTTATTTTGTTACACATCTTGCTTCTGCTGAAGCTGTAAGCTAAATTTAAAAATGGTCGTAAACCTTTGACTATTTTTTGCATTAGGAATCCTGGCTGTGAGTCAGTTTTTCAGAGGTTTGTTACTGATATCATTAGAGAGAAAAAATGTTCTGTCCTTATTGAAAATAAAATGGAAATGTTTATGAATAATAGACATTAGTCCTACAAGGAAGCAAGGAGTCTGTAGGCTCTGTCTCTTGTTAGCTCCAAATGAGATAATCTACTAAAATTTATGTCTGAAGTCATTACAGGAAACCCTGTCTGGTGCAAAGGCTCTATCTTAGTCTAAAAGCACATAATATAGATGAGACAAGTCATTGTAACTGAAATAATGTGGTTGTAGGATCTGATTTTTCATGATCTATCAGCACTAACACCACTCTTCCCCCCAACCTCGAACACTGGATAGTTTTTTGATATTTCAAAGTTACTGTGTTTTATAACACTGCTGGTTAGTGAGAACAGCGTGCTTTGGATGACCACTGAGTTAGTAAATGATTTATGGGTTTCAATACCTTGTTTGTAAGCAGTTTGCTGCCGAGCAGAAGCCACAGCAGCCCAATCAGACTAATCAGTAAGGTTATGACTGCACAGCTAAAAAGATGGTGCAGGATCATTCCTGTGCTTTGAGAAGAAGTCTTACAAACTAGTTTGCACTTGCACAGTTTTTAGAGATAGTCCCTCTTAGAGCGGTTTGTTTTGGAGAGGGAAAGAAACAGAACAGTTCAGAAGAGAGAAGTGAAATGACCTAATAGACAAGAGATGCTGATGTTTCTTAGCTCTTCATCCTTTCCTGGAGTTAGGTTGCTGAGTCAGACGTGCCTTTCTCATAAAAAACACCGAGGAGGATCACTTACACTTGGTAGTGTAGTGATGTTTACACCAGTAGTCAATGTGGAAGCCAATTAGAAGATGGAAAAATATTTTCACATATCCAGTCTGTGTGATCTGAACTGGTTCCCCCTGGTGACTAAACCACAAGCCTGAGTGATATGCCAGGATGGGTAAAGTGCCTTTTAAAATTATCCCAACTGTACAGTCTTTGAGAGAAAAAGCGTAGAGTCAAGAAACCAACTCTTCTGATGGATACTTATAGGATCCCAGACAGCTAAATGGGATCAGATGCAGTTGCCTCTGATGTGTTGTTGTTGCAAGTGATGCTTCATATCCTGTGGTGAGAGGCCATTTACTCCTGAGGGTGCTTTCATCATTGCACAGCTGGGTCTGATGGACACAGGGAGATGTACCACCTGCTTATGTCAGAAAGTTTTGTTCCCATTTTGGGTCTACAGTTTGACCACAGAGTCGTGCTTAGGCAGCAGCTAAGAGACTGGTGGAGGCATGAAAACTTGAAAGACTCTCTACTAGAAAGATAACACCCATAGTCACATTTTGGCTGAATGGGACTGTTGAAAATGTCAACGAAGCAAAAATCTTGGACTTCACAATTTCTAACATTGCAGTTACATCCTTAAATATGTTTATGATTATGCATCATTCAGACATGCCTAAAGTATAAGAAACATCTTTAAAAAAAGAAAATACTCTCTGTATACTTTCCTAGTCTATATAATCCTTATGGACAGATCCACAGCAGGTACAAATACCTCTTTTCTAAAGAACTCATTTCGTCTCTCCTTTGTGCTTGGGAATCTTCTTTAACTGACCGTCTCATCTCCTCCTGCTGGATAATCTTTTAATAGCCTCAGCCATTTCTGTTGTGTTTTTTTTTTCTTATCAAAACATATGCAATAAGTGAACTCATATGATGTTCCTGACTGGCACTGGCTAAGTGATCTCAGCCACTATCCATTTAAAGGCAGGTTTTCATTCTGCCAAGCATTTTGCTGATATCTGCAATCATCAAGATTTTGTTTTCCCTATATTAAGCAGGAAATATTTTCTCTGCTTTTCTCACTTCTAAGCAGTTTGGACCACATGTGCAGCTAAGAAGTTCGCAAATCTTTAGTTGCTCAGACTGGGAAGTTAAGATATTTCCTGCTGGAACAGGATCAATAGAGGTTTTAGGCACTTGCCAATGGCCTTTTAAGGAAATTATCTTAAACAGCCTTCTGGACAATGATCCTTTCAGAATGCAGTGGAGTTCAGGCACATTTAGAGGTCACCCATTCCCCCATTAATTCTACCTTGCTGAGAAAAATGCTGAGGGAGGTACAACAGAGCAAATACCTTTTACTCCATCAATAATTTCTCTTTCCCTTTTTGCTACCAGCACATATTGCTGCAATTAAGCCACAGTTGGATGCAAGAGTAAAATTATGCACTCTGCATTACTATAGAAAAGAAATAATTACTTCAAAATAAATGTAATTGAAATACCCTAGCAACCTGAGTGGTTTTAGATGCACGCACTTTGAGACAATTTCAGATGATCATTCTGCTGTCTGAACTCCCCTTACTGAAGATATTGCAATGTAAAGTTACATATTGGGTCTTTCAAAGGTTAAGAATTGACTTTGACAAGTAGGCTTAAAAATGTACATTTTTGAAAGCATATTATTTTTTCCTGCCACCCTTTTATCAATGGGATCTTCAGACAAACAATTGACCTACAGCCCTGTTTTCACAGAAATTTACAACTGGGCTGGTTACGGTTTCAAGTCCTCAAAAAAAGTTCTGTAGATGGGGGAAAAAACCTCCTATTGTCCTCACAAGACTTTGAAGCAAATATTTTCATTTGTCAGGACCTTGATTTAAGGTAAGATTTCTAAGACATAAATGAGATGAAGCATTTTTTAAACTTTTCTCACATTCCCTTGTTCTACAACAAAAAGATCTGTGCAACAAGTTCTAAAGTAAGTATTTCAGCTCAGAAATGCATTGACTGAGCATGTAGACTCCTTTTGTATCTCTCAGACCTCCAGTATGAAGCACTTGAATGTGAAGGACTGTATAACCTCTTCAATTTAGAACAGTCTTGTACCTCCTAAATACAGCTAGAAAGGCCTAATTATGTGCAGAAGTTTTCCTGTATTTTGTTGTTACTGCTTTGGAGGCCAGCTGAGAGGGGTCCCTGCTGATACACAACATTCTTCGGATGGTGGAATACAGAACAACAAGTAGGCTGGTTTTGAATTTTCATGGGAAGTGAGTATAGTGCCCAGGTATCCCCCAAAGAAGCTAAAAAAAGTAAATAAATAATCTTAAAGACTTGTTATTTTCTTAAATAATTAAAATGATGATAGGAAATCTAGAATTTCTGTATCCATCATCACTGTCCTTTAGAGGGCCTGTTATGTTCATTATTATTGCCCTTGTTAAAACAAACAGAAACAAAAAACCACACACGCCACAAAAAGACAAACTTCCCTATGTTTACCACTCAGAGGTTGTTTTGTGTTGTCTGACTGTTTATGCATAAACCCAAATAACTGGAACAGTCCCTAAGAGAATACCAGCTTCACAAAACTCATATTGTTTTAATACAGTTGTTTCTCTAGGTTACGTAGTTTCAAAGTGACCCTGAGTTTTCAGAGGCACTGTTAGGAAAATCTTGTCACTCTCCATTGCATGAGTGGTCATTTATGCTGTTAGGGTAATAAGTAGAATAGATTTAACATGATACAAACACTAGATTTGAGTAAGCTTCGGGGAAACCTCTGCAAATTCACTAAGTTAATGGCTTAACCTCACAATTCTCCAATGGAAAATAAATTTTAATGGTTTTATAGACTCAATGCACATTTCAAGATGTGAATTTCCCCTAACTCCACACTACTTGACTCCTGTTAAGTGCTGAACTTAAACAAATAAAAACTTATTTTCCCACATGGTTCATAGAGCTATATGACACAGTTTCCTCCTCTGTGAAAGAAGAATAGAAAATTATTCATCAGGTACTCAGAGCAAAGAGGCTGGAAATTGTAACATAAGAAGGGCAATAAAAATGCCAGTAAATATACATGAACAGAAAAACAATGTGGGGACACAGAAAATGCATATGACACTTAGCAGACTAAAAAGGTTTAGAGGGTATTAACAGACATAGTATCTGTTTAAGGCCTGCAGGACAGGAGAAAAAAAAAAACCTTTGGATTTCTCCTCTGAAAGTGTTGAAATTCAGCGTGAACAGAAGCCTTTTGCACAGCTGTGCTAGGCTACAGAAGCCAAAATTGTGGATGCAGTCTCAGAAGAGCTGTTACCTGCTTCACAGCCAAAGCCCCTACAAGCTCACGTCAGCCCAAGGGTGGCGATGTTTACCCTGCTGCAAGTTGCCTCCAAGAATTTTGTGCAGCAGTATTTTGTTTTGGAGATTAGAGGACTAGTGGTGAGAAAAGTTTTCTTAGGAGATAGGGGGTTTTCAGCAGGCTTTAGCAACATCCTGGACTTTAATTATTACTAGGAAAAAAAGCCTGTGAAATTCCAGGAAGCAAAGATTACTGTACATGCTAGCAAAGCCATGATTTATGGTAGGAATTAGCTCCAAGGCAATAGAGAGAAATTCTGATTTTGACATTCTGGTTTGGTAGTAATGAAACAAATCTCTGGATTTTAGCTGCTCGGCTACAGCACAAAAGTGTTTTCCAGCCAATCAGTGCACAGGACACGCTTTAGTGGCTTTCTAATCTTGTTCTTTTTTTGCCTTGTTCTGACTTTGCTAAACAACGCACATTGTATTAGCAGAGCAATGCATATTGATGTTTCCTAGTATTACAGTGAAATGGGAATACTGATCTCCTTGCTCCCATTATATGTTAGCATTATCTCCCTTCAATGGATTACTTGGAGTTTATAGGCATGCCCCAGAGTGATTTGTAATCACCATCTTTAGCTCCTCTGTCCTTGCAAAGAAAATACTAAATAGTTTGCTCGCATGTCTTTGCCATGCACTGAAATGACATTAAATATAGTGATGGGGGGGGCCATATTCTGCTATTGTATAAAAATCCTGGGAATGACTGAAAACCATAGTCTTAATTTGCATGTGTAGCAAAACAGAACACAGGCTGCAAACAATCAGAAAATATCTGAAAACATATTGGAAGACCTTTCAATCTCTTATGCAGTAATTTCAAGCCAGGACATTCCCCGTTCACCTCCTTCTTATGGCTCTGAAAGCTGTGGCACGTTTGGACGTTAAGACCCTCATCTCCTTTGCCAGCTTAGGTGAAGGAGGCAGGTACTGGTGTGTGTGAAGACATTATAGCTAAATGAGCCATGTTCAGCTGGAAAAGAAAACCTCTGGAACCCTGTAGGAAGAGGCCACACTGGTGGGAAGGGCTTAACTTGGCTTCACATGGGGAAGACAGTATTTGCTTTTGTTTCTGGATTTCATACACTGTGCTTTTCCCTAAAAACAAAAATCTTTAAGAAAAGTTGTAAGGCTGTCTTTCTGTTTTTCTTGTCTTACTGGGGCTGGCTATTGCTTGTCCCTCATTTTGGTGGGTTTGTGGGGTCTTCATTGCAGTGCCTGATTACAGGTCCTGTTAGTTGATAATTAGCAGTTTTGAGTCACATTCTATCTCAACCCAGACCTCTCACTTGCTTGATCCTTTGCCTTATGTATTTTCTTGCAGGGAAGAGAGCCTCCAAGGTCTGGGATTCATGATACAAAGCATTATCTTAAAGACTGAAAGAGATGCTTTAATAAACTGTCGCGGCTATGCTACATTGCAGAAATCAGGATGTGCTGCTGAAAGGTTTGCTTTAATGTCTAGACTATAGATGTTTTTGCTGGATAGCACTTGTTCAGATATTGATTGTGGGGAAAAAAGTCTCTCTTTTCCAAGTCAGCTTTTGTGTGGGAAGCAGACAATGTGAGAGCATCCTGGATATTTGAAAATATAAAATCCTGGTAAAATAATAGACCTCCACTTCTATTAATGTTTCTATTGAAAGCCAGAAAACAGAAAGTGCCAATGAGTATAAGAAATGCTTCAGTTAATGTAAGGGCAGAGGCGAGAAACAGTAGCATTATCCACTTTATTCTAGGGAATTTATGGTGAGAGCTGAATGCAGTATGTGACAGATTTCAAAAGACATAAGTCATTCAATGCACACTAATGCCTCTGCCAGAGAAATGCATATGAAACAGTTTTATGACTGAATTTCAATATGCAGGTATAAACAAAATTGCCAGTGAAAGGTTCTGCTTGGTGGTTACCAGACTATGATGTTCTTTGAACTTCACTACTCCAGAGAATGCAGTGAAGCACTTAGCACTGAAATTTAGTCATGATTCTCCAGTCTCGCACATATGTCATTCTTGTGCTCTATTGATTTTACACAGTTTAAGGAAGATTTTGAAATAAACAATTTCTTTATTTTCATCCTTCTCTGTCTGCAGCATATTTTTAAAGCCTTGTTAGATATTCAACTACATATATATATATCTGTGTGTATATATATATATGTGTGTGTATATATATATATATGCACATTAGGGTGGCATTATTTGCACCTTATTTCCTTACTTTGGAGATGCTTAAATATGTAATAAAAACAACGTTTTAAAAAGCAGTTTTGGGAGTTTATATAGTTACATCAGATTTCTGCACTATGTCATTTGCTTCCAGCGAGAGCGTGAGAAGTTAATGTCAGAAATAGCTAAGAAGAATATTTAAAATACAAATTTCAGCGTATGTTTTTTTGCCTGAGCAGAACGAGGCGGTGGAGACAGGGACTCCTCTGGCTGCCCTCGGTGCCGTGCTGCTCGCCGGGCAGAAGGTGGCGCTGTTGATCAGCGCAGCTGATCCCTCGCAGCCAAGGGATGATGAGCCCCCGCCGCCGCCTCAGCCCTGCTTTGCCGAACTTAAAAGAAGCAGCCACCTGGAACTTATTCCAGGATTTGAATTCAGTCACTTTGCTGCTTAACAGTGACCTACCGAACAGTTTAACCATGTTACTCTCCCCCCCTTTTATGCAAATCAGAGAAAACAGCCAGAGGAAAGAAGAGGTATAAAGCAATACGTGAAATTTTATTACCTGTGTTAAAGCATGGCATGATCTGTGAAAAAAAAAAAAAAAAAAAAAAAAAGAAAGAATAATCAAAATATCATTGGAGAAGTCAGAGAAAGGGTGTTTTAGAATGTGAGAAAAAGATTCAGATATTTTTTATCAAGGTGTTCCTAAACTTATAAAGGTTCCATTCATTTTAGATTTCATATGGGAAAAATCTTTCTTCTGCAGTAAAGTTCTGAGTTCTATTAAAAATGTTTAGTACCTTTAGTGCTTGTGAAACACTGCAGACATCAGGCCTGTGCTCAAAAAAAAAAAAAAAAATTAATAGAACAAGAACCTGCATTATGATTCTCCTTCTTCATGCTGTTCTCATTATGTAGGAAAATAGCCCTTGAGATCAGAGCTGAAAGGCTGCTTGTAGGCAGCATGGACATTTCTAGCAATAGCCTTAGTCAGGATTCACACTGCAGTGGTACCTTTTTTACTCTTGTTTTCTAAAGCTAACTTCACTTTTAGCTCTGAGACTATTATATCCACTAGGAACTACAAGGCTTGTTTTTCCATGTGACTAAATGGATTCAAGGAACATTGATTTTTGTCTACAGGGCATTAGGATGTTATTAAAGGCCTAGACCATAATTTGAAGTATTAGATGATAGGTTACCCAGATGATGGGTCCAGTTGTCTGCTACTTCCTCCTCATGCATGCAGAGTCTGTATGGACTTCCTCTTCTGCACCAGTCTCTCATCCATCTTACATCCCATTCTTCCTTTCCCAGAAGCATTACTGAGCTGGCTTGAGGACTGCAGTCACAAGCAGCTGTGTCCTTTTCCCCATTATTTTTTCTTACTTCCACTGTGAGGGGAAAAGAGAGAGAGTGCTATGGTTCTCATTCCCAGGGGGAGATAATCCTGCAGTGTGAGAATGTAAGAATTGCAACTAGATCAGAGCCAAGGGTCACCTTGCACAGGATCACTTGTCTACCTGGAAGGGGCAGAGCAAAAAAAGTTTAAGAACATAAGTGTAAGGCAGGCTTTCTCCAGACAGCATAATCTCATTTTGAGGCAGTCAGCAGTTTATGCTATGCCTAAGCAAATGATTTCTTCTTTATAATTCCTACTTCACTTAAATACAATTCATCTTCAAATTCCTTTCTACTTTTGATTTTCTTAATTGCAGTAGTGGGTTATAGTCCACCATTTAATGGGATGATGTCTTATTCTTCTTTTTACAGTAATCATTCATTACCTACCTCTTCCACACATCACTTTTCACAACTCTATAGTCCTTTTTCATACTGCCTTCAAAGTTGGGTTATCTACAAAACAGTCCTGCTTTATGTTGACTCTGTGAACTGTTCAGGACTCCTAATATACAGAGTGGTCACTGGCATGTACCAAAGGAGAAAAATAAAACCACAGCTTGAAATATCAAAACACCAATATTAGTATCTGCAATAAGTAATATCCTCAAAACTGTGTGTATGCATTGATTGCAAATCTTAAAAACTCTTTGGCACCAAAGTGTCATAATTCCTTATTTAGAGAAAACAAAGAAGAAATGACAGGCAAGTTAGGCTGCTTACCCAAAGTCACAGTGTCAGAGGCGAGACAATATGCAAGTTCTGGACCTGTAAAATAACAATGCCTGCCAGTGCTCCTCACCCTTCTGGAGGTACTTACTTTCCCTGCTGCATGTCTTCATTACAGGATTTGAACACTTGGGTTTCACATTTTGGGCAGCAATAACAGAAAACTCCTGACTCCCATTCACAGGATACTGGATGCCCATGAAGAAAATCCTGTTCAAGGTGACAGGGTTTACTCTTTCAGGTGCAAAAAGTTTAACAGCTTAGTTGCTGTGAGATCCCCAGGTTCTTAGCTGGACATCCACTGGAGAGATTCGAGAGGAGAAAAGGTGACATTTCAAGACGCTGCTTGTATTTGAGAAACTTCAGTGCAAATTTTCAAATATGAGACTTCTCCATCAGGAATCCTTGGAGACCATTGTTATTTTCCAAAGTGCTTTCAAGTGCTTTCACAAAATAGCCTTACCTGAAATTTCTCTATGCAACTACTCCATCTGTCTCTTTGCTCCTCACCCGTTCTTTCTGTGACCTGGACTTCCACTTCCCAAATTTATTTCACATTTTTTCTAAAGAAAGAATAAAATCTGTAAAACTGTTTCTTTTCTTGAGCTTCTTTTTTCCAGAAGACTTGTTTAGTTCTATGGCATGAAAGTAAGTTTTTCACAAGATTCCCTACTTCTGCTGTTCCACTTAGCTTCATGGTATTAAACATAACCCTTAGAATATACACTGTACTTTTGACTATTTTGTGTTCTACCCATAAACTCATGACTACATGTGTGTATATACACAAACAGAACACATAAGCAGAGAGGACATAGGCAACCATACCAGTGGTTTCAGGAGCAAAACCTTTCTGTATTAACCTTTGACTCAGTGATTAAATTAGATTGCATGAAAAAAAGATGTATTTAAAACCAAACCCTCTATTTTGGGCACAGCCTTTCTTCTGAGAAAGAGAAGTAGTGAATCCTTGCCTTCCCACTGCCTTTGAAACCAAGGTTTTAATAGTCTAAATTACAAGATGAGGATCATCAAAATATCAGGAGGCTGCACAAAAAATGTCAGTAATATAACTGACATGTGCTGTGTAGAAAGCTTTGGTGTTCGGAAGCCTTCATTCCCTTCTAGTTATGCATAACTAGGTCTGCCCTATCAATCTCCCATCCCTTTGCATGTGGCTGAGAGACATCCCCGTGTTGTGGGCTAGGTGGCCTTGATAGCAAAGCATTTTCCATGACTGACTCAGTCATGCTGTTTTTAACCTGCAGCTGGTGCAGACCTGGTAAACTGAAGTGCAGAATGCTGCAAGTTTGGAAGGGCCATTGTCACTTCTTACACCCTTCCAACATTTGATCTGTGATTTTGCTGTGAGAAGAGTGACAAAAGGCATGCACTAAATATTGATGCTTTCTGCCTTTGAATATTATACAATTTTCATTATACCATTTCTTCTCAACAATGAGATAATTGTCGTTAGAATAATACCAAGGACAAAATTAAAAAGATTAATACTTTGTAACAGCACATTCAGCTTGAAAATGGCATTTTCTGTATAAATTAACCTGGATTTTGGAAGCAGGTCACATAGGAATTCCCATCTTAGGAGATATTTTTGTTCTGAGGTAGTATTCTTGTGTTAAGGCCTCTACATGAAAGATTTCTTCTGGAATTTGGTTCCCTTCCCAGTCTCAGGATAAAGTGTGCAAGATATTATTTTAGCCTTATCAAGTTTTGGCAAATTGCTAGAGAATAGTCATGGTTTTGAGATATAGTGCCAGGCAAAACAATTATTTTCATTTGTGACAGGAAAATTATTTTTCTCTTATCCATGCCTCTGTGTGTTGTGTGAGGAAAAAAGAGAGAGAAAGAAAGAGATGTGTGGCTCCTACAACTGGGATAAACTGATACACAACAGTCACTAATAATTCACTACTACAGATGGGATTTTAAAGGAGTACTCTGGAAATGGGAGTATTTTATTCACAATTTACTGTATACAATATTATTGATGGATATTCTCCATAGCTCAGCAAAAACTCAAAACATCTTCGACCTTGGTCTGAGATTGTCCTGAAGAAAAAGCTTTTTTACCTTTTATGCAAAAAATTTCAAAGCAGGATAGCACTTGTCATGCAGAAATGGAATTGGAGTGTGTGCCTCAATAAATCCTTTTTGACCTAGTGTAACTGTCTGTTGGCTTTTATAAAGGATGTCAATTGAGGTATGAGGTATCTGCAGAGAAAATGAAATACTTAATATTTTGATACTGTAACTTTAGAGTTCAGTTTATCAGCTGGTATTTTCTTTTGCGAAGGGGGAAGAAAATCACTGCCTTTATCTTTTTTCCTGCCATTTGGCAGTTTACAAAGACCTATTCCTTGTTATGTAGGAGTTCCACTGATATCAGAAAAAGTTGTGCATGAGTGAATAAGAACATCACAAATAGTACCTGAACTGAAGTGTTCTAGACGTGTCTTAATTTCAATAATTACTACATTTTATAGCAGTGTTTAAATTTTCTCCATGAAATTGCAGTGATGTGGCATGATATTTCAAATCTGTGAACATTTGGCAAATTCCTGGAACAGTTTTCATTAGATGTCTTCCAAAAATGCAGGTCTTCTTTGTATCAGAAATAGTGATATGTTGAGTTGATGATTTGACCTGCTATTACTTTTAACATTCCTCCAGAATATTTTTAGGGAAAACCAGTAGTCACTGAATTTCTTTACAAAATTTAAAAATGATTTCTCACAAAAGCTTTGCTTTCATCTGTTGACTATTAATTTTTTTTAAGCACACTTTCATGGTAAGTTACTTTAGTGCTTGCTGCTTACGACATAAATAGGAAATGTTTCTAGACTCTAAATATTAATCTCCTTATTGCCACTCTTTGAACAGAAAAAGAATGTGCACTGCCAGAAATTCAGCCTGGATGCTGTATTTTCCCATGATAAATATCTTTTCCCTTTCTTCAGCCATGCAGTTCTTCAGAAAGTACTTTTGTCCTTTATTTTCCACTAACGCTTATGATAAAAAATTAAATTACTGTTCATCCTTTCAATAAGTTTCCCTCAGAGAATCTCTGTTAAAGAACAAACATTTAAAAGGAATGGAGAAGCTTTAGTTTTATACACAGCCCTACTATATTATTCATTGCAATGCATTTTTAATGTCACAGAAAGAAAAGTAAAATATATTTTAATTTCTGGGACTAGGCAGCCAAGTGATCCAGGGAATTGCAAATTCACAAAGGCTGAAGACAAATGCATATAGTGCAAAATAAACCCCACACCAAGCCCAAACCTTTCTAGCCTCCAGTAACCAGAAGGTTTTCATGAGAGATTTGTGAAAACTTACTGGTTTAAAATCTCCTGAGACTGTCACCATGCACAGACACTGGGAACCTCTGACCTAGAAGCATTCAATGTGTTTCAGACACTCTTTTTTCAGACAAGAAATAGGTCAGCAAGAATGAGATAATAAAAGGAAAAAAGGCTGAAAACAAAACTATAGCTATTAACATAGCTGTTGGGATTATGACAAAGATTTCTCTTGCCTCTTCTTCCCCTTTTTGCTTCTTATAAATAAACCAACCTTTTATCTTTTGGTACATTTGTTCATAAACAAACTCATTTTGACTAAATAATTGCAATGATTTAAGTGAGCTTCCTTTTTATTGTTTGAAATCTGGGTACTATTTTACAAGAACAAGAAATGAATAATATGCTTTACTTTGTTTATGAATTGTCAGGGCTAATGGTTTTCTTTGTGTTGTATTCTCTTGGAATTCAGCCATTTATCTTCAATTGACAAGAGTTACAGCATCTAGTGAAGAATTGATTTACAAACCTCTCTGAACATAAGACTGCAGATGAAACCTTATGGACACTGTGTTCTTCAAACATGAACACACCTTTTATGCTATACAATGGTGGAATTGCATCATTGTTTGATATAATAAATGAAAAGCGGAGCGGGATTTTCAGCTTTTGTTCTGCGATTCACAACAAAGACTCTAATCAACTGTAATTTTCAAGCATGCATTTTGAAGTTTGGAAATGTGTATGGTTAATGGATATTTCCATAGACTAAAAAACTTAATTTGCATTGTAGTCTGCCAAACATCTGATAGCAAACCACCCATTACATGAGACAAAACTGATCAGAAATTCAAGAACAATAGACATAGTTTACTTTTAAATAGTGACTGTGAGGGCTAATCATTTAAAAAACTTAATTATTTTAATGGTGAAATCATCATAGTACAAAAGCAATTCTTGCAAATTGGTGACTTGCTATTATTTTAATTGTCCCTTATGGATTATTAAGATCTTATTTTAACAGAAGAGAGGAATGTTTGTCAGTGCAGGTAGCTGAAAATTCTCGTAAGGGGCTGTTACTTTTTTAAAAAAGGATGTTATTCAGTTGCTTGACAAAAATACTAAAACCAATGTAAATCTTGGTAACATTATTGCATCCCCGCTCAGTCATTTCTGTCTCTCATATTGTCAAGGGCAAAGTTCAGAATTGCCTTAAGATGCACAGTTTGATTACAGGCTGCAGGTGGATTTCTCCTAAAGACATCAGAAGGTTTTGTGGAATTCACCATTTACCCACACTAAAAGGAAGAGAGAGCACTTTATTATTAGTAAAGGCATTGGCTGTTAAAAATAGGAGAGTAGAAAATCCCATTGCTCAAGAAAGTCCTGTGGGAAAGAGGGTTAAGTGAAAAAACCCCCAACTCTGACATTCCAAAATTGGTTGTAGTTGAAACCAAATTCAATTTTCATGAAAGGAAAGTTCTATGAGGAAGGCATTCAAGGTGTTGTTTAGACATTTTTTCAGTCCATTAATTCGTGTTGATGAAGAAATCTCATTGCAGACTAGACAAGAAATATTCAGGGAAGCAAAACTAAATACAGGATAGAAAATTATTAGAAGATATAAGGACAGAAATAGCTGGATAAGCTTTACAAAGATTAAGATACAGAAAGAAATAGTTCTGGGAAAAGCTGCAAGTGTGATGACATCATTGTAAGGAATGAAGTCATTTCTAAAATGAGACTGGTAAAAAGAAAGAAAACTCAAAGAGATCAGGAATCTAGAACTTTAAACTAGATTTGAAGGGGAATGGGGGCACGGAAGTCTCAAAAGAGATAATGTGTTGGAAGGGGAGACTTATAGCAAAGGAAGACCTTGAGCAAAAGAAGCAGCAAAAGAAGCAGTGAAAGACATAACCACAAGACAGGACTATGGGGCATCCATATGAATCCCTACTGGGATATTGACACAATTAAACACTTCTATAAAGTGCCTGTACTTTAAGAGGGGTCCCAGAGTGTTGGTTGGTATTCAAGGATCACACAGACAAAGGTGATTAAGGGACTGGAGCATCTCTCTTATGAGGAAATGTTGGGAGACTTGGGCCTTTTCAGGCTTGAGAAAGACAACAGAGAGGGGGCCTCATTAATGTGTATAAATATGTCATGGGAGGGTGTCAAGAGGATGGATCCAGGTTCTTCTTGGTGGTGCCAAGCAATAGGAAAAGAGGCACTGGATGCTCAGGCAGAAACTGACGCTCATGAAGTTCCACCTGAACACAAGGAAGAACCTCTTTACTGTGCAGTGACTGAGCACTGGAACAGATTGCCCAGAGAAGTTGTGGAGTCTCCCTCACTGGAGATATTCTAGAACTGTGTGGATGCAATCATGTGCTGTGTGCTCTTGAGTGACCCTTCTTGAGCAGGGAGGTTGGACCAGATGAACCACTGTGGTCCCTTCCAACCTGATCCATTTTATGATTTTGTGAACAATGAAAAATTGAAATAATGTACAAAATGGTTAAGCTGAGAATAATCACAGTGGCTAAAGAAAATGCTAGGACCATTTTGACTCTACAGTCAGTTTTGGTGGAATTATGTATGAGGGGAAGAAGAAATATGAAAGAAATGACTACCATTAATAGTTCAACTGACTTGGTAAAAAGATTCTGCTGAGATGGAAATCAGGAAAGTAATGGTGAGCGCAATAATTTGCAGATAGAAGCCATTTTAAAGAGTAAAAGGGGAGGACAGCTAGGGCAACTTCAAACTAGACTGAAGCTGCACTGACTGGGTATGCATGCTCTGCTGGCTGCTGAAGAAAGCAAGAAGCCAATAATGATGTTTGTCCTTTCCACTGACTTTTGTTTCACCTTGGTTAGAAACAATGTGGAAAGCTGCAAAGTCGCATTGCATTCCGATAATATAATTGCAAATATGAAAGTTGTGTTTGAAGACTCTTGCAGCATTGTAAAAAAAAAAAAAAAAAAAAAAAAATTAAACAAGTCCAAAGCTTGATGTAATATAAGGAAGCATAGAATCACTACAGCTTTTCAGCTTAAACTAGACAGTAAGAATGATAAACGAGGTAGAGGGCATGATTTGAGATAATCTAAAGTTAAGGTCCTTAACTAACACAGATGACATCACGTAGCTGAAAAAAATGCTTAAATTATTGATGAATCAAATTAATAATTAACCTTGGAAGATTGGTTTGGTCAACTTTGACTCATAATAAATGCCAAGAAGATGAAGTGGCTGCAACATGAAAAAGAAGAAATAGAAAGGGCAAGTGAAATGTGGCATCTGTGAAGTCAAAGAATATGCAAGAATCCTGTGTGCACAGAGGAACCTTGACCACTGCTGAGGTTTCGTTCTGAATGAGAATAAAATATGTTCTTCGCAGGAACTGAGGAAGCTACAAGCTGATAAAGACTTTAAATCTCGAAGTGCAAAAATACCAGATGTGTGCACTGGTAGGCACCATTACTCTATGGGCCAGAAGCAGTTACTTTGCCTGAGAGAAACAACTGAGATATTTGGCATTAGAATAACTTGAAAGATGTTGAGCATTCACAGAATCTTAGAATGCTTTGTATTGGAAGGGACCTTAAAGATCATCTAGTTCCAAACCCCCTGTCATGGAGAGGGACAACTTCCATTAGATGTTGCTCAGAGCCCCATCCAGCCTGTCCTTGTACACTTTTAAAGTGAAATTTGGAAAGATTAGTGTTGAATAAGACAATGTGAATATTAAGCAAAAGGATTTTATATGAAGAAGATAAAAGGAAAATTCTATATGAAGCCAAGGAAATCCATTGGATATATTGAAAAGAATAACTATACAATAGGCTACACTAAATCATGGAAATTCACCAAACTGCCTAGTGCTCAACTGTCTGTTAACTGATATTAAGTCAGCAATTTATAAAGGAAGGTGGCCTGTGCAGGAGTGACCTATACAGCCACTCTTGTCTGAAAAGATACTCTGTGTTGAAAACATGAGAAATAGACAAAACCAACACATAACCTCATTCTCTGAATAAATGATTTAACTTCTCAACACAAATGGAAGGGAATAATACCCTTTGGGATATTTTCCTTCTTCAGACATACGGTACTAGACAGCTACTGTATTTGAATTAACTTAATTATCTTTTTTTATGCTTCTAGTGGAGTGGAATTTGGCAAGCAGATCCCTTCCACCCCCCCGCCCCCCGAGTGGGTTTTAAACAGTGAAAACACAGAACCTCTCCTTCTGATGAATTTCATATAGGGTAATTTGAAAGACACTTGTTGTGTACCAGATGGATTATGATATCATGCATCATTGCAGGATTCTTTACCCTAGTTCTGATGTTTGCTGGTTTTACAATACAGACAAATGCTGCTTCAATCCATGGGGATGGGCTTGGAATGTAATAAATGTACTGTAGATATGAAATAAAAAGAAAATGCCTTCTCATTTTCACCAGCCCTGAACTTCTGTTCATATGGCATTAGCTGTCAACATAAAATATAGGCTATTTTAGACTTGTGCTTTTCTGGAAAAGGCTCACATAGAGAAGTGGGGAAAAAAGAAAAAAAAAAAAAGAGAGAAAAAAGAGAAAGGACCATGTACTAATTTCTTTCCAGAATATTTGTATTCTGTAGATACAAGGAAGACCCATGTAGCTGGGCCTAAAGGGCATGGTGAACTTTGGGGCAGGCTGTTTCACAAGCAGCAGTGTTCCTTCTCCCATTCCTTATGTCAGTTTATGTCACAGCAGGTAATTTAGTAGATGTCCTGCAACAGTGTTAGTCCCTCAGGTGTATCCGCATCTGTTAACTGCTTTTCTTCTCAACCTTCTAAGTTTCAGTATTTATCCTCTGAAGTAAGTGGCTTCACTTCTCTCGCTCCTCACACAGAATTGTCTTAGGACCTTCTGCTACCTTGCCCTTTTGTTGTGAGAAAACTGGTTCCTGAACTGTAAGAAACTTGTATCTGATCATCTCTTCATTATTTTTGGTCCTACTTACCACCTGAATCTTTTCTGATTGATGTGAGCCTAATAACTACCAAGATATCTGAAATCATTCCTATGAGAAAAGTTTAAAATAGCCAGATATTGACAAAGACCTTTTCTAAGCATTGCTAATTCTTTCCCCCCCCCCTCAATCTGCCCCATCACTGTTCAGAAAGGATCCACAGAATCCAGTTGTCCTGTGTGAAGTGATATATATTATCAGTTTAAGACTTGCTTCAGCAGCCAAGGGTTCAATAATGTAAACCATGCCTCATAACAACTAGGGGGGAAATATTAAATTCAGAACACATCTCTGCCTTGTGGTTTAACTCCAGTCAGCAACTCAATCCCATGCAGCTGCTCGTTCACTTGCTTACCAGCAGGACTGGGGAGAGAACTGGAAGAGTAAGACAGAGAAAACTCATGGGTTGAAATAAGGACAGTTTGATAGGTAAAGCAAAAGCCATGCATGCAAGCAGAGCAAAACAAGGAATTAATTCACTGCTTCCCGGGGTCAGGCAGGTGTTCAGCCACCCCCAGGCAATCCAGGCTCCATCATGGATAATGGTGGCCTGGGAAGATGCACTGGTTTTGGCTGGGGTGGAGTTAATTTTCTTCACAGTAGCTGGTACGGGGCTGTTTTGGATTTGTGCTGAACACAGGGTTGATAATAGAGAGATGTTTTAGTTATTGCTGAACAAGGCTTATACAGACCCAAGGCCTTTTCCACTTTTTTTTTACTGCTATGCTGGTTGAAGCATGGGGATGGGCGAGAAGCTGGGAGGCTACACAGCCAGGACAGGTGACCCCAGCTGATCAAAGGGATATTTTGGACCATATGACATCATGCTCAATATATAAAGTGGGGGGAAGAAGGAGGAAGGGGGTGATGTTTTGAGTGATGGTGTTTGTCTTCCCAAGTAACTGTTATGTATGTTGGGGCCCTGCTCTCCTGGAGATGGCTGAATACCTGCCTGCCCATGGGAAGCAGTGAATTAATTCCTTCTTTTGTTTTATTTGTGCATTTGGCTTTTACTTTTGCAATTAAACTGTTTTTATCACAGCCCTTTATTTTTCTAGCTTTTATCCTTCAAATTCTCCCCCTGATCCTGCTCTTGGGGGAGTGAGTGAGAAGATGTGTGGGGCTTGGTTTCTGCTCTGGGTTAAACCACGACAGATTACCAATGTCATCACTCTGAATGTCCCCCCTTTCTTACTTCTTCCCCCAGCTCCACGTGCTGAGTATGACACCATATTGCCTGGAATGTCTATCTGGTCAGTTGGAGTCAGCTGTCCCAGCTGTGTCCCCTCTATCTCCTTGTGCACCTCCAGCCTCCTTGGTGGTGAGGTGGGGTGAGGTGCAAGCCCTGCTCAGCAATAAGATAAACATCTGTGTTTTCAACACAAATTCAAAACATAGCCCCATGCTAGCTACTCTGAAGAATGTTAACTCTATCCTAGCCCAAACCAGAAAATTCAGAAATGCAACTTAAAAAACCCACCACATTCTTTCTGTCAAAGACAGTGTATGGAGATATGCCATTTTGTACCATCATCTTCTAATGATATTTCAGTCTTCTCACTCACTTACTAGAAAGAAAAAGGACTTTTTTGCAGTACTGGAAATGAACACCTTTCCTTCATTCCAACTCACATATTGTTTAAAATTACAAAATATTACTTTGAAACTTGCTTCATACATTCTGGAGAATGTGTAATACTTGCCCTACAACATAACCAAGCTAAACTCAAATCCACTATGTATGGAGAACATTGACAACCAGCTAAGGACAGCTGATAGGGGTCTTGATACACTGCTACAGATCTCCAGGACCTCAATGGGAGCAAATGCAAAGATCAAGAGCAGTCACCTCCCTTGCAACCAATTAATTTTATTTCAAATCTGCATGTGTGTAACTCTGACTGACATACTCCCTTAACTACAATATGGCAGAACAACCCTTTAAGGCCCTATTATTCAATGTGCAAGCTTGTTTTAAACATGCCAGTTACTTCGCAAAAACTTAGTCAAGTGGTCTCAGGACTTAAAGTTTTTTTTATTCCTTTTGTTGCACACTATCTGTAAATAAACAGGTGTAATTTTACAGATGATTTATCCAGAATAATTTAAGTGTGATGCATGGCTTCACAACAAGTCTGCTCTGATTGCCCAGCACATTTTCTATTTGATTGCGCAAATTCCCTTTTTCTAGCTGTGCCCCATGAAGCAGTTCTAAACAGAAAGGACAAAAGTCAAGTTACAAGACAACAGAGAAAGTATTTTGGATGCAAAATTTTTGGCTCATCATGTACATGTGACTTTCATTCCCTGTCAGTATACATTTTTCTGAGCAGAAAAATGGTTTGCCAAATAAGGAGCTCAAGAGTCAGAGAAGCCTGAGCTTTTATTAAATGTTCCTAAACTCTTTTTGTTGATGACAAGTATTCATTGCAAACTTTTCATATTCTTTTGTCACTGCAAAAATTTAGAAAGACTAGAAGCTTTCTAAAGAAAAGCATTTTTAGTTTTCCAAACAAGTCATTACTGCTTCCAACAGCAGTCTGGCACCTTTTGCTTTAGATGTGCAATGAATAAACTACATAGTTTATACTGGTAACAGCAGTTTTTTCATAAATATTCTGTTTGTAGAATCCTTAATTACAAATGTTTTATGTAGCAACCATTATTTCACCTAAAAATTTATTTTTCAATGTTTTAAAGCCTGCTCTTCTTTACTGGTTAACTCAAAAGGTTAAATAGCCTTTCATGCAAAACAATCTTGTAAAATAATGATGAAGAAAACATGATTTTACTTGCTTTTTTCCAAATATTTCTGATATAAAAAAGATGCAATAAATAAATAAATAACAATTAAAAAAACCCCCGTGTCCTAAACCACCAGAGTATAAAAGTCTGAGATTGCTGACAGGAACATTATGCTCTCTGTCTTTCATACCGAGCTTCCTGACCTGAAGGGGTGACTTGACCTTCAGTCTTTTGTGATGCTGAATGCCAGTAAAAATGTGCTCTGGAAGTTAAAGAAAGGGAAGGTCTCTTAGTAGTTCATGGTAGTTGAATGGACAAGGTGTCACCAGGCTAATTGAACTTCTATCCTAGCTCTGTTAGTCACTCATCCCTGTGACTGAAATCACTTGTCTTCTATGTTTTCTATCTTCCTCTCCAAGTTTTGGACTGGAATATCTGATAAAGCTAAAATAATTTTGGAGATGTGTATATGTAGAGAGCTTGACATGATGAGGGGTTGATCCATTTCAGATGCTTATGTATGTCTGCACAGGAGAGAAATCATAAAAGGCATTTATAGGATAATAAAAATTTTTGTTCCTTGCAATGAAATTTGCTTATGCTTACCCACTTCACCTTATTCCAGACCCCTGGTACTGTCTTGCAGTCACTGACCCCTTATGTTGTGCCAGTGCCAGATTTCTGGGGGAGGAGGTAGGGGAAAAACATTTTTTAACATGGAACATTTCACTAATCTGCTGCATTGACACAATAACATTTCTTTGGATGATTTGTAGGGATTGAAGGATGGAGTAGGAAGCTGAATTCTGAGGATATGCTCTTACTCAGGTGTCTGTGAGAAAATACATGAACCTTAATGAAAGCTTTGTAGATTTATGTCTTTCTCTATATAAGCTCCCTCTATATAAGCTGCCCAGCAGGCAGCTAAACACCACAGAGCTGATTGCACATTCCCTCCCCCTGCCCCTTCTGTCCCAACATAGGGAAGAGGAAATGGAAAATAAAAGCAAGAAAACTTGGGGAGCCAAGAAAACAACAATAACATAAACCGTTTATTATTATTATTATTATTATTACTATTATTATTATTATTGTAATTAGTACTACTATGACTACTACTACTAGTAATATGAATTAAATTAAGAATAAGTGGAAGAAGAGAGAAGAAAACAAACCAAGTTATTCAAAGTCAACCACTCACCACCTTCCATGAGTAGACAGATGCCCAGCCAGTTCCTGAGAAAAACATGGTTAAGCCTCCTAAGCCCTCCTGTTTCTGCTTTCGTTGCTGAGCATGGAGTTACATGACATGCAGCATCTCTTTGATTAGTTTGGGTGATCTGCCCAGTTTTCTCCTCTCCCAAGCTATTGCAGAGCATTCCAGTCTATTCACTTTGGGACACAGAGTGAGAACCTGACACCATGCAAGCACTGATCAGCAAAAGCCTGAAAGTTTGTATTCTATCAAAATTATTTTGGTCAAAACTCTAAAACTAAACCCCATATAACTGCTCTGAAGAAAATTAACTCTATCCAGGTCCAGTATAATTTATATAAGACATGACTAGTAATTTTTTTCTCTCTGACAAGACCAAAGTCAGAGTTATTGCATATCTTTCCTCTAAAATAGCTGATAAGCAATTAAAGTAATCTAGAGACTGCAATTCCCTTGCTCTTCTCAAGGTGATTGCAGAAGAAACACAGAATCTCAAATTAAAGCCTTTGCATGGAAAAGTTTGCCCTTTTAAACTTTTAAGGACAAGAAGCATATCACAAGCTGTTGTATGAAGTGATTACCCATATGGTTCCAGAGAAGTTACAATATACGTTAGGTATTAACAACATATATTTATGTTTGCTGCAGTGTACTAAAATATCTGTTTATGCAGCTGGATGATATTCTCTGCTCAGATACTGCGTTTCAAAAATCAGGGGGGTTTTTTTGGAAAGTGATTTGCAAATATTTATATATTGATGCAAGGGGGGTTTTTTGTTTGTTTCAAATGATATCTGTCCAAAACCCTTTAAAGCACATTCAGGTTCAAAATGTTTCATTTCAGTAGTATAGACCTGATAAACAACTGTATATTGAAAGTCTTCTTGGAGACCAGCTGAAAATCAAGCTCACAGTGACTTTTCATCCCATTACCAGCACAGTTTCAGCCACCCTGGCCCTCTTTTTAATGTGTAGTTTTTCCATAACATCACACTTCCTCCACATCCTGTAATCTGTTTTTAATCTAAAGCCTACGAACTTGACATATTCTGAAAAAAAAAAAATTCCTATCTCCTTTCCTTTTCTTTCCCCATGGATACATGTCTGAGCTCCCACTGCTCACAGCAATTTGTAAAGCTTTGTGTCTGCTGACAGATGTTATACAGAGCTCAGCAAAATGTGGTGTCTACCCAGCACTGTGGGAACTTGAATCACCTCATGCAGATAAGCTCATTTGTGTTATATGATTATATCAATAACGTGTAGGAAGATGGCTGAGATGCACAAAATTATTAACAGTACTATTGACAATGCACTCTGAAAATATGATTCCTGGAATACGTCACTGTTGTTCAATACTAAGGAGCACAGCAGTCTTTAAAAAAAAAGATTTTGCATCTGAAAGCAAGCATATTGGTGCAAATAGACATTTAAAATATTTCAAAAGCTCACAAATTAGTTCAGATATGCCAAACAAATTAGTGGCATTATGGTCAAATAAATATAAGTGTTAAATCAAGCAGCAACTTTTAGAAAAATCAGTTTTCATATATTTGTTTTCTTAGGCAAATAAAACTGTCCCAGAGGAAACTCACAGTGCTTTCAAGTTCTTTATTTCCTTGGGCCACTTCTACCTCATCCTCTGTCTTCCTGCACCATTCTGAAGTTGTGATCAAAGTTTTTCCTACTAGGCACTGAAAGAGAGAGACAGGTGTAATTGTGTTAGGAGAAACAATTCACTTTTATGAAGAATTTCTAAAGAAATTTCCTTGCAAGTAAAGGCTTTTTCAGTAACAGTATTGATTCCTGTCACAGATTATTGCATCTTCTAATGTGCTGCCAGATAGAAATTATATTTATGCACTTGTGGGAATTGTAATAAAAACAGATGATTCAGATAGCTCTGTATATTGGACTAGTAGTGTATAAGAGTAATAATGGTTTATTATTGTATATATGCACTAAGAATATATATAAACAGCAAATGTAGCTCATGCATTGTCTATGGGCCATATTCTTGTGATATTTATAAATGATTAGAAATAAGTGACAATTAAAAAAAATATTAAAAAATGGATATTTTTTATGGCATTTTATTTGTCAGAGTGTTTGAATCTTCTGCAATCTTGATGCCTGGGGTAATGAAACACAGAATTTTGTCTGATACTACTGTGATACAAATTCTACTAATTAACAATTCACAAAAAATGTTTTGCACTAACTAAATAGTGTGCTGAAAATATCTAATTCAGCTGTCATACTTTGAAACTGACTTTGCTTCTTCTTTCAGCTTTTTACCTTTCAGCTTTTTTGCACAAAACAGTTTCATACTTAGCAGTCACCAGACTTCTGAAGTCAGTAAGTTTGTATTGCTATTTATTTTAAGAGAAGGAAGGACCTTTGGTTGCTGGCTGACTCACAAATGCTCACAGTGCATCCTTGGTTAAAAAAAAGACCATGAAAGTAAACAACGTTTAACAAATTTTTCAAATTGTGCATTGAATATTCAGCATGTTGTAACTGCGAGTAACATGGATGTTTTATATCACAATCCTCCATGCTAACATAACTCAAAGATAAATGCCCTTGATAAACCCTATCATATTCACACTTTGAGCATAAAGTGTTGAAATAAAAAGCTGATGAAGCATAAAGTGTTGAAGTAGCATGTTATTTTCAACATTTTATCTGTCGTTTGCCATTTATTTCAACACTTCATAAAGTACTTTAAATACTCATCTATCAAGTAACTGTTTGAGGGCCTGACGACACAGAGATTCCTCTGAGCAGCAGCACACACTGGGGCAACACTGCTGGGTCAGAGGAGAGGAAGACCAAAGTAGATATGAATGTTACAGGGCTAAAGGCTGCAGGAGGATTGTGGATATCCAAGGGCAGTGTAGGTGTGAAACATCACGGAGGGGATTCCAGACAGAAAGGTCTTCAGGAACAACATGAGACTAGCTGAGGATAGCAGGATAGAGCCATGTACCTCTCACACAAGAGTGTGAAAGTGCAGTGGTGAGGTATTGCCACCTGCTCACAGCAGCAGGTATTTGTGGGAGCCTGGGTAGCAAGAAGTTTTGCACTGACCCCATCAATCCTGAATATGCTGTGGGCAACCCACTCAGTTCTCTCCAGTAGAAAATTCCTTAGACTGTGCCACCCACGCTTCTGAGGCCCGTTGTCACCTTTGGTGCGATACCACAACGATTTCAGAAAAAAGAGGGTTTAAAGGATTTTATGGCCAATTAAGAACTTGTCTACCTGGTAATCAAATTTATTTGAGGTCTAAATTTAAAGTGTATTAGTTAAAGTGCACTGAATCCTCATGTGAGCATCT
Organism: Aphelocoma coerulescens; assembly: GCF_041296385.1. Classification (NCBI taxonomy): domain Eukaryota; kingdom Metazoa; phylum Chordata; class Aves; order Passeriformes; family Corvidae; genus Aphelocoma; species Aphelocoma coerulescens. The sequence goes on along the minus strand of NC_091015.1, from coordinate 123,120,772 downwards.
TTTGAAGTGAACTAAGTGAAATACTGCCACTGTATTTCTGAGGCTGCCCACATGACTCTTTAATGTTCTCTAAATACTTCAGATTCAGTCCTCTAACTAATTCAAACTAATACATCTTGATGTCTTTGATTCAATGCCCTTGGAAACTTCAACCCTTGGAAAGATTTTCAACTTTTTTTTTTTTTTTGTGAAGCAGATTAGAGAAAAAGGTAGCAGTAGGTGGGAAAGTATTCCCCATTTTTTCATCATAGGGTTGCATCAATACTCGTGTGTGTGGGAAGGCAGAGAAGTCAAATGAGTGCTCCTTGGCCATTTTCTTTTTTCCTTCCTTATCGCTTTCTCACAATCTGGCACTGTATGTTCCAGGACCCACCCCAGCTACTGTAGGCCTATGGTGTGTGTACCTATGTGGTACCTAAGTGTCTAAAGCACGAGTGAGTTCAGCACCGTCCTAGTAAGCCCATGGCTCACATGCTCTGTGAGGAGGTGTGTTCCAATGATAGCGGTGCATATAGGAGATAGCAGTATTTTCTCAGGATTCACTGGGGGAAGAGCCAGTGTTTGGATTAGGCTTGAGTACTTCAATAGGAGCTCACACTCTTTTCCCGGCAGGACAAGCAGAACTAAGAAACTCCTCCTTCCCACTCCCTGGAGTTTCACTAGCAAATTAAATAGGAATGAAGAGCTCCTTTACCTTAAAGATGGGAATCTCCATTAACTGGTACTAAAAACATACATTCATACAGTGGTGTAAGTGTGGTGAGCTCCTGGCACAGGAAGAGAATAATTCAAACAACATATGCTCTACAAAACTTGCTTGAGCACACTTTGGTGTTTTTCATATTTGTATGTAAATTCAATGCCAACAAACTATTAGTCACTGCTTCACAGACTGAACAAAATTAAAGCACATAAACAAGCCTAATTTAAGTCTGATATTGCAAATAAGGCACTAGATGAGGCAACCTTGTGTTGGACAAACAATGTTTTTTCAATACATTTTAAGACCCAAGAGCTACATTTAACAAAACAAATATATTTTTGTACAACATTTAAGTATAAACCCACTACAACTAAGATAAATATTTACTTATTTTTATTTTTTTGGACAAGGCCTTTTAATATAAACAAAAATTCTGTTGTCCTACCTGTGTGGTTTCTTTTCTGGTAGGAGAACATAAGCTGAAATATTTAGAATTTGTTGAAGAATGGTTAGAGGATCAGGGACATGGATCATTGATAGAGCTGTGGGGTACAGATCAATAAAAGAACTGTACAAGCAAATGCCTGCATGAGAAAATGCCTGCGTGAGAAACAAGCCTGAGAACCAAAAGGGAGTTTTAAGGAGGTACAGTCCTGTGCTGATAAGTTGTACTGACCATGAGAGGGAGGAAAAACTTTGATTTCTCAAGTTAAAACATAAATAGTAGAAGCTTGCCAATGTAGTCTTTTATCTAACCCAATTATGTAGAAACAAGAATGCGCTTTCATAAGTTTAAACAATCAAGAACTGACAAGCATGTCTACTCATACTATTTAAGTGCCTCTGTATTACCAATAAACGAAGCTTGCTTTATCAATCACATTGATTGCCTGCATGTCTTCCCTCGCCGAAGTCAGCAAGAAAAATTATTTAAATTGTTCCAAACATGGCAATTATCTGTTCATTAACTGCTGGGAAATTATCTTGCAGGGGTACAAATTGAGATGAAACCCCTCTGATTTATATTTGGTGACATCATATGACATTGCATTCTACAATGATCTGGCACATCATATCACATTCTTTGTATTATTCAGCACACTTTGAATCAGAGGGCAAAAATTATCCTGTCCTAATTCTGCTCACCTGTGTAAAATTGCTCTAAGGAGAGGTCTGAACTGCTGAATTTTTTACCCTCCCAGCTTAATCTAGCCTTTGCTCCCTCTTTTTGGGATAGTGAAATGGAGGTTTTGGTAAGAAGCAGTGTTCAGTTTCCATTTTGTATGCCTTACATGGCTTCTACGTAAATTTAAGAAGAAGGTTGTCTGGGGCAGTGTGAGTAGATTTCTCTGCTCATCCCAGCCAATGTATGACAGTGGCATTCCTCTCTCTCTTTCCTAATTTTTCCTTCCCACTTCTGACCACATGCTGCTGCTGCTGCATATATTGCATCAGTTTTGGACTTCACTGTGAGCTAATTCGATTCAATTACCTTACAAAAGGACAATACAGAAAAAAAAAAAACAGAGAAACAAAAATGAAGGGTTTTCTGCACTGTGAATTGAATGAGCTTCAGGAAAGCTTTACTTAGTGCTGGAACTTGTGAAAAGGAGAAGTGAAACTGTAAAATGGAGCTAAAACACATGTGGAGAAGGGGAGACCTCTGGTTTGGTGGCAGTGATATCTTTGACTAAGCTTTGCATGGAAACTAGCTTACCTGTCTTTATAACTAACTCCTTGCTTGGTTATCACTCATCTCCAGTCCATACTGGGAAAATTAGTTCACTGTCGTAGGCTGCTCCTACTTGAAAGGAAAATTATCCAAGCTACTGATTCTTAATTACACTCTCTTGTTGCTTTTCCTAATAAGAAATGAAACAGCCTTTTGGTATGTCATTGATAATTTCAGGAACATAAGGAAATAAAAAGGTAAAATTGAAAGGCCAATATTATCTACAAAAACCCCCGATGTTGGCAAACAATATTTGTTTTACAGACTGATGAGGATATGTGTAGACAAGTGTATTAGTACTCTAGCCCCATCACACCGGATTCTATTTTACCATCAAAATGAGACTCTTTGGGTTACAGATTAAATGTTTGGTCCTGGGAAAAACTTAGAAGCAGTGAATTGATTGTAACCAAAGAGCATCTTCTGACACTCTCAGGCTACAGCCTGAAAACTGAAAGGGTTGATGAAGACTACCTGATGCTACTGAAGATCAATGTAACCCAAGACCAAGCACTCCCTGTTTCATGGACTTTGTCTTTCCTCATAAGAAATTCCTGATTTCTCTGGTGCAGCAGAACAGGCTCTGAGAGGCTTAGTGATAGAATAGATTCCATATTAATAGTTGCTTGACACTGATTTTTATATCCTGCATTTAAGGATACTAATTTCAGAGGAATGTATTTCTACTCTGCTGATTGCAAGGAGGCTTTAGCTGTGAAGACTGTTTCAAACAGCATAATTAAATGATTTTCAATCATTCTTATGCCACAACAGTCATAGATTTACACCTACTTTTGATAGTTTAAGAAGGTTATCTAAACTGCATTGAAGATAAATGACTCAATGCAAATAGAGGAGATTCCACAGGTGAAAACAATCCTTACTACCAAAATGAGTAGTGCTGGAGCCTGAATACAGCAGCAATTCTTCTTTTCCCTTGTGGCAGGGAGCACAGGCTGAACCTGCCCCACACCAATGCTGCCTACAGAAGCACCAGAGCATCCTCAGACCTTCCTCATACTGCACAAAGTGTAACTGTTCTAAGGGAAGTCAGGCTGTGGAAATCCAACAGTGTGTAGATGGTTTGCCACATAGACCTTTGTAACACTCAGCCATTAATTTCTTTTTTAGGGGTTGATATGGCTTCCATAACTATGGCATTGGAAACTATGGACATAGAAATGAAGAGGTGTGGCCCCGAGCTGAGTGCATAAGGGGAGCTGATACAAGTGTACAGGCTTCCTTTAAAACGTGAGCGACAAGCTTATGTGAATTGAGAAGCTGAAGATAGCAATCAGCTTACCCCTAGGTAAATATGCCATTGTTGGAATAGTTCTGAAATGCTTTAAAGGCTTTTTCACATTTTCAGAATGTCTTTATTTTTGAGACCTGGGACAGCTTTAACTTCTATAGATACACCTATTGCTAATTCTTCTCCACAACTGCCTTACAAACTTATTCTGTATTTATTGTCAGTACTGACAGCTGTGAAATATGCAGTTGCTACAAAATGCTGATGCTGTGAAAGTTAATGGTATTGGTTTCAATTTGAACAGCTTCTCAGGGCTAGGATAGGGTTTCTGCTTAAACTGAACACACTGACTAGTTTTATTCAGTGGATGCTTTCCATTCAGTGATGCTTTTCCACAGGCATATAATTTTGACTTCTCAACAGCTCTCGCACTAAAGGAACATGGTCAAAAGAATGCAAATTTTCTGGTCTAAACTGGAAAAGCCTTTTGTAACAAGAGAAGCTAGAAAAGACGTTTCTGAAAGACCTGGTCAAAACTATTTATCAATCTATTTATTATTTTCTGAGCATGGATTTTACTAAGGACTGAAGAGGGGAGGAAGAAAACCTGAAGCCACAAAACAGAAATAGAAGTATTGTATGTTGTATTTTTTTTATCTATAAAATGGATAAAGCCCATCTTAAGGTGTAGCACTATTTATCCCTATTCTAGAATGAAACAATGAGAATAGAGCGAGCTTGAAATAAAATGTGTGTCAGGGTACAGGGTTTAGGATTTTTCTGCATTGCCATGAGATAAAGGGAAGTAAGAAACTGTTGTCTGGTTCAATTTTGTTTTATTACAACCTGTTGATCAAGTAAGATATAGGTAGGTATAAAGGAGGTAGAACAAAGATAATTTGTTTAAAGTGAAGAAAAATTATGTGGAGCTAAACTTCTCAGAGGATTTTGTTTTTCTAATAGTCCCTTTTTTCTGATTTTCTGCCTCAAGGGAGAAATAAGAAGGGCAGCCTTTTGCATATGATAAATATGTTGGAGATGTTTGAAACAAAAGGCTTTATTTTTTTTGAGTACTGTTAGGACAGATTAATGTATCCTTGTTTAGCAAAAACAAAATTGGTTTTTGTTTCTTTAACACTGGGATACTGAACTTCAAATTATCTATTTCTTGCTGAGTGTCATCAAGAATAGGCAAAAATAGTAGCACAGTTTGGGACAGCAAACCATCAGTTGATACTTGGTCAGTCTTCCCTGTCAAAGCTGTTCCAATTGGCATAAGTTCCTTCTGTATAAATTGAGACTGAGGGAGAGAGATAAAGAACAGCTTAATGGCTTTGAAATGCCTCTAGTGCTTTTTAGGTGAAAAAGTAACTAAATTACTGGCTGAAGAAATTTACTCATGTTCAGTCAAAATATAAACACTTTATCATACTTTTTTTAAAAAAAAAGAAGGGACATCATCATGAATTCAGTAAGATTTCAGTGTCCACCAGAAATAAAAAGGTTATCACCAATAAGAGCATATATAAGACTTCACTGCATAGCTACCCTTGTTTCTTGTTTCCTTGCTTTTCCTTATGCTGCAAGTAAACCCTTTTTGTCTGAATTAGGAGAGGTTTTATATATTTATTTATAGCTGAATTTCTCAGCTAGACATAACTGAAGATGTACTGTGATGATTCTTTGCCAGCTAACTGGACAATAATATGTTTCCACACAGGCTTGTGGAGAAACAGCAACCATTTGGTATGGTTGGACATTGTGTTTTGCTTTCAGTCCAGATTAAACTAATATGGGTTTCCAGAAGTAGGTTCTGATTACTAAGGCTAGCTATAGACTGGCCCCACTCTCTGCACCTTTACTTTCTCTGTATTGCTTAGTACATAGATCATCTGAACATCTGCCACTAAATTGGAAATACAACTGGTAGAGCATGTTACAAAGGTGTATGTTACAGCATGTTACATTTTGGAGATAGCTTGCTCATGAGATTTCCACCTGTATTGTTTTCTCTATTTTTAAAATAAAAGGCTACCAAGCTAAAAGCTTGCAGTTATTACAGATGCATTTCAAAACAAAACCAAACAAGAAACAAACAAACAAAAAGGTTATAAAGTTGGAGATTCTTGTAGGTGGAATTTCTTCAAAACTTTAGGTTAAAATATGGAAAACTTGTAATAAAATATTCATGAACTAGTTCTGTAAGAAGCATAAGTCAATAGGCTTCATAAGTAAAAGAAGTGTTTGTGTATTAATGGATCCAACTGATCTAGCAGGTTTCCAATAAATTCAAATACCAACTTCTAAAAGGTAGAACTGAATCAATATGCATATTACACATACACTGACAACGATGAATTAAGCTGTTTTATCTAGCATAACCTTCTCTGGATTATTCATACGTTACCTTCAACATGTCTCATGCAGTAAGAATGGTTCAAGTTTTCTTTTCCGTTGTGCCTGTCATTCTGTCATATTTTAATGCCAACACTGTTTATTAGGAACAGTTTGCCCAGGGGGTAGTGTGTTCATTTTTGCCTTTCATTCAGTGAAGAGAGAAAACATCACTGTGTCCTTGTGTTTTTGCATAGCATCACACCAACATAGTGAGCTGGTGACTTACTGTGCTGTCATAATAAGCATCAAGGATTTATAAAATGCATTTTGTTAGAACTTCTAACTCTGTTTATTTTTCATTTTTTGGTGACTTTTGTATTCCCATACTGCTTCCTATGGTGCACCTTAAAGTCATCAAGCAAAGAGTAAGTTGAAGAAACCAGCAAATTATCACAGTAGCCAAAAGTTCATGAAAAATTGTATTTCTTCAGGGGAGGATATTCTCTTAATATCAGAGAAATAAGCCGGTGAACTGAAATGACAGTCATGAAGAAGATGCAGGTCAGCTGTAAACGTTATATAAAAACACACTCATAAATACTGAAAAAGTGACTCAGAAATTGTAGCCATGAATCCACTTTACTAAGGCATAACTTTAAGATCTCTGCATATGATTGCTCTATCACTGCTATAATCAGCCCTTCTTCCTTACCACTCTGTCATAGTTGGAATTGCAGCTTTTCACCAAAATAGTCTCAATTTTAATGTGAACATTCTCCAAAATCAAGACAAAACTTGAAAAATGCAAAACTCATGTGTACCTTGTGAACCTATTAGGTAGTTTTCAGAGGCACCAAACAGATATATGTTATATCTTTCATATACCTTGGAGAGGATGTGTTCCAGGCTGTTATTTACATTTAGGTTGAGTCCAGGAAAAAAAACATTTGCATAGGAGTTTTATGAAACCGAATCTCTGTGCAGCAGAACTCCACAGATTTGGTCATCCTAATAAAAAGGAAGCAGTCTTTATAAGGTTGAACCCTTTATTCTTTAAAAGTTGTTCTTTCTGCTTGACTTCAAGCTCTAGGAAAAACATAAACCACCTTTTCTTTTGTCCCTTCAGCCTCAGATACTGGATATACTAAATTTTCCAACTTTTTTGAATTTTATTTGCTTTGATAACATACAGTATATAGGAACTTTTTAGAGCACAAATCACTCATCTTGCCAAGACAAGGATGGGACAGGAACTACAATTTAAATAAATGAAAAAAAATCATTGGACATTCAGTCATATGGAAAGAATTTCAGGCTCAAGCTATGCAAGGAATGGAAGGAGCGCATCTTTGAATACTTCACTTGGTTATGTATTTGGAGGAGCATCCTTAAGTGACTTTATAATCCTAAAAGAGAACATAAGAAAAAATTTGGAACCAAAATTCAGTATTGTAACAGAGACTTCCTTTCCAGTGCTCACCAGCCCTTGGGCTCTGAGGGTTTTGTCTCACCTCAGCTGTGATGTTCTGTCCTGACTAAAGGCAGGCTGTTCGCCCTGTGTAGGAGCACCTTATTTCAGGATTTGGGCATTAACACCTTAACTCGGCTCCAGAAACTCTTAGGGACTAGACTGACACATGTTGTCGACCCTAATGAGGAAATCAGATTACGAGATTTATTTACAGCAATGCCGAAAAAAGAATAGACTAGACCTGAAAAAAATCAAGTCATGGAGAAGTCAGAGCTCCCTGGGGAGAAGAGATAAGAATTAAGAACCTTTTGTAAGAAATAAATTAAAGATTTTCCGAGTACTGTCAGCTACATTTGTGGGTGAAAGGCATCTCGTTCTTTGCTTTCTCTCATGTGCAATGTTGCTAACTTTTTAAGCAGCCTGTAGGACTTATGCGTGTTTCCAGCTCATCAAAATCAAGTGGTCGTAGAGCAAGAAAGACTAAGTTGTAAAGTTGATGTATTTGAATCTAACATTAAAATTCAACAATAATCCTTCACTCCTTGAGTGTGCCTCCATTTTATTAAGTATTTCAATGCAATATAATTAATTTATTAGTAGCAATTAATGTACTGGTAGCAATATCCTTGAACAAGGGTTGTAACTCAAGAAATCATGCTTAATAAAAAAACCTACTGTGCTTCTAGCGACTCCTGCATAATGGGAGACTTGATACCCAAATATCTGGAAGTCAATATGAAGTGAAAATTTTATTTATCAGGAACTAGAACAGGACTATTTATGCACCAAGTATTCTATGTTTTAAAGAGTTGCTATATCATACACACAGTATAAGGTGATGAAAACATTTGTTGGGTCTTTTATATATTTATTTATTAATTTTAATAAACCACTTACATCCATGCACAGTCCCTTTGTCTTTTTTGTGACTATCTGACACATCTTAGGAAAGCAAGTTCACAGTTTGAGAAATGCCAGCCAGAGACTCCTTTAAATTTTTTTTGTGTATTCCAGCTGGGAAAAAGAAGTCTAAATGTTTTCCTTAGCCTCAGACTTCAATTCTGATGTATTGTCATTTCCAGTATTGCAGAAAAAAATTGTATTTCTTATTGTACTGCCTTCTAGAGCAGTGTCACCAGGGAAATATCACAGCCTTCTTTATAGGCAACTGTCCTATTTTATATGTAGGTATGTCATAAAGGACTTTGTATCTGACAGTCTTTCTCAGAGTACAATACTTTCCACCAGGTCAGAGTCTGCTTTTATTTCCCCCAAATGATAAACTGTATCACCTATTTACCACTCTTTTTTTGTCCATTTATAATTTAATAACATTTTTACTCTCTTGAGCTTTAAGAAATTGAACAGCTTCTTATCAGTGTGCTGGTCATTGTTCTCCATTCTCTTTTTACCTTAAAACCTGCACAATTAACTTCCATCACCTTAAAAGCCTTTCTCACAGCACATTGCTCCAGTTGTTGAAGCATATGTAATTACATCCAACAGAACCTGTCCTGGGGCAAGCTGAATTCATGCAATTTTTATAACACCTTTTTTCATTATTTAAGCAGAGTGAAATCTTTAGGACAGTGTGATTAAAATGAAATTGGAATATTAAAGGTAAGGTGTTCTGAGAAAAGGCAGATTCCTGCCATCTTTATGACAAATAGAAATTTATATCTTTATTTTTTGTAGGTAAGAAAAGGTTCAATCCACTTGGCACATATATTGGCCACATGTCCAGTACCATCATCATTATGATTTTTCATGAGTCTATATTACAGTTTATTAGTACTTTATGGTTTGGGTTGTAGCTTAATTCAGTAGAAATAGAGCCAGTGATTAATATTACAATACAAGCCTGTCTAAAAATATTTTTTAACTTTGTTAGAGAAAATCTGTACAAAGCAATCTGAGAAGTAGAAACAAGTCAGGCACATATTATGCAAACATTTCCAGTGAGGAGCTTCTTCAGTTTTAAGAAGTCTAAATTGCCATGTACAGAATAAATGGATAAATGTTGTAAACTGATTACTAAAGCTTGCTAGGATGGGAATTTCTGCTTCATGGGACATTCCAGATTGGATGAGAACAAAACACCAACACTTCAGTCTCCTGCTTTGCAGAACAAACTATTTTGGGCCCATAACCTCACCCATGATCAGGCAAACTGGGCAAGCAGCCTGCCAGGCATCTGGGGAGCTGGGCAGCAGGTACATCAGCCAGTAGGCAAAAGAAGGGCTAGGCAGGCAGCCAGCCAGGCAGCTTGCAAGTCCATCTGCCACTCAGACAGCCAAGAAGCTGGCAAGCTAACACACTGGTTGTCTCCCTGGTTGCCCAGTGGGACAGATTGGGAGCTGGTCAGCCAAGCAAGCCACCTGCCTGCCAGGGCAACAACCAGGACAGTCCTTCTGCCTGATGCTTTCTGTCAATGGCTCTGAAGGAATGCATGTATTCCCGTAGAAAGTGCCAATTCTAATCTCTTGGCATCCAGCTATTGCAGGAGAATATATTTATCCAGCTTCACTCCTTACAAGAAATATGTGTATTAAATATATTCAGTTACAGACAGCTACAGTGAGAGACTTGTTTGTCTACAGAAAGACTCAAGCACAATTTAAGATTAAAATTATGAAATGTAATCTACCTGCTGCTCAGTTGCATTTACATCACTACTCAGATCTGGGTTTTCAAGGTGCTCTGCTGTTGTGCATTTGCAGGAATATGTCATGTTCAGCAGCTTGCCACCTTCTGCCATTTAATTCCACATGGGATCAAAGAATAAGGAATTTTTTTGCCTCAGCTTCTGATTAAATTTTATCTGTTGTATATTATTGTATACCTAGATGTTCCTAAAATATGTTAAGTGGATGGCACAATGATGCTGAAAAAACACTTGTGGTTGTTGTTCAGAAAAGGAGTACTAAGGGCAAGCGAGACTTGTGTCCTCCTTCTGCCTGAAGGAATTGAAACTCATAGCTAATTTTCTGGGAGGACATCCTAAAGACAATGTTTGAAGGAAGTAGATAGCGGAAAACTTTGTCTGCCTAGAGGTGATGGCGCTGTGCTACAAATTATTCAAGATCAGAGAGAGGTGGCATGGAAAGATTACGGCTTTCACCTCTGCTAGGAGGCTGGTATTCTGGTCACTTTAGGGATGTTTCTCTGTTTTAGTAAGGGTACTCTGCATTCAAATGAAGAATGTAGTTAGAACAGGGGCTGGAACTCCCATCTCCCTATTTGCAGATAAGTACTCTCACCACTGGGGATATGTAATTATTAATGTTTATCTTTTTTTACCTGAAATTCTTTATTTCTCTTGAGTGTTCCAGCTTCAGCAGTCAGGGTAGAAAGTACTACCCTGTCCACTCTGGTTTACAGTCTCAGGTAAGGAGGTTGCCTTCTGTCACTAAAGTGAGTTGTAACACTGGCCTCTCACAGACTATCTGTTCACATAAAATTTGGGAAATTCTGTTCCTGCTTGGCGTGCCTTAAAAGATTGATCTCTCAGAGAGAAGCTTTGCAGGCTTAAGCTCAGAAGAGGACTCCTGTGCCCTGAGTAAAAAGCCTCAGCTCCAGAAAAAGGCAGCCCTAGAGACATATGTGGGGCCACCTGACAAATCTTTTGAATTTTTTCATGCAGTGGTGACAATCTCTAGGACTCAGTTTGTAATGCCTTTCTCTCACACCCCAAATTTCTATGTCCATGTTGCTCTTAGGACTGTAGCCAAGGTCAAGAGGATGCAACAAGAGCATCTCCAACTACTGAATTTCTTCTGTGTGTCTAAATGTCTGTGGCGGGGAGCCAGGATTATACAATACTTCATATTTCAGGACAAGGAGAAAAGCACTATTTGCTGTAGAACTCAGGGTTTATTAGCACTCTTAACTGGTCTCATATCACCATCACAAAGCCTGAAATCAGTAGCATGCTGTGAAGGTGTATGACCTGGAGTCTTGCTCACACTGTTATTTGCAGCATCTGTGATCTAAATGTGTATTGACTAACCCAGACTGGATCTCATATCTGCTCATGAAAGACTCAATATATTTTGAATTAAACATAAGGTCAAAATCAGAAATGAGTAGGATGAAGAAGGAGGAATCCTGCTGCTTTTCACTTCAAATAGGAAGAGTAACAGAGTCAAGGGACTGACATATAAGAAAAAATATTTAGGAAGACAAAAGAAGAGGAAACAGGCAAGAAGTAAACAGAATAAAAGCATAAAAGGAGGTTAAGGTTTTAAAAAGGAGAAGGTATAAGCATCATGGGAATCATATATGTAAGAGTTATTTTTCCATTTCTTGTGTCTGTTTTAGAAAGGGAGAAAATCAAATGCCATATAACACTATCAAACTGAAAATATAAGCAAGATTACTATAAAACAGCTAGTAAACCAACAATATAGAGTTTTAGATTATTATTAGAAAGCAATCTCAATAGTGACTGGAAAAGGGATCAAAAGGCTCAGGGAAAAGAGGAAGGCTTTTGCATAAACTTAGAATATAACTTTCTTCACACTGTACTTAAATGCCATTTCCTGATAAACATGTTCATCCCCCATGCTGATATCCTCAGTCTTTAGAAGTGTCAGCACACTACTGCAACATCAGGAAATCATGCTCAATATTTCAAGGTAACACCTCTAATTTTCTAAACTTTTTCTGGTGGGTAATGGATACAAAAATTTTCTCTTAAAAATACATTGAAATGTCACAACAGCATAAAGATTTCCCATGCTTTCAAGTGCTGGACAAGTAGTCACTAGCATTTTGGGAAGCACAGGTGGGAGTGGGTTTTTTTCCTTATTACTGCCTGCTACATAGCTGACTGATGGGAGTGCAAGAGAGTCTTGGGACACATCCTTGGACAGAATGTTCTCAACTTGGCCAGCTTTAGGTAAACACATTAAAAACAATACTGCAAACTTTTATTAAAGTCCTAAGAAAATTGGAATGGAATATTTCTTGTTTTGGAGGATGGAGTCTGAGGCAGCTCTGGGACTGAGGGAACCCATTCCTCTCGTTCCCAGGCACACAGAAGGCAGAAACACTTTTCATAGTCTCTGTGACTTCTGTCCCATGACCCGCACATTTCCAATTAATCCATAAATGTGTGGATTAATAGGAAATGTGTCTCCGTCACCCCAGTGTTTTACTGCAAATGAAAGAGGAAAAGGACCAGATCAGGCTAATCAAAGACAGCAATGAAGATATCATAATAATGTCATGGCATAATTATGTGATGTTCTGGATTTGTCAGAGACTGAAAATAGTTCATGCCTCAAACATTGATATAAAGTTTTGCTCATTATAAAGAAACTACAATCGAAGAAGCTTCCCTGAAGAGTGGGACTTCAAACTGAAAGTCAAACTGTTGATTAAAGGGATAAAGGGAAATGCATTGTTCAGTCATCTCAGGCTGAGGGAAAGTTGTGCATCCACAAAAGGCCACAGCCACCAGCTGCAACTATCGCCGGGTGAGTTTGGGGTGGGGAAGAGCACAGCTCACAGAAGCCAGGTTTACACAGACTCCCCCCACCCGAGGGGAGAGGAGGAGGTTTTGGGTGCATGGTGCAACCTCTGGTGAGAGGCAATAAACACCCATCCTCCAATTACACAAACTGGCCCAGCTGTGGAACCCCCAACCCCACAGGCCACATCCACGGGACATCCACGGGACTTTCCCGTGAGAGGCTTGGCCCCACAGGGCTGCATGTGGGGCAACAGACCCAGAGTCTGCTGTGAGAGACTGACCCCCACCCCAGGGGGACATGGCTGGACATGCCCACCCAGCCTGAGCATGTACACCCATGGGACTCTGTGCCTTCCGGAGGGACCTTCACCACCAAGAGACCAGCTGGAGAGGATCAATGGACATTGTTGGGATCCACGGAGTGGTGATATTTTCCTTATTCTGTCCCTGTCCCCCCCACCTATTTTCTACTTTTTTCTTCCTTTCTTTCTCTCTCTCTCTCTCTCATATTTACCATCAAATAAAACCCTTACTATTGTCACTGGCATATGGTCTCATTTGCACCTTAATTCGGGCAGAGGCATTTCTAAAAACCTTAAAACTGGATTGTAACAGGGATTGGTTTCTTTAGAGTCACCACCTTACCATAACATCATACATGGCTAATTCCTTCTTTGTACCATTTATGTAGTGCACAGGGATCTTTATAAATTTGCAACATATTCATAAAAGTGAGGACATGGAGGTCATTTCTAAAGGTTGATGGGTACGATATGGAGATATGTGAAAGACCACTACAAAAGCTGAACACAATAGAGCTGACATATTTTGACAAATTTTCCTTCCTTACAAGAGTAGTCTTGGTGTAAGTGCTTTCTAATTTAAAACCTGGATCTGGTTTAGTATTAATCTGAACCCCTAATGATAACCTTCATGAATTTTATGAAGCAAAATGCCAGATATACTTTCCTTCTTTTGTGAGTTGAAAATTTTGGTGTTCAAAAGATTTTTCTTGCACTTAATTAAACATTTTTATTCTTGCACACTTGTTTTTTACCTCCTGTTTATGAGAAGGAGGACAATGATAATTCTGAAGATAACACCTCTCTTTCAGCAGTGGTTGTGGTGTTAGATACTGCAGCACCCAAGCAGGATGTGATATTGATCTTTTACTGTTACTTGGGGCAAACACAATTATAGCTCTCTTTTGCTTGCATTGCTCAGTAACATTACAGGTTCTGACAGCTGTATGAGCATCTCAGAAGAAAAAAAAGAACTTGTGAGAATATTGTTTTAATCAAGTTTTGTGACATACTGCATTTTTTATATCTTGCTTTGTACTGAAGTGAAAATCACCACAAATTCCTATCTCAGCTTATTTACAAATCAGTAATATTCTACTTACATATACCAGATCTGAATATAAACTATTATCTCCTTCTGAAATTTGAAAATAAATGGAGGAACTATTTAGAAAATAGGTAAGATGCTCAGAAGACTGGAAACAGAATACTTAGTCTTTTTCTTACTGCCACGATCTTATTTCAGGACCCTGAGAAAATCTTTTCATCTTCAGCCATATTTTCTCTGTAGTCCTTTATTTGATTTATCTAGTTAGACTGCAGACTTCTGGGATAGAGACTATGCCCTTCTTTCCCTGAGAGGTATTTGGTATAAATTGGTTTGATAGTCTTAACTGATATATCAATATGCATAAAATTAACAGGTGGTTCAACCAATTACAGCATTTAATGATACAACTTATTCTGAATTGGGAAAGTTTATGATTCATGAAAGGACTTTGACTTCAGAAAGCCGAGGTTTAAAGATGAAACCTCAACTCTACAACAACGAGTACAGAACTTGACCCAGGAGTGCTTTTGTTTATCATATGTTGTGTAATATTTTCAATAGTTATCCTTTTCTTCTTGAAGTGAATTGTGCCAGTTTAAAAGAATCAGAAAGGTCTTAGGTCTCAGCACAAAAATGCAAGCTTAAATCAATGTCAATACATACATAATTCTGTAATGTCATAAGAACTTACAGTGTTTTTGAAACATTAAGCATGGTTGTATTACATTTCCTTGGTTGGCATCAGATGAGTCCAACATACTTGAATGACAGACTTAAAAAGCTCCTCCTGAGTTCATTGTTATGGGCACTGATGTCACAAAACCTGCCTGGACACATACCCATGACTTTGCTCTCTGTGGTCATACCACCAATGCATTCTGATGTGATCGTGTCATTTAAACTCTCTTTCTATTCCTCCATTTACAAAATGATTAAGATTTAACTGCAGCACCTGACAGAATATTTAAATAATTAATTAGAAAAACCACACAGATCACTGAATGAAGCTATTATTAAAAGAACTTCAGAACACAGCTATTGTATTGTTACTGCAGATGCATAAATGAAGATTTGTCTTTTGAAGGTGGCTATTATAAAAGATTTGCATGCAGTTCAGCTTCACAAACAAAACAAAACACTGACTGTTGGATATTAGAAACTAAGTTCCATTGTTATTGTTCCAAGCATTTTGCAATTTTCTCTTTTTGTTATTTTAATAATTTATTTTATAGTCTTTTTCTATTTAAATAGAACTGAAAAGAAAAAAAGTAGATTTGATTCCTTTATCTTCTTTGTTACATGCATTTATTTATATAATCCTATAGTATTTTCTTCCTGACTCACAATTCATGGATTAAAGGGCTGAACTTTCAGGTGATCTTTCAAGGCTGGGGAAGTGACAGAGGCATGGATATCGACACATTCAAAATATAAAAGTCTGCTGCACAAAGAAGTAATAGTTGAAGAGATTCAAGTCATAATGGTCTTGCTTGATTCCAGTTAAGGAACATCTGCAACTTTACAAATGGTGAAGAAATGGAATAAAACTAATATACTTCAATTAACATTGATATTATAAATTTCAAGATTTCTGACAAGACAAAGTGTCTTGGGGCAATTAGCAATAAGCCTTTATTTTTTGACAAGCACTCCACTGACTTGATGGCTTCACTGTGTCTGAAATGGTTCTATGCAAACATAATAAATTAAGATTCTACAGAAAGTAAATATATTTACCAGTTATTGAACCTACTTCTTTTTCCTATGGCTGCATATGTGCTTTAATTAGCTTATTGACTAACCTTGAGAGAAGACCATAAAAAGCCTTTCACCTCATCCTGAGTTACGATCATACTGGCTCACTCCTTCGCCATACTGAACAAATGAAATTAGGTGAGCCATCAAAGAAGATGTCAAAGTTCAAATCAACAGCTTCTTAGTTTTTTTTTTTTTTCCTGAGAAAAATATTAAAGTATAATGGCTTGCTTATTTTTGAAGATGTATTCCAGAGCCAAAAAGAATACATGATTCCTGTGTTAAAGTATTTTTGATAAAAGCAGAAGGGAAATACAGCAAAGTTGTGCACTTACAGAAGTATTGCAACAACATGATGGGATATCTGTTGATGTGACAAGATAAGGAAAAATAAGGAAGACACAGGTGAAATAGAAGAAGGTATTGGTTTGCTTTGATCATTTCTGTGTGTTAATCCTTTTATTTCTTGAGACATAACTTAGATAAATTTTCTAGCCTTTTTTGTGCCTTTTTAATTTGAATTGGATTTTAGCTTGCTTTCTCTTTTCTATATTGGTCAATCAGAAGAATGCTTTCTAAAGCCACAGAATTTGCAAAGCAATTGAAAACTCGTCTAGTTCATCCTTGGGTGAAGGCAGGGTGAACTGTACCTATATTTTTCCTAACAGAAGTTTTTTTCTGTCCTCCACTGAGAGTTTACAACTGATCTGGGCAATCCTTTCATAGGCTTTAAGATGTTAACAATTATCATTGTTTACTTACGTTTACTCTGAAGCTGAAACACTAATCATCAACTGCTTCTCCGAATACTTTGAGATGAAATTCAGATCATGAGTTCCAACAGATTCAAAGAAGTGTATCTAGGCAAGTACTTTCAACCTGCTTCTGTAGCAGGCAGTGACCCTAATCCCATATAATTTATACTTGACATTCACAAAGTGTCATTTTATTATAAGGAGAGCTGAAGTCTATTCAATAACATTTACCTCTGGAATACACTTGTCGCATTAGCTTCCACTAAGAGAACTGAATGCTACCCGAGTTCTACCTGTATTCTCAGAGCTCAAGAGTCATATCTGATATTGCATTTCCTATTATATTGTTAGTATCTCATTTACTTATTTTATCTATTTACAAGATGTAAGTGAAAGAGGTAGACTTGAAACTCTGAGCATTTCTGCACTAAGAAATTATCCTTTAGGAAGTTCCATATATCTATAAGAAGTTCATTTCTTCTTTGTAATAGTCCACCAGATGGTTTCAGCCTATGGCAGCAGTTTGTCGTTTATTGCTAATTGAAACATCAACACTTGCATACAAGGAACGTGCAGTGGTCCTCTCTTTAAAGCTTTGGATTTATATGCTAGTGCACTCTGTGCTAACGTTTTCTTTCATGTGAAAAAAACCCCAAGCCAATAAAACCAGAAAAAGAAACGATGGCAGACCTTCCTAGAAATTGGTCTTTATCCAAAGTGGGTTCTCTTTTAGAAAAATATTTTATTATAGGCATAGTCAGGCAATAGTTTTGTCATTAGGCATAGAAGGACAGAAGCCTTGCTTCTAGATAAAGGACATATATTTTGGAAATTCTGCTGTTCTGTTGCATCTCTAATTGTTAAAGAAAATATCTGCTTTGGAGGAAGCCTAGTAAAAATGTTAATTTCTGGGGATTCCTTTGCATGAGAAGTCATATATCAGATACAATATAATAGATTACTTTCAGGTTGTTCTCTTATATGAGGAAGCTCTGTCACTGACATGTTCAGTCTGACCACAAAACTAAATATCTTATTTTAATTTTCTCTTCCCAAGACACTCGGCAGGTCTGCTTTTTCCTTTGCATCTTGGTCAAAAGACACTGCCACTACTGTTCACCAGTTTAATCTATAAACAACTTCCCATACTGTCCCTTTTATGATTCTTTACATTCCCTTCCCTGTCTATGAAGAGGAAGATCAATTTTCAATTCTTTCTCACAATTTTTCAGATCACTTAAGTTAATGGAGTTGGCCCTGTGTATGCTTAAGATCTGCTCCTGGAATCTGAAGCTGAAAGACACACACCACATAACTTTTTTGTATTCCATCATCATGCCTCATCTCAAATAACTGAACTCCTACAAGCGTGGATCCTGAAACCCATTACATTCTGTGCTGTCTCACTTCCAAAGAGCATTTTACAGTCCCCCTTCAGCCATGCCCCTCCTGCAAAAAACAAAGAAGTTTTCATAAGGACTGTTGATAGCCTTTGTGTTCATTTCCTCCTTTCTGTGTATCTTCCTAGCTTTGTCTCTACATGTTCCTATTTTACAAACAGTCTGTCATGTCTATTTGCATCTTCCCTTCATTTGTGGTGGTTTGGATTGGCCCAAAAATCAAGAAAAAGCATTTTGAAGGAAATGGAAAAGCTCTTTGTGAGTCTGAAAGACAATATAAACTACTTTTGCTGAACTGCAGATCATTACAAATTTTCTATGATAGGAAATCATATCATACTCGTAGAATAAGTTTTTCATTATCCTTTTATGCTTCCTATATGATTACATGAACTTAACTGTCATCCATCAGCTTCTTTTGGAGAAAATAGATGTGTATGGGTATTAATTTAAAAATAAATTCTGAACCTCAGTTTACCTATTGGGTATTACCCTGACTAAGTGCATGGTGATAAATCAAAAGACAAGGATAACGAAAGAAATTCCACAGGAGATAAAGTAGAAGCATAGTGAAAGTAGTTCCACACAGGAGAAGGAAGAATTTTTTTAGGAAATCTATTCACTGCTGACTGCCTGGCAATGCAAAGTCTGGATAAAAGTGTATTTCTCAACTCACATTTAGATTCAGAACATGCCTGTCCCTTAAGGATGCTGGTTTGAAAAGGGTGGTGGTGTTGGATATGTGTAGTGAATCAGAAAATACTGACACAGGGCAAAGATACCTGCCAGCTGGCTTTGAAACAAACAGACAATTTCCCTCTGCCACCACTGAATAGGCAAGTCTGGAAAGCTGATGGAGCTAGTAGAGAAAAAAAAATACCCATGGTTCTTTATTGCTTTTATTCATTTCTTTGCACACTATCTACTTTTAAATAAATAAATACTGCTGTGTTATGAAGAAGATATTTTTAATTCAGTGTTATCACTTTCTGTCACAGGGTGCCATAGTGAAGAATGAGAGGACATATAGGTA
The DNA here is from genome assembly GCF_041296385.1 of Aphelocoma coerulescens. NCBI lineage: Eukaryota > Metazoa > Chordata > Aves > Passeriformes > Corvidae > Aphelocoma > Aphelocoma coerulescens. Next base: position 123,101,505 of record NC_091015.1, on the reverse strand, counting down.
TCAACTTAACTTGCTGGGTCATGACCTTTACAGATCCCATAATCAGGTCCTATAATCATGAGTATGAATAAAAAAATAATAAACCATCTATATAAGTCACCATAGAAAACAATAAATATTTCTCATTAGACAATATCTTGGTGGGTTGTAAGAAGGTTAAAGCCTTGTAAGTGCTTGTGTCACAGCTAAGCCACATATCCAGCAAACTGAAATAGTCAGTAACATGTGATTCCAAAAAATACAATCACTGAACAATTAATGTGCAATTATTCTTGTTTCCCATCAAAACTCTGCAGATCCTGTACAAAATCATAAACTATATTTAATTAAATAATATATCAGCGTCAAGAGAAAGATCTATGTGATGACTGTCTCTTTTCTTCCTGATGAAAATGCAAATGTAACCATTAATAGTTTATAAATGAGGCTTAGCTAGAAGTGGGATAATGTACATCCTGCTTCAAGCTAAATAAAAGAAGAATTGTTCCATAGAAGTCATTGACATTAAATTCAAAATAATTTTTTGTTTTGGAAATGTACTTTTAAATATTCATCTTTCTCTGGGTTTTCTCTCAAAAAAGAGCATTTCTTTATAACCTACTATGATGACGACAACAGAAAAAACCCAAACAAAATTAGAGAAAGCGGTGTTTGACTTTTTTCTATCCCTGCAGAATCCTGAAGTTAAGCAGTGAAATGAAAATGCCCATATCACAGCCTAAGCTTTTATCTCAGAAACAGAATGCAACTTAAATAGGATATTGAATATTACTGCAATGCAGAACCACATATTTAGATTCAATGCAGTACAAATACTTCTGCTGCAAGATCATGTGATGGAAAAAATTAAATGCTTGTCTTTCCTGTAGCCTACAAAGTGAATAAAACCCCCAGAGTCTGCAGTTTGCTTAGTGTATTAACCTATGGACCTCAATATTGTAAACTGAAAATATGGATCAGCTCAGACACTTCATTTTCATAGGACAAATAGGGTTTGGATTAAATATTTCTGAGGAATCTGTAGGAAATCAATAGTGTTTACAGAACTAGTAAAGCTTAGTTTGGATGCTGAATCTTAAACCTTTTGTTTATAAGTTCTTATCAGGAAAGCCTTCAAGGTAAGCTTTGTTCCTGGAGTTTTGATCTTGTCTATGTGACTTCAATTTTGAATGTAACAAGACTTAGGGAAAAAAAAAAAAAGTGGAACTGAAACCGGCTTAATGTGTTTTATAGATTTTCTGACACCAAATTATTATTACTGGTCCCCTGTTGACACCATTGCACAAAGATGGCTTAAATGCAACTTCAAACCATTTGATTGAGATTTTTCTATAACAAAGTTAAGCCCCACGTATTCGTCAGTAACCTCCCTGGAATTTCGAGAGACTCTAAGAGACAAGAAAAGACAAACATTTAATGATCTGAACTGAAAATAGATCTCTGATCTGAAATAGTCAAACAGAACCCTGCAAACATTTGCATGTGTAGACTATATAGGAGGATTCACATGAAATAATGACTCAATATTTAAGATAGATGGGTAATATATAAAGATAAGGGACAGTCTTAAAATTAAATTTTAGAGAGGAATCAGTGATTGATAGTGTGGCATAAATAACAGAATTAAGTACATGTCTGCTTTACATAGTGCTAGGTGATTATTTTCTTTTTAAAGTTCTTCCTCTGAACCACTCACTTGGAAGGAAAGAAGAGCACTAAAATGAGAAATTACTTCATTTACATGCTTGCAGAGCTGCTTCTCTGTATTGTGATAGTGCTGTACACAGTAATCAACAGCAAAATCAGAGATTAAACAACAACCTTAAAGGTCATGCAAATGCTAAAAAATTGCAACACTTTTTCCATCTCTGTGAAAATGTAGTAAGATTACTCGATATTGAACAGTGAGTTAGAATAACAGCAGATGTGAGGGATTCTTTAAACTGATAAAAACTGTATCAACTAATTATTTGAGAGACTGGTTTTGAAATAGGAACTTCAACTTGCTTTCCATTTAAGTTGATAAAACTTTAGGACGAGGTTGTAGTTTACAACTCAGTTTTTTAAAACTAATACCTCATATAGGTGTGTGAATCTTATACATGTGAGTGTGCTTTCATTCCAGAAGAAAATGGTTACTTTGTTGTCTGTGGATGTGTCATACAGATGATATTCTGCTTTTAAACTTTAAGTTCTGCTACTGCATTACTTCGTTTCCTGCAATACCCTGACGACTATCTCTGCATACCTCTGAACAGAATGAACTACTCTGTGGACACCTCTGTTTCTTTTCCTTGGTGTATGTCTTGGGGTGACTTTATGATGTGTAAAAGGAGTCTGAAACACACAGGACACACAAGGTACCTAGTTTTTAGGCAATTAGTTACTGAAGGAGAAATGCTTCATGTATGCACAGAATTTAACCTTTCACCAATGACCTCTCTAACCTCCACCAAATCATGTTCCAATTAATTTTATTCTGAATAGTTTTTATATTTTTGCACTTTTTGTAAAATACCTTTATCTCTAGTTAAATTTTTGCTCTATATATATCCTCCTGTGTGTATCTGTATTGGCATTCCCAAACTGAAATCAAACCACAGCCCTTTTCCCCTGACACTTTTTGTGGTCTTTTCTTTTGTGCCCTCTATGAACAAAGGAAAAGGAAAGGCTTCATTCCTTAAGTTCATGTTATTTCACAAAAATGTGATGATAGATAAGTGCAATGGCTAAGACACAGATGGGAAGCTAGTTAGATTTTTCCCAGAAAAAGACAGGGCAGTAAGACAGCAGCTGATCAAAGGCTGTGGTTCAGTTCCACCAGGACCTCTGCTAGCAGGAAAGAGAAACTGCGTAGAAGGAGCGAAGGGGTAGATGAGGGCAGGAAAAATTATTCTCTTCTGTTAATGTAGCCAAAGAATCCTATACAATAAGTTAAAAAAACTCCCCAGTGACATCATGCTAGCTAGTATCAGCTGACAGAAGACCTGACAAATGAGATGGTCATCTATGCTGCCACCTGTTCCCCAGCTACTGAGCAATTGATTTGCTTAGACATTTCTCTCTATTCTGGAGAAGCTGTCCTGAAAGTAGAAGGCAGTTGTCCAGTCTTGGGAGCTGTTTAGATGCCTATTACCTGATCATTTTTAGGGAAGAGTTTACAGGTCTTAGGTTTCAAAAAGCAAATATGAACTTCTGTTAACATGCAGGAGAAAACAGGCAGGAAAGAAAAAAAATCAGCTACCAATAAACTTATTGAGATTGTTTTATCACAGAGATTTACTTGAAGAATACTTATAAGATGCATAAACCTATGTCTAAAACACTTCCACTTTCTTTTGGCTTCACAGTTGGGTTTCATATGATCTACTTTTAGATATTCTGTAATTTTAGAAAGCTACAATGTGCACATTGTTCATATTAGTCACCTTGGGCTCCCTTTACAGTTAGAAAAGAGAAGTATAACATTTTCATTAGGACTGTTGTGGTTTACTCAGATCATGTGTATTATGAATAAATCATCCTCTAGAAGTACAGGTCTCTCTCTCCATTGCTAACAGTTCATGCCATTTGGGTAGATCATATGTGGAGAGCTACAGGCGGCCAAATGAATGATGAATCATGCATCCAAATCCCCTTTGCTTCCTGAAGCACCATAAAATATTATGTTGTTTGCTGGTGCTCAAACTTTGCTCATTGGACAGATCACAAAATATTCCATCTTACGAAGAATGTATGTGTTACATACATTGTAACACGTCTTTTGACGAAAATAATTGACTTGTGAGAAAATACCACTATATTGTCTTAGTAGTTCAGCTAATCCTCTCTTACATCATTTTACTGTAGTGAAGGAAGATTTCTGTCTATAAATTCATTTAACTTCTCAAATACTTACATTCCACAAAGCCAAAACAAAGAGAAAAACTAATTTTTTTTCATCCTAACTCAGCTAGATCTATTTATCTAGGTGATTTTCTGAGCTAAATCTTTTGTTGCTGGCCATACTCCAAAGACAGATACTCTGAGACAGGGAGTTCATGAAGAATAAGTGGAAGATGTGAAACTATTTAGTTCATAGCTGTAACCCATGGAGTATGTAACACTTTACTGATTTAGTATTTTCCCATGGCAGGCTCCACCAACCAATTGAAACTAACAGCCTGCCAAAACTTAAAGGAGTATTACTTTTTGGGCTTTTTTGTCCTGTCACTACCAAAAATCAAAGAAACCATCTGAGGCACAGCCATAGAAATGCACTGGCTTATTTTATAAGAACTCCTTCTTTGAAATAATTAAAATGGACTTTTTCAGTCAGAAGGAAAAACAAGGTGCAAGTGACTAATAATTCTTTAATAAGAAAAAAAATCCTGGTTTACTAATAGCTTTTGTGTGATTAATTAAGGCTCTGGTTCACAAAAATCTAAAGTAACCCTTTAGAAAGTGGATTCCACTTTGTATAATGAAAGCAATATTGGGAAATAGTGAAGTAATCATGTCTTCCCAGATAGGAATAGGCAGTGGAGATCGTAGAGGCTGTAAAAATAATTGTGCCTATGACACCTTAGTAGTTCTACACAAGATTTCAAGACAATTAGGTCAATTAAAAGGGAAATACTTATAGACTTAGTCTATATACTAACAGAAAAACATCAGACTTTTAAAAACTCACAGAGAAGTTCTCAGCAACAGACTCTGGATAGCAGACCTGAAGAAAAGGAGTTCTAGGTCATAGTATCCAGAAAATTCCAAACAGAAAATTTATTTCTTGTTTCCCAACCCACATTATTAGTCAACTTTATAAAGTGTTTTCTCTATTTATATGAACTATAAAATTACTTAAATCATTCAGATGGGCATTTGCTTTTACTTGGCCAGTTCCCCAGAAGCTCTGTTATCGGCCAAGAGATACTGCTTAGTGAGCAACTTACATAAATAGTAAAGAACTATAATAATTTAAGTGCTCTTCTGGATACCATCACTTAACCATATCTGTACACTTTATCTTGGCTTCAGTTTCTGTTACACTGAGGCCAACAGTACCATTTCAATCCAGGCCTAAGAGAATTCCAATGGTATAAGTGCCAACTACCAAGCAGCTAAGCCAAGACAAGAGCAGTTGTGATAAAATAGATGGTAGAAGATTACACAAATGTGGAGGCCATGGGAAAAGAAAACAGAGGAGGCAAAACACTACAGTACCCAAATCATAAAGAAAATCATGAAAACACATTGGCAATTGAAAAGAAATTATCTATACTGTACCTATATATCTCTCTACATCAAGATATATACACACAGATAAATCACTTAGCGGTGTATATATGCCATACATATAGATAAATATAATCCACATAAACTTTATAGATTGTGCACATATGTAAACTCTCCCTGTGTCTGTGTGTGTGTGTGTGTATATATATATATATGTATATATATATGGATATATTTATACTGAGAAAATGGGCTATTGCACCAAGCGAGCTAACACCAATTTGCATAATGGAGCTAAGCAGGATTTACAGTTCTAGGCATCCAGAAGTTTGAAACTTCAAAGCTGTTATATAACCACCACTCCAGCTTCGTGGATGACAACCTACTCTTCTGCCAAATAATACCTAGGGTGTACAGAAGTTCAGCTCTCCCTGCTTTTGGAGGGGACCCTGCTCTGCAGTGGAGTCATGTGCTGCTGCTGTTTTTGTTCCTACAGAAGCCTTAATCCCAGCCAACAAGGACAGGAGAAGAAGAAATTGTTTGTGCATCAAAGGAAACTGCTTTAAACATGTTCTACTCTCCTGCTGCATAGTCACGGTTTGGAGTAGGAAATAATAGGCTGTAGGTAGCCAGGAGTCAGAGCTGAGTGCATTTTTCAAATCTTTAAAAGGAAAGAAGAAAGCTTAGTAGCTGTGCATAATTTATACCCATCTATCATTTTCTGTCTCTTGATAACCCAAACTGTGAACCCAGGAACTAAAGTGACTGCTTAGGAACATCACTGCAGATCTATGTCTGATACCTGTTATTGATTGAAACAATTTCAATTTGTTTTTTTCTAATCTCACATATAAAACAATGGCACCCAAAAGGCTTTTGTATAACTTTCCAGTGAAATAAACACTTTTCATAATTTCTAAATGCAACATTAATCTTGTTCCAGGGTATTCCTAGGTCTGACAACTATTCATTCTTATTCTTATCACAGAGTGTACAGTGAACTAAGATTTAAATTAACTACAGGCAGGCCTGAGTCATAAGAATGAAGTCAGAAATTTGTTAAAGTTTGTTGCTGCCTGGATACAGGCATTTTTTTCTTTTTTTTTTTTAATGAAATAAGGAAGAGTAGAAATAATCCATTATTTACACAGAAAAAAAAATCATAGAGTCATGTTTTATTTTAATTCCCATATGTTTAAAATCTTTACACTGCTTTTTACGGTTAATTTTTCTTTTTATCTGTGAAGCTAGCATGAACCAAGCAAAAATGTGAATAGAAAAAATTGTATTCAGTATAATTTTAATTTCCTACTTAGTTTATTTTAGTGCATTACACTTAGTTTATAAAAGTCAGTGATTTAAATGTTTAATAAAATTTTAGGTGTATATTAAAGATAAATTCAATCACATAAAATAGAAAATGTTGAAGATCCATAATAGGTGAGATTACCAAGTTCTGTCATATGATAAAACAAGTTCTCTTAATGACAATAAAAAGGAAACCCAAGAACAAAATTACTAATTATGTGTGTTCCTTGAACAAACTTTATTACTCACTTCTAGTAAAATTACTTTTACCATTCAGAATATGTATTTGTGTCTAGGAACAATTTACATTCAATGCTTATTTTGAAATTACATGTTTAAAAAAAGAATTATGAAAAATCATCAGCACAAGGCAAAGTTTTCCCTCCTAAATTGCCATTTGCAACCCATCTTATCTGTAGATAAGTTTACATAGTCTTAAAAGTGGATGTTTGTAATGTAGAATTTCCAAAAAAGACCTCATCAAAGGCTGTGCACAGATACACAGATATGGAATTTGGAGGAAATTCCCATAGGCAGAAGACAATTTAGAGATGACAGTGTGTACATATGGCATGAAGATAGAATTTATTTTTCAACAGTCCACTTAATAAAAAACTAGCTTGCAGGAACTTTCTGTGTTAAGATGCAGCATAGAAAGACTTTTTGCTGAATTGGAATTAACTATAAGAAAGACTCTGTCTTACTTAAAATGATACTTATGTACTTCACAGGTTAGAGTTTTCAAGCATTTCAGGAAAATATTGCTTATTTTTAAGCTATACATCTACCTCAGATAAGCAGAAAAAAAGATAATTCAAAAAAAGAATTGTCATGTTTTTTCATTAATACTATAACTTAGAGAAAATAATAAGCAAAACTAATGCAATCCTAACAGTAATAGCATCACTCAACCTCATTGCCAAAGATGGCATTCACCAAAGAGAGTGCTCAAAAAAGGTTTTTAGGACTGACTTTATTATACCACTCATGATACAATTTTTTGTCTCTGTAGTATTAAGGGTATAGCACTATTTCACATTTCCTTCCTGTAGTTCCTCTCACATGAAAATTCTGAGTTATTTTTGGAGGACTGGATTCAAAATACACCCATTCTAATTACACCATCTCACCAAAAATATTACCACACAAAATTTCCTGGGAACTGAAAAGTGTAGTTTGGACAGTGTTTCCTGTTGTTAGACACTTGCTAATCATGTCTTGCTGGTTTGTGGGCAATAGAGTTCCTACTGCTAACAACTATGAGCAACTCAGCTGAAATCCATTTGACAGCAAAGGCTACCAAAGGAGCAATTTCAGAACAATGACAGCAGACAAAAAAGAGGTTATAAAAAAAGAAGTGCATTTTCATTAAATAAATATCAACTGAAAGACAAATCCAAGAGAAACAAATAGCTTAGGTGGCTAGACAAAATTTTTTAACAACTGTATATAACATAATGTATTTTATAAAATGCTAGCAACCAGGGAACCAGCATGTTTATACACCACAAAGACCCAGAAGGCTCAGAACTAAGCCAAATCTCTTCTTACCTTTAGTTTGATAATCTGGCTTTTAGTTTTCTGTTCTATCTTTAGTTTCTGATTAGGCTTCAACCTGGTATCTTTACCATTCCACACTAGTAGTTGAAGTGATGCAATTCTGCTAATTAGCTGTAATGATGGGCTGCCTCTTGTGGTGTCAGCATGGTCTCTGCTGATGCTTCTGCTGTATTCTGGGATGTAACCTTTATTGATACAAAGCTGTTTGCCCTCCATGCAAATAATGAATCTGGAAATGTGCTCTCACGTGCTGCCTGAGCTGCCTACCAGACTGCATGGGATCCTGCCTGCCAAAACTCATCTTTGGCATCTCTGTGTTAGCACATCAGTTCTGGCCCAAAGCCCTGTAGAGACTAAACAAGACGACTGCACAGAGACTAAAAAGGTAGAGATTATTCCTGTTCATGTTCAGAATTGGTCTTTAAAAGACTGAGTTTCCATATCCAAACTCATTTGTCCAGAAGTAGTGATGTTCCTAAATGGTGCAAGAGCCAAGGTGCTCTGGTCCCCAAACACTAGGGATTCATGACTTCTCAGTGAAAATGCTAGGCAAAAGCTAAAAACTAATGACTGACCTGGACAAATCTAGGTGATTCATGTGATGTATTTTGTTTATGATAATACCCTCCGAAGAGATGAATCTCCTTATGCCTTGCCCAAGAGCCCTGAAACACAGACGTTAACAGCACTGAGTGGCACAAAAATCATGTTAATCTGGGGAATATATCAGAGGAACTAAAGGAGACTTTCAAGCCAGCAGATGTGGAAAATAAGAAAAAAATCCAGTTTAATGGCATTATTGCTTTACAGGGATTAGAGGCCAATCTGGCTGCAGTCTCAGAGTTCACATTCACATCATAGCTCGTCTGGGCCCTGTAAGGGAGCATAAAGTTAGTTTTGGTACAAGTAATTCTTGTATTCCCCATAGTATCCCTTTTATTAAGTTTGAACCATCTGTTTTGTACCCAAGGAGACTAGACCTTATGGAAAGCTACATATGATGACTACTAAAGAGCAAACATACAGCCGTACTCTTTACCAAAAAGGATATTTTGGAATTTTTTTTGTCCTCTGCCAGTCATACAACACAGGTAACATTCAAGACTAGCAGAAAAATGATCAGGAGAAGTTTGTTCCAGTGACTAATGAGATTCAGGATAAGAATTATCATCCAACATTAATATTAATTTCCGTGTTACTTGCTAAAATTTCATAATAGAACTCTAACTAGCATTTCTACATTTTTAATGTTTCTTTTAATGGGGAGAAGAAGATGAAGATAAAACCAATCTGAAAAATTTGCCTTAATCACTTCAGAAGCAATGGACCATTCTGTGATGATGGCAGGACTGCACATGCTTTTAAGTGATTTTCAACAATCTCATCATAGCCCCAGGCATTGCTCTGCTGGGCTTGTTGAACAACCAGCCATGGGAAAGCAGTGATCTCACAGAGGCCTCCATTTGTCTGCTGAATATCAAATATTTGGACAGTGCCTTAATTCTAGAAATGACAATGGAGTCACCTTTAATCTTGACTTTTACTCAGAAATAGTTAATTTATGCAGCTTATTGAAACATGGCTAAAATTGGTGTTGGCCTTTGAAAAACATGACTTTCTGTCATAGTGAAAATAAGCCCCTTATTCTATAAATTGTTATTATGAGCAAGCTATAAATAAGGAGCAATATGAAAATTCTGCTATTTTGGGATGTGCTAATTTACAGTGACTGAAGTTCAAGCCATTAAAAATTATGCCTAAATACATATGCAATTTCAAGTTCCATAGGAACATCAACATTTCATATTACAGAAATAAGCATGCTAACAGAGGTATCTGTTAAACTACAATTTTAGAACAGCAAAAGGAATGAATGAGCCTCTACAAACTAGAGCTAAATCTTAATGAAGGTGTGTTTATGTTTGTATGAAAGGTGTTAATGTTTTCTGGGCACAGTTTATTCCTGGAAGAAGAGCTGACTATTCATATCAGAATACTTTCATACTAAAAGTACCATCCCTTAACTAGAATTGTTTGTAGCTGTACAAGTTGGCCAAAAAAATCCGTCTACAGTAGGAAAGAAATGCCATTTATATCCTGATAAGATGACTCTGCTGTCCCTTCCTAAACTGATTGTAAAATTTTCTATTTATGGAGTTAATAAACCCCAGTGCTGTGGGGTTTTTCCCTATAGAAATCATGAAACCTAAATTTGAACATTTAAAACATTGAGAGGGAATCCAACAGTTAAAGGTACTCCCAAAAAATCTTATGAAATAAGCAGTGCACTGAATTATCTATTTTTAAAAATAAAATGCTCAGTAGTTGATGGAAAGTTGATTAAATTCTGTTTAGGAATAAAGCCATATAAATTTAAAGAAAAATCCAAGCTCTTTATATAGCACATCCACAAGGAAATATGAAGGTGACATTGTTTACCTCCATCCATCAGTAAGAAAGAAGGCAGTTTCACAGAAGCATAAAACACAATAAGCACTGTAAATCTCCATGTTAGATTTCACACATATATTAAGTGCTGATTAGTGGTTCAAAATTATTTTGAGTCTATGACTACAAACTTTTTACTTAATATCTTTGAAACTCAAGTGAGCATATCTGTAATTCTTATGTTAAAATATGGTCTGAAATTAATATTTCAAACTCCTAGTATTAATATCTGAGCTTTTAAACCTCTTGAATATTCCTAGGACATGGATTATAAGGAAAGTGAGCTTAAAGTTAACAGTGAAAAGATTCAGCATGTTAAGTGACTGTTAAGTGCCTTCACTGCAGTTCACTGAATCTCCTGATTAAATAAAGAAATGTTGCCCCAGATGAAATGCACTGTAGAAAGGCAGTGTCAGAATGATGGAGGTATGAGTGGCAGTAGCCAGATCTGAATTTAGAAGCAATAAATTCTCATTTCTCTGCAGGCAGAGAAAGCTCAATGAGGCAGTAGCTTTTACTTATGTTTCCAATAGCAAACAGAAGCCCAGTTTTGCTAGCCTTGTTAATCAGTGATAAGCACAGACCTTCAGACAAGGAACTTGCTATTTTATCTTGCAGATTTCACTGTGTGATGTTGCTCTGACTCCAGTGTAGGCTCCCATCTCCCCTCTGTTTAGACACCAAGTAACGAAGCCACAGTTCCAGTGGCAGCAGTGCTGCAATCTTGACCTACCTCAGACGCTGAGGCTCAACCACCCTTCTCATCTCCATCTAACCCTAAATGCAGCAGTCACATCTTGAGAAGGACAGACATGTTTGTGACCACTTACAGAAACACCAGTCTAGGTCAAAAGAACTATTCAAGTCCTGAGTTTGCTCCACAGAGGAAGACAAGGGTCTCATAAGCACTCTATAACAATCAGAACGGCCAGTTTGCCAATGAGCCACTATGCCTACCTGGTTATCTGTTCCTTAGAAATCTGACAAGTCTCATATTGCCACAGGGATTTCCCCAATGAAACCACCACATTCATCTTTCCATCAGGGCACAAGTTTGGCACACAAGAATGCCCTCTCTAGGAACACAGCTTACAAAAATTATACTTTGAAAGCAGCAGTGCTGGTTCATCTTTCTAAATAACAGTAAATGCACATTTCATGTTTAATATTATGTACAACGTTTCTTCTGTTCATGTACCTCTGGGATAATAGAAAGAGTATAGAAAGATCCCTTCAGTAAAAAATAGTGAGGGCATAAAATTTCTGTGGGATGAGTGACATGACTTTTAATTGAACACAGTTGAGCATAGACCACAGATAATCAGATGTCATCATACTCAGATGTATGATGAGAGTGATCATAGTATCAGAGTATCATACTGACAATTCTGCTATAAAATGATATGTAGATCTGGATTTTTTCAACTTTTTAACTTTTTTTTTTTTAATACTTATTTCTCCACGATACCTGCTGGACTGCCATCTCCAGATTTTCTTGTGGGAAAGAGCATGAGAACTGATTATAATTGCTTTCTTCAATAGCTGTTTATTCCTGCTTTCACTGATTACACCCACTTTGCAGTGTCTCATCCAAAATAAGAAAAAGCATTTTTCTAGTATCACTTTTTCTGACATTTTGCTATCCTTCAAAAGGATTTTTGACACTTCTGGGAATTACAACCAGTGCAAAGAGAAGCAGTTACAGACCATGAGGGATGAAGATAGATTTCAGATCTGTCAGAACTTTCAATTTTTGCAGTTTGGAAATGAATCATCTGTACTTGAAAAAAAGAAATAAAATTGCTGAGATAAGCACAAATCTCATACTCCATAAACAACAAAATCATTGCAGAAAAGTGTCAGGAGAGTAAGAGTACAAGAGTAAAAGTCTGGTTTGTGAATACTCATGTTTTGCTACACTTTCATCAAAGCATGAAAATCAAATGAAATTAAGTTAATTCCATTCCATTATGTCAGATTTATAGCCCAAATCTCAAAAAAGTGAATCCAGAATTCATTTCTGCTTTCCCATTTTTGCATAAGGCTATCTACCTGTACATGCATTAGGGAGTTTCATTGCATATCCATTTTGGAATACCTGAGGTATGTCATTTCACACTAGTTTTGACTTGAATTTTTAACTCTGAAAGCCAGTGCTCAATCTTCAGGGTGTGACAGCATGTCTGTGTGAAATACATACATCAAGACTTTTGCTGCTGTAAATGTTCTGCATTACCTGTAGAAGTGTTCATTAGCACTAGAAGTGTACATTACTATTAGAAGCAATTACAATGTTTTGCTATAAACTGTCAATCTGTAGTTATATGTGCTGATGTATCTAGAGAAAATATGACATATCTAGATATAATATGATGATGCTTGAAATACTGATAGAATAAGCTCCACAGTTGGTCTCACAGACTTGTAGAATAGATAAAAATATGGGAAAAGTCTCTTAGTGATGACTAAGGAAATTTAAGTGTATCGTTTTCTGCCTGTATATTACTAAGTTGACTACACCCTTTTTGTCTATATGTTCACAACTGTGTCACTGCACTGCCAAAATCACTGTACCATGATTTCTTCCCTGTCTTACATTCATTTGCGAGGATTTACTTGATTTTCTTCTACCACAAATTGCTGTTCACTTTTCCTGCTTCTGATCTTTCCCCCTCCTCCTTATTCCCCCCATTCATTTGCTCTTTTCTTGGGTCTCTCTGATCCCTTTTGAGCTTCCCACATTGCTATTTTTTCCATGTCTCTTCCTATGTTTAGAAATATTTCTCATGCCTTGTTCGTAGAAGTCTTGTCTCCTTCTTCTACAAAAGAATTCCTTTTATCAAGACCATGATATTTATTTATATACTGGAGCCATTTTTAGAATTGGATGATAAAATTTATTAATTTATACAAATTAGATGTGTAACGAAAGTATTTTACTTATTTTGCTGGAGAATTAAGTGTCATAAGTCTCTAATGTATCCAAAAACAAAGGTTCACGCACAACAATTTCATAGAAAGATGATGATTTATCTCAGTTCTTCTTCCCAGCAACAGTGGAGAAAAATGGAGATATACTTTAAATAGACATGAAAGGGTGCAGAGAGATACAAGTCTGTTGCAGTGCTAGGTTTGGTTTAGCAAGCTGCAGCTTTCCCAGAGAGCTCAGCAGAGCTACTCAGGGCAGAGCTACCATTTTGTCCTCCCGTAGTCCATTTCAGACGGCTCCGCACTCTTGCTCCGGTGGCTGTCAGCTCTACAACACAGAGGTGAAGGAGGCGAGAAGGGACCCTCATGGCGGCTTCCGAGGACCTTTAATTGTTACATCTTTTCCTGCCGATCCCCAGAGGCAGACGGAGGACCTCTAATCTGGGTGCAGGGGGGTTTTGTCAGGGGCCCAGGGGCGGTACATGGGTTAAGTTGGGGTACAGGAACCAACAGGGAGAGCCTGAGGGAGTGGCCAGAACTAGGGGCAAGGGAAGGGGGGAGAACAATATGGGATAAGAAAAGCAGTGGGTATATAGAGCACCACACAAGTCTCTGATTCACTTGGAATAAAGTTGATTGTCAGCTTCATTCTGCAGCATTACTTTAAAGCCCATCAAGATGACTTTACACTTAGAATTGCAGCAAAATATTTATCCTTTCATAGATGTTTACATAGATGCTTACGGTATCTGTTTCTCATAAGGCACCAAAGGATAAAATTCATATATAAAGAGGAAGCACCAGAATAAGTAATCTAAATCTGGATGTACAAGGATTGAAAAAAAAAAATCAGTTAAGCAAACAGACTGATATCTGAATAGTGATTCTGCCAATGTAAGCATTACATTGTAAGATTATTTCAGTATGACTGTGTGAAGGCCCTACAAAAGCAAAACAGCATTCAGAAGGAGAACAGGCTGGAAAAGTATAGGAAAAACTTGAAAAAGAAAGCCTGAAAAAATCAGGAAGATATAAGCAATATGACAGTGTGAAAAAATGCCAGGAAGAGCTAATTCTTGGAAGACAAGTTTTTAAGTGATCCTTGGAACCAAGTTGCTTTGACTTTCAATTTAAAAACTCTATGGGTACTTAATCCATATGAATGTATGTTGGTGTACTAGTTTGAAAACAAACCAGTGAGAGGCACCAAGTCAGAATAACAATTTAATGGAAATTAAAGAAAAGGAAAAGAAAGTAAAAGAATACACTGACAGAGTCAAGATACAACCTGAGTCCCTGTTAGGCAGGGTAGTGGTAGCAGTCTGGTGGAATGGTGGCTGCAATCCTCTGAAGTGGTGATCCTGTAGTAGAAGGGGTCTGCTCTTCCTCAGAAAGTCCAGCGGTGGCTGTGTAGCTCCTGTCCTCTGGAAATCCAGTGGAGCCAGTGTCTTTGGTGCTCAGAGTCCCAGTTATATCCAGGATGGGATGCTTGGTTCCTCCCTCTGGGTGGAGCATCTCACAATGGGGTAATGAGTCATGAGGCCAAGTGTTGATTAGGCTCGTTAACAGAAGATAGTCCGGAGGGAGTTATCTCTGAGTCATGCAGCAGGACAATGATGGGCCATTAACAGCAAGATAGTCTGGGGGGAGGAGGAGGCAAGGAAACACTGCCCCACCTGATTTCAACAGCTCATGAGGATGGTAATAGAATACACCTCAACCCAGGACAGTTGGTAAGAAACACAGAAAAAATATCACGTCTTCAAAGAATTGCTTTGTATTCATAAAGGGAGATTAACTAAAAGCTACAGAGTATCACCAGTTTTTCCTGCAAGCAGATTTTACTTTTGAAAAAGACAGTTTCTTTAAGTGACTGTCCAGATCCCTTTATATATCACCTGATTTATTTTTCGAAATGAAGAATCCCATATTTTACTATCATTCATATTCCTAATTTGCCAATATGGATAGCAATTATAGTGGTGGTCTGCAGAATTGATGTTTGATGTCAACACTATATCTAAGCTTCTGTAAAATGTCTATAAGACATAAACTTTCCTATTTACATGTACAGCTGAAACTTGGAACCAGTTGCTACCATTTTGCTCCATGCTTATTACAGCTGCCTTTTTTTCTCATCTTAAGTATATATGATTCTATCAATATGTGACTCTGCAGAACACTTCTGCAGGATCATACTGCTGGTATGTTGAGATTACAGCCAATGAATTTGAATAATATTAAAACCTCTGGGGCCTGTATTCTGGTTTTGCATGTTTTGTGCAAAACAGTAAAAGCAGTAATATTTTTCTCTTTTTCTTTAGTCCTTGTCCACCACCATGATTTGAGTGCAAAAATACTACAAAGGATGAGAAATGAAAAAAGAAGGTATAATGTCATGAATGTTATACATAGTCTATTCATTGAAATTAGAAACCATGTTTATGTGAAACATGAAGGAAACAATAGACTAGACGAAAAAACCCAGACAAATTAAATGTTTTAACTCAGATATTCCAAAGACCACCTAATTTTAGATTGCAAAAATAATATCCATGCCTTTTTTGGTGCTGCTACAGCAACCTTATTCTACAAGAAAAGTAAATCAGAAATGTAAGACTATATTATTTTTATTTAGATTTTTCTGTGTCAAGTTTCAGTTCGGGAGGGGAATAAAAATGCCTTAGAAAAGTGTGGAAGCCAAAAACCATGTGAAAATATTTACATATCTTCTTGTTTAGAAAGTGACAACTGTACAGTTAGTATTTCCAATGGAGTGTCCTAAACAGTGTTCCAAAGCCATATGGAATTTGCAGCCTAGCCATTATTTCTATTACTTCAAAGAGAACGATATTTGACACTTTAGAATTTTATTATTAAATTGATCAGAAGACCAATGTACCTCCTGACTGACAAGGACAATACTTTTGGAATAAAATACCTTAACAAAATGAATTTTTCTAATACACTGTTCAAAGAACTATTTCAGCTTTTCTTTAATTTTCAGCACTTCAATCATCTCTATGTGAATAGCTGAGCTAGAATTCATCTCGGTTTACTGCATTCATATAAAATCTAAGAACTGTGAGACACCCAACCATGTCCATTATGCTGTAATTGACAAGATGACAGATGTATCTCTAGAGAGCAATTAATTATATCCACCTTAGAACTGGACTAGTTATACCCAGATATCTTTATTTCTTTATATTGACTACTGAGAGATTCTAGGATGGTTTACATGGTTAGAATTAGAAGAAATGGTAAAATCCATTGTTTAAATACAAAGCATCTCTGGGCAACATGTTGCAGAGCTTAGTCACCCTCACAGCAAGCGTTAACTGTTTTACTGATGGAACATTCAGTTCTTCAGTTTTTCTCCATTTCTTCCTGTCCTGTTGCTGAACACCACTGAAAAAAGTCTGGCTGCATCTTCTTTGCACTCTCCCTTCTGGTATTGATATACATGAATAAGGTTTCTCCTGAGCCTTCTCTTCTCTAGGCTTAATAGTCCCAGTACTCTCAACCATTCCTCATAGGTGAGATGGCCCATAATCAACTTAGAGGAGGACCTTCATTGGCCCCTCTCGATGTCTGTCTTGTACTGAGGAGCCTAGAAATGGACACAGAACTTCAGATGTGGCCTCAGCAGCGCTAAGAGAGGGGAAGGATGATGTCCCTCAACCTGCTGGCTATACTTTGTGTAATGCAGCCCAGGATACTATTCACTTTCTTTGCCAAAAAGGCACACTGCCAGCTCATCTTCAAACTGGTGTTCACCAGGACCTTTTCTGAAAGCTGTTTTCTGGCTGCATTGCTGCCAGACACATGTATTGTTGCATGAGGTTGTCCTTCCCCAGGTGCAGGACTTTACTCTTCCCCTTGTGGAACTTCATGAGGGATGCACAAATATTTGGGCCTGAGGTGGCTCTAACAAATTCTAAGGAGCAGGACTTGATGTTCTTGACCCAGATAACTGTAGTATTTGTTGCAGATGACTCCTGATTAAGGAGAGTCAAGCACTCTTTTAGCCAGTGCTGAGGCCTTTGTGAGAGCCAGGATTAGAGCGGAGCTTCCTGGGCTGTGCTATAGTCTCTGGACTGTGCTTTGGGAGCTTCTGGGCCTTCTTGGTAAGAGGCCCAGAATATCAGAGAATGTCTGGGAACAATCTGAGAAAACAATAAACAGAAGTGTTCAGTGTTTTTGTCCCTCATTTCTTTAGGTTTGTGTTAGTTGT
Organism: Aphelocoma coerulescens; assembly: GCF_041296385.1. Classification (NCBI taxonomy): domain Eukaryota; kingdom Metazoa; phylum Chordata; class Aves; order Passeriformes; family Corvidae; genus Aphelocoma; species Aphelocoma coerulescens. The sequence goes on along the minus strand of NC_091015.1, from coordinate 123,083,810 downwards.
AATGGAAAATATAGGAATAATGCCCCAGCTATTCTGTCATCATATTTCTTTCTTTTTTCAAATTTCCTTTAGTTAAGACTTTTCATGACTTCTAGAATAGTTCCATCTCTCTGTGCTGCTGCTGGTCTGCCACGCTGATGTATACAAGTCATCAGACCTCTCTGGGACTTTTGAGAATCACTGTTTTAAACTTCCCTAAATCACCATTTCAAACTTCCCCACCACAATAATTTCACCCTTATTCCTGTCCCTGAAAAATTCTCCTTCATTCCATGTCCATTGGACAACATACTCAAGACATTAGTTGGGTTGAAACACTTATTCCTATGGTGTACACACAGAACATTAACTACAGCCTGCAATGGCCATTTTCAGTTCTACATTAGTATTTAATATGTGAACACAGAGTATTTTGCTGATGCTCTAAAGAGATAGTAATTTTTTCAGCCAATATTCCTATTTAGGGAAGTAAACCACAGAAAGCTATTTCCTTTAACTGATAAAGACTTAATTAATATAGGAAAAGAGCAATGACCATTTTACATCAATGATATAGCTTAATTTTGAAGGTTTTGTTATGACTCAGATTTCCCATTTTCATAGTGCAACAGATTTTAGAAAAAATACAATTTTTGTTTTAAAACAATGATAGTTCCTCAGGCCTACCAGTCATTCACAGTGTTGAATTACAATAATTTTATGAGTACTGGATTCATTTTGAAGATGGGTAAACTGAAATATGAAGAAGTGGTATTTTCAATCAGAAGTAATACAGTAATCGAATCAAGAAATGTCTTTAAAGTTCTCTTCTATGTAGACACAGATGTAGCTCTTCCTACAACTAATCTAGTTGTCATAGAATCCTAAAGTCATAGAATAAGCTGAGTTGGAAGGGACCCAGAAGGATCATCAAATCCATCTCTTGGCCTTTAGCAGGACACCCCAAGAATCACATCATATGCCCAAGAGCGTTGTCCAAATGCTTCTTGAACTCTCTCAGGCTTAGTGCTGGGACCACTTCCCTGGGGAGACTGTTTCAGTGCTCAGCCACTCTCTGGGTGAAAAAAACTTCCAGATATCCAGCCTAAACCTCCCCTGATTCAGCTTCATGCTCTTTCCCTGAGTCCTGTCACTGGTTATGAGAGTGAAAAAATTGGTACCTACCCCTCCACTTCTCCTATTGAGGAAGTTGTAATTGCAATGAGGTTCCCCCTCAGTCTCGTCTTCTCCAGGCTGAACAGAGCAAGTGATCTCAGCCATTCCTCATAAGGCTTTCCCTCCAGATTCTTTGCCATCCTCTTGGCCATCCTGACCAAGGTGGGAATCTACATTTCTAGATCCCACTAGAACTACAGCTGTCCTAGTAAACTAAATGTGCTAAGGACCACTCTCTGGTACTTGCGAGGAACCAGCACAGGAGACTCATATCTTTAATGTTGACTTTTCTTATTCTCCAGATTAGAATCTTATATTCAGTCTGACCTTGGAACAATGTCTGGCTTGTGCTAAATCCCAAAGCAGATGAGTTTAGAAGACTGCTAGCTGGTGCAGAACAAAACCATGCCAAAGACCATCCAATCAACCATATTGGTTGATTGGGTCAAATTAATCAAATTAAACATTTAGATGCATTGCAATGCACTATTTAATTTTTTTTAATACGGATACATCATCTTAGATACTCAAAGAGAGCTGAAATTTTATTACACTATTGCCACTTCAAGTTTTTGCCAATTATGTCTGTAGTGAACTAAATAATGTCATTTGAATTTGCAAAATGCAAACTTTTTTCAGACAGCGATTTACCAGACTAACCTGCAATAGCACCCTGAGGAACTCTATGCAAGATGCCAAAATTTTCCACACTTCTTAGTAAGAAATGAGCTAAAGCAGTTTAACATGAAGATTTAATGATTTTTGTTCCTAAAAACTATTTAAATCTCAAAGCATCAGGGAATACCAGTGAGTGATTAATGAATCCATTGATTTGGAAGGTAAGCTATTCAGATTTCATTCAGTCAAACAAAATATGCAAACAAAAGAACCTCTAGAAGATGGAACTTGCAAGGGATTGAATGGAAACTTTGCTATGATTTGTCTCAACTGAACAGATTTTTTCACAAGATGTTCTCAAAAGACATAAAAGACCATTGAAGAGTATATTGATCATTCAGTGAACAAATGGAAACCATGGGTAACTTCCTTCCAATTTTCTTATTTTGATGGTACTAATTCAGTGTTTATAAACTGCACCACACTGAGAACCACAGAAAAAATTGTTATGATCTACATTTAAGTCGAGAAATGGTTTTAAATAGCTAGAAAATGGAAATAATTTTCCAGCTCCAGTCTGGCATGCATTTCAATAAATGATAGGAGAAAGATTGTCTGCATAATCTACAAAATTTTGTAATTTATAAAACATTACATTTTGTAACAGTTCAGTTTGCTACCTCAATTCAGTTTTCTATCTCTCTATCACACACACACGAACTTCCAGGACTAAAGGTGTAAGTTAATGTTTTCAAATGATCTTGGTACAATTACTCACGCTGTGCTGAAGATATCTTTCAAAAAATAAATTAAATTATTTCAGTGTGTGAAAGAAAAAGCTATGAAAATGCTTACAGTGATTTAGATTACTTACAAAACATCCTGACTTATGTTCTGTTTAAAGATAAAATAACTATTTTTTTTGCTTTTATATATTATATTAATAGATTTTGAGTACAAACCCATAATAAATATAAATTGAGAGAAGCACCAGACAGCTCTTCTTTCTATCTTTTTTAGTCTGATATTTTAGGCAAATAAAACAAATACCGTTTAAGGATTTTCAATGAGAAAAAAAATTATAAAAACTTTAATGTTTAATATAAACATACAATATTGACTCTTACCATGGATCTGAATCTTACAAATCAGAATTTCAACCTTCTGAATAACATTTTAAAGTGTGAAGAATGAATATGTCATACTGTTTGATATTTTCCTTAGCAGTAACTAAGCTCAAATAACATGTGCTAAGCCACTCAGATTTGCAAATCATAGGAAAATAAGGATTTTTTCATAGGAATCCATTAAAGTGTTATATTTCAACTACTGAATCATATATTCATTTACTTTGGAGAAGACCCTTAATGTCTACAAGTCCAACCATTGACCCAGCACTACCAAGCCCATCACTAAACTGTGTCCCTAAGTGCCTCATCTACCCATCTTTCAATTACCTCCAGGGATGGTGATTTCCCTCGGCAGCCTGTTCCTATGCTTAACTCTGATGGTGAAGAAATTTTTCTTAATATTCAATCTAAGCCTCGCCTGGCAAAACTTGAGGCCATTTTCTCTTGTGCTATCACTTGTTACCTGGCAGAAGAGACTGACCCCCACCTGGCTGCACCCTCCTTTCAATTGGTTGTAGAGAGCGGTAAGGTCACCCCTCAGCCTCCTTTTCTTCAGGCTGAACATCCACAGCTACCTCAGCTGCTCCTCATAGGATTTGTGCTCCAGACCCTTCTGCTGGGGTTCTGCAACCCTTTCTTGCTCTTCTTTAGATACACTCCAGCACCTCAATGTCTTTCTTGTAATGAGGGGCCCAAAACTGAACACAGTACTCTAAGTGTGGCCTCACCAGTTCTGAGTACAAGAGGATGATCCCTTCCCTAATTCTGTGGGTTAAATTATTTTTGATATTTTAATCGTATCACATATTTTTAATTTGAAGGATCTAAACACCCAGTGTTTTCCCCTAGCATTTTGCAATATATTTAAATGCTTTAAATTGTATGCCATTTCACCCTTTCCAGATAAAAAATACAAAATGTGTCCTCTTCCCTAATCATATAAAAATCAATAAAACAGCAGTATTCAGTTGTTATAGCTTCCTGTTATCAGTGCAATTTTCAAGTGAACTGCTAAGAAAAGTAATTCAACAGGACAAGAATAGCCAGGTACTAGTCTAATACTGTAAGTACATGATCCATTACAGCCACAGAAGTAAAATGCTTGCTGTGATAACTGAAACGTATAGAAGTTGATCTTAGGACCAAAATATATAGAAGTAATTGGTAATTCTGAGTTTCTTGAAGTTATGATTCACATGAAAACTTGTTCAACTAACCAATTAAATTTGAAAAATACTATTAGCTTCTTCAAGATGTTTGCTTTTTCAACCAACAAAACCTGAATATTGTGTAGATTTCTTTCTACCCCTTGTTTCATTATGTTCTAGCTCTAGGATGGCATGCAGATGCCATGAATGCTCAATATTAATGTCATGTAGAGTAGTAAACTGTACTCAGTGTTGCTGACATTTTAGTTTGAGACATCATGTTACTACTCTCTCTTTGGAGACAAACTAAGACCATGACTTCATATAGGACTGTCTTGAAAAATGAGTTACTAATCTTTATAGTTTGCATGAATAGAAGCCATTTGGAGTCCATTATGTTGCACTCAGGTTCACTTTCTGAGGGATATTTAATGGCAGACTGCACAAATGAGATCAATACCCAGCAACATGCCTCCTCCCAAAGGATGCTACCTACTTATGGCTTCTCTTGCCCTCATTCCCATCCATGCAACAGTGCCCAAATGAAGTTCTGGGTCTGTTATTACTTAACTAGTAAGTAATGAAAAAAAAATCAATTTAGTGACAATTTAATTGTTGCATCAGTCAAATTCTTGTCTGTCAGACCCAAACTGGTTTTCTGCATTTATTCATTCACTTAAAAAAAGGTTTCTTCCATAAAATACCTGTGAAAAATAAGAGTAAAAATATTAAAAGGTCTCAAAACATTCAGGAATAATTACTGTCACTAGATACTGCATGCTATACATGTAGACTTTCTAATCATATGTTTTATATATTTTTTCAAAATAATATATAAATAATATAATATTTCTAAACCTCATGAATATTTTGTACTTTCTGCTGCAAAGCACACTCTTCAAACACTGGTACATATTCAGCATGTGATTCAGATATAGACAATGTGATTGTGTTATTATCAATTAGGAATATAGACAGGAGGACAAAAGTTCTTAGGGGTAAATTCTTCAACAATGATACAGGACATGGACATATGCAGAAATCATGTTAAATAAAAATAATATGTATAGACTCTGGGGTAATGGTGGGGACGTCTACTTGGATAATATAGTGTACTCTGTGGTCATTTTTTTTTTTTTTTTTTTAAATTTAAAAGCATTGTAATGTTCCCAGGCAGAAAACAAGATTTATTTCTTTCTTAAGGAGATCTTAGATATGAGCTATGTTTTGTTTTAGAGATGACACAGTTTTGTAAGGTTTGCATTCCTATTTTAGATTCAGTTTTCTGAGAGGTACATTAAAATACTAACCATCAATTGCATATTTGACGCTGATGGCTCTATGATGACTATCAATCTGCTTGCATCAAATTAACCTGGCTCATAGCGGCCACTGCATCTGTCACAGTGAAATGAAACAGAGAGGGCTTTCTTTGCAGGAAGGGGCAGGATTTTTTAGTGTGCATAGTGGATTATTTTTGTGTGTGCATGTTTTCATGTTTTTCAATTTTAAAAATAATTTAATGCTGGCCCCTATAACTATGTAACTTGATGTTTTGTGTAATGCACTTACATACTTATTTGCTGCAAAAGCAACTGTTAGAAAATTACCATGTTTAAATGCCATTAACCTTGCAGACCATGTTTACTTTAATCTCATTGCTAGAAATTATTTTTATCATTGTCTCTTCAAGTTTGTTTTCCCCTGCTCCAATGTACTTTATCAAAAGCAAAATTAGTGTGCTTTAACAAGATCTACTTGAAATAGTCACATTTCTGTTGTGCATGAACTGACAATATAAAAGGAGGACATAATCTGTAGAAAAACTCTGTAGAGATCAAACTGTTTTCAGTTATACAAAGGCTAGGGTGGTGTTTGAAAAACCCATACAAAATTATTAAGCCTTTTGAAAACTGTTCTGTAAGAAAATAGCTATTCTAACTTGATTGGAATCAAGCACAACAATAAAATAGAAATGTTTTTCTACTTGGATAAATAATCACATAATAAAATATATTAGTCATATGAAGAGTGGCTGAGGGAGCTGGGGGTGTTTAGCCTCAAGAAAAGGGGTCTCAGAGGAGACCTTATCACTCTGTCCAACTACCCCAAAGGAGGCTGTAGCCAGATGGGGGTTGGCCTCATACTAGCAACAGGACAAGGGAACATGGCATCAAGGTGTGCCAGGGGAGGTTCAGGTTGGACATCAGAAAAAATTTCTTCACTGAAAGAGTGGTCAGGCATTGGAATGGACTGCCCAGGGAGATGGTGGAGGCACTGTCCCTGGAGGAATTCGAGAAAAAACTGGACATTGCATTTAGCCTTGGTTTAGTTGTCAAGGTGGTGTTTAGTCAAAGGTTGGACTCAATGATCTTAGAGGTCTTCTCCAACCTTAATGATTTTATGATTCTATGCTTCTATATATTGATAGAAGAATGTTTTATATGTAAAGACATCCTTGAACCCTCAGTTCTCAAATTTATAAAAACAGAGAAAGTTTTCATCTTTTGTTTAAATAAAATACTTCAAGTTAAATGGCATTTGTCTACATTTAGATGCAAAAATTAGGCTAAACTCATATAAAGAATAGGTGTAGGTACCCTCGGTAATCTGTAGAGATTCCACAAGTATCTCTAGAGAGACAGCAACCATAGAGTAGTCTTAACTAGCCTAACCAGCTTGGCCTACATCTAAATGTCTTCCGTTAGATAGATGACTGGAATTCTCTCCTATATTTCAGTCCTCGTAATTGCCAACGAGAACCATTTATGTCTTGTGAGGATGTTCTGAAGTCATAGAGAAAAAACAGCTGAAATAAAAAGACTCTTGAGTCAGAAATGTGCTGTACTTTCTGTCTAGCTGATATCCCTCACTGCAGCTGAGGCCACCAGGGGGTTTTTGTGCACAATGAACACTGGCTGTGGATATTGTGTATCTCCTCCTATGTCAAACAGAAAAGTTATCTGCCTTTTGCCTTTGGATGTGTCCCGACATGAGCCTTATTGCTCATTTAAAATAATTCCAATGCACTTAAGAATAAGTGTTAGGTAATATTAAGCAGAAAGTGAACAAAAAGAAAATTTATATTAAAAAACCTCTTGAAATCTTAATCAAATGCTTATTGTATTATAAAGACAGAGTGAGAGAAGTCAGACTGAAGCTGGTAAGATACACAATCATTATGTCTCATGAGTAAGCTACCATTTTTTATGGCATTTGCAGTGATACATTTGACTCATACATATTGGCTTTGCTATACCAAGAAAAGGTGATTTATTGCAGTAGTTACCTTCTAGTATTTGTTGAGAAAGGGAAAAAGAAAGTGTCTTCTACTGGCTTGAGAATATTATTATAGTCTACTAGTATTATACAATACCAGTTATTGAAGTCATACTTATTCCACTAAATTCCTATAGGATTTCACTCAACTGAGTGAAACAATATTTCTTTATTTCAGAAAAAGGAACAGAAATGAGAAAAACAGCAAAACCCTGCAAGATAAATGGCTGTGTAGATATGGATTTTATTAAATTTGTGGTTATAGCATAGCAGGTTTCTAGCTGTCATATTCTCAGATGTAGTTTCTTTTTTTTTCTCGTACTGCTATGGTATCTATTCAAAGTATGAAAATTGGATTAAAAATACAGTTTTTTTTCATTGATGATCCAAAGTAGGGGAATGTATTTATATGTTGTACAGACATAAAATTCTGTGCATAGAGACATAAAATTCACTGTCTTTGGATTCTGCATACATGTCTTTTAAAACACTTAAAAAGAAATCATGACAGATAATGCTAAAAAGTCTATTATGAAGAAACTAGTTTCATTACATTAAAAAGTTTTACACATAACTTGTCTTAATTTTGTAGACCCAAGTGATGAGATCTAAGCAGTTTTTCAAGATGAAATTCCATATCTTAGTAATTCTTTTGAGCCAAGGTTTTCAAGACCTTTGGCTTAGACTTAACTTCATTGCTTCCTATATTGCATATCTTTGCTTGATGTTAACTAGTGCTTTTGATGGTTTTAAACACATTTACACTTGTTCAGACAAACCATCCAGGTGAAACTGTTATTAATTATTTCCTGAAGTTATTCCCTCCTGATTATAGTTAGGAAAATAAAAAAAAAAGGGTACTTTAGCAACTTTCAAGTAGCATATTGGAGATTTTTTTAAAACTGAATCACAAGGTAGGCATTATGTTATCATATAGCTTACTGTCCAGCTTAATCTCAAAGCTTCTGTTACTATTTCTGATTTCAGAGTACTGTTTCACAGTAGATTTCAGAATACTGTGTATTTTTCAGATTATTTTTGCAGATGTTCTGTTTTTCTAATAATTTTTTAATCATGTTTAGTTTGTTTACAAGCCAATCTGAATTTATTTTTCTAATTAAGTATTTGCATAATAAGAAAACCTTTATTAAAACTGTTTCTAAATTACTACAATTCCCTATCTTATTTATATTCTTTAAATTTGAGTATATTTTGTCTACCCTGATTGCTCATTAAATACGTGATTTCAATAAACATCAAAAGCAAATTGCTGAGCAGTAAAAAAAAAAAAAGTCCATTAAAATGAATAAAACTGATGTGTCTAAATCATGTGTGTTCATCTGTTTGAATCTCGTGAGCTGTGTTCTAGCAGTTGCCTGATTTTATATTATAAACAAAAAATAAGGTAGTCAGGCTATAGAGAATTGACACAGAAATTCTCCTTAACTTAGTTTTTTTCATTTCTTAGGCTTCAAAACTAAACAGACCTTTTTTATTTCCCCCAACATTCTACCTTTATAAATTAATTGAGTGATTTAGTCTTTCTGAGCCTATCTGCTTCTGTCTGCCTGCGTGTTTTGTGGGGGGGAGGCGGAAGAGTAGTGCATAGTTTTCTACAATGCTTCCTTAAGTATAGTTTGATAGTTCTGTGCAGATAAACAAGTTGACTCTAAAAAGTAAAAGTAATGCTAACGTAGTTTTCCTTTGGCCATATGAATTTTCTTTATGCCAACAACATGTGGCAATTACAACAGTGTTGGAAATATTGATATGACAGAATGTGGTTCACATTTTCAAATATCTCTACACAATGATACTATGTGTGCATTGTGGATCACTCTGATCTAATTACCTAAAGAACAAGAAAGTTGCACAGGAGCAGTGCATTTTATATAAATTTGGTGCTTTTTAATAGCTTTTAAATGGTTTAGATTCCTTCTATAGTTGATGGAGAGAGCCAGGACACTTTAGAAGGCAACTCAACCCATCTGAAAAAGTTTTCTGAAGTAAGTTGATGTGTATTATTGGGAATGTCCAGTAAGATGGTCCATTCACTACAGACACAGCATAGATAAACAGGTCAAACAAAACAGGCTTTAACAATCAGAACTGGGTAATATAAACCTTATCTGTGGAATTTCTTTCTTTCACAATGAATTATTTTGTGTTTGCTCACATAACAGTAGATTTTGTTTGCCTTTTTTCCAGGGGTGGGGTTGGTTTGTTTTTCTTTTTTTTTTTTTTTGGTGATAAATAGTTGTGACCAAGAACAAAAACAAAAACAGGTGAAAAAATTTAGGAACACCACCCCAAATACAGCCTGCAAACATCAGGTCCAATCAAACAAAGTTTTAAAATTTTTAAATACATATTTTTATATAAGACCATCTGACATCTGCTGACCTCTAAGTTGTTATTACAGTGAATACATCACCATATTAAATAATAGTGATAAATATATACTAGTCAACAGTAGGACTGTACTTTCATATGTTGTTTTGAAAGAACCCCCTGTCAGCACTTGAAGTAATGTCATCTCCTAGATCCTCAAGTTTCATTAGGTTAATGAGAAATGGGAATATTTCTTACTCTTTGTATATTTGGTGTGGTGAAATCCTGTAAACAAACAGCTTCTTCACACAAAATGGCTTGGAATGGAATGAAAAGCTTTGAATGATTCATTTGAACCTATTTTCCAGATTTTTAGAACGATCTAAGGTTTTTTTCTACACATAAATCTCCAGAAAATTTGGAAATGACAAACCTCTTGTGTTTCCTATTGAAATCCACCACAACTACATCTATTCTGTACCTCCTGGGATATTTTGCAAGATTACATTCAGCACAAGATGTGTAAAGCACAAAGCTAAATAATAAATCTACTTTTAAGCTCCTAGGTATTTTCAAGCTTCCTCTATACAACTATACACAAAACTATATTGGGTAAAAAGGTAAATTGCGTAAACTTTCACATAATCAATGAAATAGGCAAAACTAAACATCTCTTCAGAACATACTACAATCTACCATTTAGAAATGGAGATATAGAAACAGTTACTTGCAGGTAAAAAAGAAAAGGAAAAACTGAAGTATTGAATACAAATTACTATTAAAACCTGAATTCATAGTGTTGGATCTGAAGTATATCAATGTCAGCTTTTGAGGTAAGAGTAGATGATGCTTTGGGGCTTTGAACGAGAGGTCACCAATATCATCAATAACAGAAAAAAAACCCCTAAAAATTAATAAAATAAAAACCTAGCCCCCCTCCTTGCCCCACCCCCTGCCCCAATGATAAACTAAAAAAAAGAGTTTACTCATCCTGTTCAAGTGATGCTCTCAGTGCTTTATACATGCCTGCTTGTGTACCCAACTTATTGCTGTTATCATAATTTCTTTTTTCTAACACTAGAGTACCTCCTACAACCTCACTTTTATTTTAAAACTTCAAATGCAATTTGAAGTTTTTCATGTTGTCCACTGATTTAAAAATGATGTGATATGTACTTTCACATTGTCTAAAATATCTCTATGTCTGTGTACTTCATCAAAGATTTTGTGCTTCATTCCCGAATGGAGTAAAGCAGATTTGGAAGTTACTTTGCCATGTCTTATATAATGCAAATTTTCTCATATGTCAATATGGCAAACACTATGCAAATGATAAAATTTAATGTGACATACTTTGTATCAAGATCTTTATGGGAAAGGAAATAAATCCACTTTCGTATTTGACTGCTTTATTTGCTAATCATTCCTTCCTCTACCTTATAGGTACATGAAGGTATCTATGCTTAGGCAGCAGGACTTGAAAGGTTTCTGTTAGATATAAAGACACTTTAGACAGGTTGCAGCTCCATAAGCTGCAAATCTTTATTGATTATTGCTTAGGAAGATCTAAGTAACTATTGAACACCATTTCTTAAGTCTCTCCTCAGAAGGCTAAGCAAGTTTCCTTCTATTACAGGCATCAAATATAAATATAAACCCCACAACTAAGCAGTTAAATACGATTATTAGAGGTTTATTTTAATTGTCTTTTTTTTTTTTTTTTTTCACATCCAGTTTCCTTCCCTACATTAGTAATTTTAAAGTAGACAGACAATACCAAGGTGTTGGGAATTTTACAGGTTTAATAGTGATCACAAAGGTGTCAGGTTTTGCCTATGGCCCTCCTTTCTCTCTAGAGACTTCTTTAAGGTAGGTCTTCCTGGTCTCAGCAACCCAAAATACTCCAGCCTTGTTCATTCCTCTCTGATGATGCTTTGCTTGCCAGACATGCTCAGGGACTTGCAGACCTCAGACTTCCCCACTTCAGAATATAGAGGCCGTTTTTGGATAAGACTGTATAGGTCTTGGTCAGGCCCTAAGGGAAAGTGGTTCTGTGTTGCAGCCTCTGGACTCTGCCTAGCAGGCTGCTGCTCCCCGAGAGCTCAGCGAGGGTTTCCTGGGGCCATGTGATCAGTCGCATCCCGGAGTCCATTTGGGACAGCCCCGCGATCTGGCTCCGGCAGCCAGCAGCGTTACAATGCAGTGGATGGTAAAGAAGGTAGAGAAGGGTCTCTCATGAGGGTTTGAGATGGCTTTAATCACATCTTGTCCCCGTGATGTTCACAGGTGGCGAGACAGCGTGGGCTGGGTGCGGGATGGTTTTCTCAGGGGTCCGGGGCGGTCCCTGGGCGGGGTTGAGGTACAGGAACAAATAGGGAGAAACCGAGGGAGTGGCCAAGGCCAGGGAGGGAACAAGAGGAACATGTGAAATATGAAATGGAATGGATTAACAGATCCCCACAGTTCTGTTGCAAACTTTGCAGATTATCCTGCAGATATGGGGTAACAGAAATCAGATTTTCATGCCTTAGAGTTGCTTACTATCTCTTACACAGGATACATAAATATTACATGAACAGTGACTAACAGAAGCAATCAGATTGAATCTGGAACAGTGTTGCATTAATATAGGATTCTGTTATCCTTAAGTATCTCAAATACTATTCCAGCATCAATAGCTTCCTCTAAGATGAAAGTTACCACTCAAAGTGAATAGCAAGTGGCAGCAGAATCTGTCACTTAATGTCTATATAGCCTATGAACTTGAAGTACATTGACATTGCTTTTGATCTAGAGGTTCATTAAAGGAAGAGAACAAATCAGGGATGCTTTATCATTTCACTCTTTCTTTTATAATGTTTTATAAATAAATGGTCTCTCTCATCACATTATCCTAAGCTAACCTGCCAGCTGATGCATCTTCTTGTAGTTCTGATGTTCCAGAAGGAGGTGGCAGCATGTGTTACTGTGTGAACCTCTGCACTTAGGAACTAACAGAAATTAAAAACTTATTCAGTGCAAACTGAGGCAGTATCTGCACATCACTTCAATCTAATGCTGAGAAGAAGCACCAGGAAAGTGTCATGGGCATTATGGAGATTTCTTCCTTCACTGTCCAAGTGAGATTGTGCCATGGCAGAGATAGTAACTTTGAGTATTTACTCATTCCTGCTTATGGCTTGTGTCAAAATGTAGCATCTCTGTTGTTTGATCTCCATGTCCTAGTCACAGTATTTATTTTACTTACACTAAGACTTCAAATACTCTGGAGAGTTTCCTGAGTAGCATCTGCTATTGAATTTACCTGTGATTTGCAATAGTATTACATGCTGCAACCTCCATCTCTGTTCAAATAAATTAAGAAAGCAAACAAAGAAAAAAACAAAACAAAACTAATGCCTCTGTAACAACCTCTTCTTTGTGAGAAAAATTCTCATTCTTCAAAGCATGACATTGTGAGAGAACAGGCTATAATTAATCATAGATATTGTACATAAAGTTACTTTAGTATTTTTTAGCTTTGTGCATTTTTGAAATCTAAATTAAGAAGGTTCTTTTCAGTGTAGATATAGGCTAGGAAAAGCTTAAATTAGCACAACATGTAAATAGACAAGAATAATGGACAAAGTGTTGGTGGGGAAAAAAATCTAGCATAAGACAAAGAAAACAAGTCTTCTCCTAAATTTGAACCAAAGATTTTCAAATCTTGAAACAGTTAAGTGAATGTGCTTTAAAATCTCACCTCTTCCAGTGGCTCTTGCAAATGGGTCAGATAAGTATTTCTTAGATTTATTAGTTTCCTCACACCAATTAAGCATCAAAGAACCTTGTCTCAAGGACAGAAGAACAGCTTCAAAACTTGTGTATTGAACAAGATACTATTTTCTTTTTTTTTTTTCCCTAGAATGAGGTAAAGTCATATGTCAAAAGCAGAGGTTCCAGTGGAGTAAATTGGTTCCCAAATCAATTTGCCTTTCCTATGTAGTGCAGGGGTAACAAGTGAGTTAGGTGCTAACTTCCACTGAAATGACTGAGACTGAGATACTCAAGTAGTTTTGTGTGACTCATTTTTACTTTATTTAATAATTTCAGCGATATTGTTTGTTCCCTTGATGCTGGCATAAATGGAAGAGAAACCTATGCATATTCTTTTCTTGCTTGGTGATTGTAATAGCTACAGAATAAGCCATATAACTTCATTTACATAGCATGTAGATTACTAATCACATCAACTGTAAAATATTTAATGACATTTCTGGATCTATATTATTTCATTGCTTTAAACAATCTCATTAATTATTTCACCGCAAACAGGGCAAAGGCTTAGTCATATAGACACACCATAAGAGTCATTTTTAAAATGTCAAAATGTCAATTATATTTAGTAATCTCAGCATTCTACAAGGCCATTCTAGTTAAATCTAGGGATAAGCCAACATATAGTAACAAATCTTGGGTTAAAACCAACATATTGATAGCAGAATTTGAAACCAGATTTTTTCTTATAGAAGGAAAAAAATCCACATTAAAATAATTTAAAAATTTGAATTTTGAAAGAATACCAGTTGAAAATTTTCTGTTTCAATGAAGCCATTAAAAAATAATCTTTTAATTGCTTTCATACAATTTTTTTTTTCACACCATGTGATCATGTTTGATTCTCTGCAGGTTACTGAAAAACCAAAAAGAACATGTGTTTTACAAGAGAGCTCAAAAACTACAAAAGAACTTTTTAAAAATAAACCAAAAAGAGCATGGATTTTACAAGAGAGCTCAAAAACTGCAAAAAAACTTTTTAAAAATCAGTATTTTTCTCAGGAAAAAAAAAATTCAACATTGGAAATTGTAAAAAGTGTAGCAATACCCAACTTCATGTTCCTGTTTTAAACATCAAGGATGTACTTTTGAATTCAGGTAAGTCATTTTACTGAGTGTCTTTTGCACTACTGCAGCAACGTAGCTCAAGTAGAAAATCAGAAAAGTTCCTGCCTCAAAATTCACTGAAGACATCTTTCACTATAAGGTAGGCATCGTCACTGCAGATTAATAGAAACAGATTTTTCTTTAAAACTTAAGTGCACAGTACTGCAAAGTACAAATCTTCCAGCCACTGGTACAAAAATGTCTTGCTAATGCAGTATTTTTTCTTTTTTTGCTCTGTAGATATTTCCTTCCTATCTGTAGAAAACTGTTCCTCCCTCCCTGTAAAAATGATACCAAGTGACACTATAAAGACATTTTTTTTCTTACCCTGAAAAACCTATTTTTTTAAAAAATTTTCCTCTTAGCAACAGTAGTAAAAGATTTTTTGATGATTTCTTATATTTACTCCCTGCATCTTCATTCTATAAAGGTATAATATCCATTAATTTTATTGTCATAACACCTTATTTTTATTGTCCAGTGTTTTTGCACTTCCATGACTTCTGAGGTATGATGCCTGTTCTGCTGAATGACCTGAGTTTTAAATGGTGACACAGTATTAATCAGTATCGAGGAGTAAGATTGAAAATTCATAAATTCACAGGAGAAGACTGTTTTCAGAACAATTTACTATTCAGACCTCATATTCACACTGTGAATGATTGTAATTACCTGCTGTGGCAATAACACATTCATAATACAGTACAGAAATGAACTCGTATTTTTAGTTCATTATTTAGGGCAGCAATTCACAACCAGACATAGAAATAGGATAATACACAGGAAGGAATTTTACCATTCACTGCAAAATAGCAAAAGAAAAAAGCAATTCCATAACGTTTGTGACCTTTGTTCTTGGAAAAACTGCTAGTTTAGTTAAAAGTCTTAACAAGCCTTAATCACCCTATTAATATTATTGATGCATGTAGACTTCTTGTAGGCTACTAGCATTCCAGAGTAATCTTCCAACAGTATAGCATTATAGGCAGGGACATGAAAAATATATGCCTCCTTTAATCTTGGCATGTTTGTGAAAATTTTCATCTTTCTTAGCAGGATACATCTTCTGTTTATTAGAATTTATTGCATAAATCCAAACTAATAAGCATAGACTCTCGTTTTTTGTGTTGGGGTATATGAAACTCATTAGGAATTGATTTAAAATATAGAGAAAAAACTTTTTGGATTTTAGGTGATGATCACCTAATACAGGCTATTATTCTGAACAGTGTAATGACTAATTACAGCTGCTGTATTTTGGTTCTAAGGCTGAATGCTCTGCCAAGTTTTCCTGAGGAACAGAAAAAAATTCTTAGAGAGTGAGCTCTCTAGCAGCATAGCTTACTTGATTTGTAAGACAGCATAGTTTTAGTTGTTAAAATGCTATTTATAAAATGGAAATTATTTAATGATCAGGTTATGGAATGCAGCAATGTGTAAGCTGATCAATTAAACCAAATGTTGCAGTCTTGAGATTTTTGCAGTAATGAAGCCTGAGAATCTGGGATAAATGACTAAGGAAAGCTACAGACTACAGCGGAAACTCTGTATTAAGTGAGAAAAGACAGATTGGGAGGCCGTTTGAGTAGATGGACTATCAAATGACCATATGTGTGTGCCATATTTCTACATTAGAGGTGTCATAACCTGACAATATGAAGGGCATGATCTCCACTGACACTTCAGAGGTGTCCCAAACCTAACAGATAGTACTAAAGCTTACAGAAGCTAGTAGACCCAGAATAATATAGGATTGAAAACAATTGTATTCTCATGTAGATAATGGTTTGAAAGCAGTTCCACAGCCATAGGGATGTCTCTCCTATTCAATTTCACCTTCACTTAAGGTAACCAGCATGGGCAAAACCAGAAGCCAGAGAAGGTTCCACAGTTTTGGGCTTCATTGTAATAAATTAGAGCATACATTTGGGAAGTACACCAAGAGCTTAGTGTGTCATTCTGGAAGAATCAGAAGAACTACAACCTGAAATGCTAACAGTGAGTGTGCTTTGGGATTGCTTTCTTACAGTGGAGAAACTAAGTCCTACTGTAAGGAACATAGTGGGAAAGGAGAATAATTACCTCTGCAGACACAGACAACTCCAGCAAAATCCTTTCTACCCCAAACTTGTAAATACTTTGTTCTGGACAGAGTGTGTTGATACCATAATAGACATTAGTTGGTTCATGCCAGCTGGCAGTGTCCCCGCTAATTCTGTCATACTTTGGGAGATAAAGCAATCAAATAATTTATCCTTTCCCATAGGTTGTTTGCCTCAAGTCCCAAATTTTAGAGTCTGAGGAATCAGCCTAGATGTGGGCCACTCCAGACCAGCTGACTTTAATTTCTGTGGGTGTTCTTAGGAATATTTAATTTGTCAGAATAAGCAGAAGCTAAAATAATGAACAAATACTCTCACTAAAATAATGAGTGCATACTCAAACTGGAGTGCCAAAACTGGGAAATGGCAGTTAGAGGATACATTAATCAAAAGTCTAGATATTCATGCAAGTCCTACTGATATTTTTTGGTTGACCACAGGCTGTTAAATTATCTTTCCAAAGTCAGTCAAAAAACTGTTTTTCACTGTTCACATTCCTTTGTTTTTTAGTTATTTAAACCAGGGACATTACTCTTGCATTTATTTTTTTATTGATTTCAGCAAACTTTTGGTGCTTTAGAATAAATAATTACATTTTCATGGGATAGAAACTGAATGCTTGTTGCTTCTGTGATCAATATGCACTTCTTGAGCAAATACCCTTCAACTTAGTGGAAAGAATTAATATTCCTTCTGCTAGGTTTACAGTAGGCCTCCTGTAATATTTCTGAAATAGATACGAAGCAGAACAGACACTGCCTTAGTAAAGCCACGTTCATCCTTAGCACAGTTCACAGAAGACACTCAAAAACTTCCCAATATGGCATTCTGGTTCTTACCAGCTTGATTGTACTACAACATAACCCATTATAATATCTTGTCTTTACCTACTACTCAGTTATTCTTCTGATTTGTATATGACTCTGCCAAGGCAGTATGAATTCTTGAGTGTCTGTAGGAAGCCTCCAAATCAGGAACTTTTTGTGCTGCCTCTGCTAGGCTGATGAGCCTTGTTTCCAGGAGGTTTATGTTTAGATTAATTTCAAGAAGGTAGTTGTGGTATAATAGCATTATTTAGATTTCATGAATCGAGGTTGATCTATGGAAAGCCCGCTGGCTGGCTAGAATTGGTTTCTCTTATCCAGATGAAAACTGAATTAAATGCTTCTAAGTCTTCCTTTCCATATAAAGTTGCTCCCATTACTCCAGTCATGAATGTTGAAAGGCTGTGAATTGGTGGACTATGTGATTTGTTGCATCAATAAGGCAATGTCTCTGTTCAGATGTGTTTTTCCTGTTGAAAAAACTGAGGACTTGTATTAAGGGAAAAAGTTACAGGCTTGTATTAATGACTGGGGGAAAGCAATTCCGAGGCAAAGCATGAGGATCAACATAAGAATCCATTTGAATAACATGCAGCATAATAGATAGCCCTGGAGTAAACACAAGGCTGTATTTCACTCAAGAACTCAGCAGCAGTCATAAACTGTGAGAGGTTTATGGATGGCATCAGAGCCTCAGGAATTAATTCAGCCTTGTATTCACAGTGATGCCATATGTTGTTATTTATAATATCCACTTTATAATTACTACTCTTAAACAATTTAATATTTGTAGCTCTAATATTTCAAAGATGAACTCATTAATTTGAAATGCTGAACTTTCCTTGAGGTAACATCTTTAAAACCATACTCAGTTCCTTATCAAATGAGGTTTTTATGGGTACTATATTTAATAAAAACTGATGCCTGCTGAATAACTTTTAACACCACAAGAAACTATTCTCTTTAATAAGGCTGTGGAGTGCTGTGGGACTAAATATAAGAGCTATGGTCTCATTTTTTACTTGAGAAGTTGCAGATTTATATTGAGTCCATTAGATAGTTATAAGGTGTAAGAAGGCCATGAAGAAAAAATCCATTTACTCTGTTACGTGTTCTTCTGTGAAATTAAAGGTCTTGAATACCTATCTGTGGTCTGCATGTGAAATGGAGACGATCAAAATACTCCAAATAAGTGATTCAAATTAAAAATTCATTTATTTGAAGAATCTGTTCCTGATTTCTACAGTCTAAAACAAACATTGGAGGTCACACTATTCTTGGAAGTTAACTGTCATTTTTCTTGCCATGATAATATTCTTCATCACACTTATTCTTGGCCTCATACTATGTAACATTTTGGCAGTACAACCAGCATAAGAAATGAAATATTATTACGGGGAAAGCATTCCTACTCTCTGAAGCAGCTTGCAGGCAGGCTATTTGAGTGCAACTGAAAAACAACTGTATGAAATCAGAACAATCTCACAAAAATCTTTCACCCCATCTCTACCATTTCTTCCCCTCTTTTTTTTTTTTTTTGAATTTGCCTTCCTCTTAAAATTTTTCTATTATGTGCCTTGTACTCAGATAAAAATGAATTCAAACAAAAATAGGGCTTCAATCAATAGACACTGTTCATAAAATGGCTTCTTGTCACTTAAATTCAAGGTCTCTATTATTGAACCATATACATAAAATCTTCTTATGGAAGACCCTGCATAGCTTGCCAGAGATTTCTTTGTATCTCACAAGTTCCATTGTACTGGAAAAATCTTCATGCTATTAAGTATTAAGTATTCTTCTGCTTTGATCCTTGATAGTATGACATACTGAGAATAAGAGCTAGATTGAAGCAAGGTAAGGACAACATTAAAGCAATTTAATCCAGGCCTGGGACCACCTAAGCCATTATCTGAATACAGGCTAGTAGAATCCTTTCTAACACCTTTATGGAGAGATTTTCAAGATTCCACTGTCCAGGGTCACCAGGTCCTGCTCCAGGACTTTGACAAGTTTTTACAAAATACAGCTGTCTTCCTGCATATATTTATTGAGGTCAAAAGGAGAAAATTTTTCATCATGGTCGTGGAAAGAAAAATTTTCAAGTCTTGATTGCACTAATCCTTTGATGAAAACTGCTAAGTGACTATTAGTATTTGTTCTTTTAGAGCACCAGTTTGACTCTAGAATTTATTGTGACTATTTTAAGTGAAACTTTTCAAATAAGAGAATTACTTGGACAAAAACACTGCAGCAAAATTATCAACATTTTCTCCTGATTTTCAGAACATTTTCTCATTGTTATTTAATAGGCATTAAGTGGGTTTTAATGATAAATAGAGTAGAATTCTGTTATCTATGAGTAGAAGCTCCAGCTGAGGTCCCAAAGCCTATATGTTAGCATTCTGATCTGGGGAACACTGAATATCAGATAAACTGTATTAGTTATACAGCTCCTACTGAAGAAAATGCTTTATTTTAGTTTAATTTCCACATTCTAAGTTAAGTTCAATGCATACATCCTCTTCCTGGTAAGGCATGATAAGCTTATGAAGACAAATATTCCTTGAATCACTCACAGAGCCTCACTGTGATTCTTACCTCCCCTTAGACATCTAGTATTAATTAATGCTATCTTCATATTTTATACCTGCAAGTTAAAGGGAAATGTAGCTGAAGAAGCCATAAAAATGAACCTCAATTAATATCTGGCAAAATAATCAGCTATGTTTATGACAACCATAATTACAGAAACAAATATCCAAACCTCTTTTCAAGGTATACAGCAAAAATGATGTGTGTTCTTTTAATTTAATAATTAGTCCATCTTTATAAGAAGGAAAACAGTTGAAATAACTTATACTATAAATTTGACTTTAACCACTGAAATTATGTACATGAAAGGAAGCCAAAGACTGGCAAGGGAAAATGGGAGCTTTGTCTTAACTGAGCAGAGCATATCGATTAACTGGAAACTAGAAGTGCAAATATAATGTACTCCAACAATTTATGAAGGTCCTTCAGGGGTTTTCAGGTCCTACAGGGCAGAAGGAATACATTTTAATAAAGGAAACACAAACTTTTTCTAGCTTTTCAAACTTTCTACTGTTGGAAAACACTGTCCTCTAGGCCTGTTTTTTAAGAGCAGGGAAGTCTCACGAGAGTAGTGCCTTAGACAGAGATGGAGTAAAAATAATGCCCACTCTTTATTCTTCAAAGGAAGAGATTGATGGCTTTTCATAAGTTGCTGATCTGTAAAGGATTCAATTTTTAAAATACTATTTTTTAATGCATCATGGAATCACAGAATATTTGAGAGAGCCTGGAGGTCATCTCAATAAGCAGTAGGGTGCAGGGATAGCTGAGATCACTCTAACCAAGGTAACTTGGATATCCAGAGTCAAGTACAGCCATGCCAATTCATAGATCAAGTGTGACATGGGCTCTTGTGTGATTTCTGGTGACTAAGCTGGTGCACTTTTTAAACAAAAGCTTTGGTTTTGCTAAAGAATTTCCAATATCTTTTGTCTACTAGTCATGCATTTAATTGTTTAACATCAGATTTAGAAATGTGATGATTTCTGGACCTAGATTTGCAGCATAGTCTAGGTAAAAACTGGTGGAGAGAGGAATCCTAAGGGGATTTAGTTCCATCAGGAGCTGGCAGCCAGCAGGGCTGTGCTCTGCCTTTACATGCTGACCAGCCCTTGGAGCTCGATGGCCATGGGGGGTTTCATGGGGCACTTGGCCTCCAGCTCCAGGTGGCCTGAGATGGGTGCAGGCAGGCAGCTCTCCCGGGAACAGGACCAGAAGCTGAGGGGTGCCACTCCACAGAACACGTCAGGACCGGGCGGGGTCATAATACCTATGGGCTCTGCTGGTCCCATGAGTAACAAGGAGATGGAGGCAATAGATCTGGGTCAGCCAAAAGATACAAGCAATGATACAGTGACACAGGTGCTGGAGATAATTCTGGGGCAGGGACTGATGGTGCTGGGCTCATCTGGAATGGGGTCCTTGGCCATTTGGAAAGGGAAAGGGTGTGGGAGGCATCTGGGAGACTAGGCAGGGCCACAAGGGCCTGTTACTACCCTCGGGTTCCTAAGAGTTCGTTTTAATTCCTCCTCATTTTAATTTAACTGAGTCAACTCTTGTCTTGTGCTCTGAGACATAGAAAAGAGTAATTTTCAATCACACCACTCTGTGTTTTAGACACTTCTTGAAGTACTTCAGATACTGTGATCGTCCTCTCTTCTTATTTCCAAAGTAAACAGTCCTAATCTTCTCAATCTCTCTTAATCTCTGAGATGCCCTTGATGATTCATCACTCCTCTTCAAGCTGTCTCTGCCCCTGCCTTCACAATGTTTTCTGAGACATGGTGACCAGTACTGTAGCCAGGATGAGACTACAGCGCCCCGATTTATAGAAAGGCAATATAGTTTTATTTATATATTCAGCTTCTTATGCCTTCTCTAATGTAGTGCCTCATTAGGGTTTCTGAACAGCTGCTGAGTGGCACTGGCAGTGGCATTCTCAACTCTGCTGTTCGTTTGAGGTCCCTTTGCTGTGTTGCAATAGATGTTAGGTGCTGTGCTGTCGGTGTTATAAGCTGCTCTATAGATGCTGGGATTGCTGCGCTGCTACAGATGCTGTAAGATGTAGGAATTCTTTATTTGAAGTGCACATTTTCTTCATGTATTTGCATTGAAATGCATTTGCTATGACGTTGTCCTTTCAGAGCCGCTGCACAAATGTGTTGCCACAGTGTATGTGAATGTATGTGCCAAGTTAGCTGATGTTGGTGTGGGGAACAGAGGCCCTCTGTCCTCCCTCTGGTAGTTCACTGTGCCTGCTTTTGTCCTGGAAAAAGGCATCTGCCTTGTGGAGAAGTCATGATGCCTCCATCCCCTTAGGATACAGACCTGCAGTTATGGGGTAATCACAAAAGTATTATTGGATTAGTGAATGAAGCAGGGGTCATTGTTTCTAGAACACAAGGGCACTCTAGCACACATACTGGACAATTACACCAGTTTATCTCACTCTTTTCAGATTGGAGCAAGCTGACCTCCTTTTCTTTTCTACCTACAAGCATGTGCCAAGGCAGAGATGAAAAAAAGATAAAAAATAAATTATAAAAAAAGGTTAATTGGAAGATAGGGCAAGGGTCAAGAATCTCAGATATTTGCTCAGAAGATTAATCTGAATTGCCAAGTTTTGGGCAAATTCTTCATGTATGTGTAAATTCAGTTAGTATATATTGGTAACATTTTAAAGGAAATTTGTCTTTGAAGTAGCCTACCTTTACTACTGAACAGCTGATGTGCTCTGGATGAAAAAACGGTTTTGGCAAAACCCTACCTCTGCATTTTTGGATCCAAAGGAAGTTGGGTAGGAGCTGACATGTGCATAAATGAAAGTATGGTGAAATTCTGATAAATTTCAAATCTTTTGTTTTCTGAACTCTAGTATTTTTTTAATGGAGTCTGAAAATTTCATGACTTATGAAAAGTTACTCTCATATAAGGGCAGTAATTTCTCTTTGGTACATGTGTTAAAACCCATCCCTGAAGGCAAGAACTGAGGTTCTTGTTGATAGATCCCTTGGGGCAGATTAGAGTGAAATGACACTGAATGACCAGTGTGTATATATGTAGAGTTCATTTTAGAACAATTTGGTTACAATGGAAAGGAGTTATGGAGCCAATTTGATTTTCATCTGTAGAAATATAGCAATATAAAAGCATAAAAAAAATGTTTAAGATAATGTATAAGTAAAGGAAAGAAAGGATAAGAGTAGAAAGATGTCACCACTCATGGATCCAGTGATGAGACCAGTCTTGATCTGTTGAGGGTTGGGGAACCCATGAAACATAAATGTTCAACACATTAATATATGTTCAGGTTTGGGTGGAATGCCCAGGTACCTTCCCTGGAGGGGGAGTTTTACAGTGTCAGATGTAACACTGTTGTTCTGTTGAAACTGTGTGGATCATGCACAGTCCTCTGCCGGAAGGGACCAGAATTTAGTCTGGGACACTTTGGGGGTATTAATGGTTTTAACGCCTTGTAAGATGTGACAGCTGCCTCTGATGACAGTGTAATTGAGTTAGTTGCGCCCTGTCAGAAAGAATGAATACCTTTAGGCCTACTGGAGGGAAGGGAGTGCTTTAAAATGAAGCCAGTTGTGTAAGGGAGGACATTGGCATTATAGAAAGCGCTACCCTGAATTGGCAGGTTATTATTTGGCTCAAACACCAGCTTGTAAGCCTCCAGTGGTGGTTGTGCACCCCTTTTGTCTTCTGAGGTTCAGAGGTTTTGCCATTATACACAAAAAACTCTCCTTCTCCATTCGTTTGGGTGTGCAAACCTTGCCTTTGCAAATGGCCAATTGTTTGAGTCATTAGCCATTAGAATTTCATCTCTCATAACATCCAAGGTTGGTCCAGGTGAACAGAGATCTAAGATTATACACTTTGTGAAAGCCTCTGTGCTCATCTCAGATTCCATCTAAATACTCCAGATACTCCAGATACATTAAAATCTGCTGTAATTCCTGGGGTCTACTAGTGGAATTAGGCCCCTTAATTCTTCATGAAAATACCATTGTTCTTGAAAAATTTTGTCAGGATTTCAAAGAATCACAGAATAAGCTGAGTTGGAAGCAACCTGCAAGGATCATCTAGTCCAACTCCTGGCCCTGCACAACACCACCCCAAGACTCACACCATGTGCCCAAGAGTATTGTCCAAACACTTCTTGAACTCTGTCAGGCTTGGTACTATGAACACTTCCCTGGGGAGCCTGTTCCAGCATCCAACCACCCTCTGGGTGAAGAATCTTTTTCTAATATCCAACCTAAACCTCCCCTGACACCACTTTCTTTCTGCCTGTTGCAAATTTTTTGCAGAAGATTATAACATCCTCCAGTTTTGTATCATTCACTGAAAAAGAGCCTGAATGAGTCTTGCCAAATATGTGTGTGATTGTCTGAATTGAAACATTCCAGTATAATTAGAGCAAATGGCATTTTTTTCCACAAATTCATTTTTTCATCCATTACATTAATTTAATAATGTAATGATAAGCTTTAAATTTTGTGTACTCATCTTGACAAGGTCTTATGCTCTTAATTTTTTACATCAAAAATGTTGCAAATGAGAAAATTAAATCTTAAATTTGAAAATGGATTGTTTTCATTACAAAGCTAGCATTGGTGCTTAATGAGCTTGCACACACATGGTTACATATCAGACCATAGCTGTAAACATCATAAAACACAAAATAATTAGTTGACCTTTATCCAGACTGTCTTCAGTGGCAGCACTATGACCTTCTCAGACTGTGTTCTGAACTTCTGGCTTACTATTGATTGCAAAATCAGTGAATGTAATGAAAGCAAGTCTTAAGATGCCATAAACTGTTTCACAAGGCAGAGATGGCAGCATTTGAAATGTGTTGAAAGCTCTGATGTAAATTATTTAGACTGCTTGCATGATGCAAACCTCTCTGTTTGAAGAGACTAATCAATTCTTCCATTTGATGGGAATTTTAATTAGATAAAACAGCTAGGGGTGCAAATATTGTTCAGCTACCCAATTCACTGGCTATTAAATTGAGGCTAGCCTAATGTTTTCGTTGTTTCTACATATATGAGAGCAAAAAAAGACATTAAAATGATTTAATTGTGGATCTTGCAACAGGAAAACCTTAAGCCTTATGCAGCATGTTGAAAATATAACACGCATGTTGCAGAGATAATTGTATAGTCTTGAAACCGTATGGCATGATGTATGTTCCTCTCCATCACTACTGGTGGAACTTACCTTACCAGTATAAGCAATAAAATAAGCACTTCAAATTGAAGCAAACATCTGCACAAGACATACTTAATTGATTTGTCAATTGTCTGCTTTTTATTATTTTCTTAAACCTTTATACTTAGAAAACTTAGTGTAAATATGTCTTTATTTGGTTCGTTTTAGCTTCTGGAAATTATGCTTTCTCTCATAAAAAGACTATAAAGGCCGAGCATTTAAAATCCTATCTATACAAATATACAGCAAGCTGTGTTAAACACGCATCAAGGTACAATTTTCTGCTGAAATATATCCCAAAACATTTTTGCAAGCAGAGGGCTAGAAATAAGCATTTAAGATAAATTAGGAAAATGTTTCAGTTGTCTTTGAAAAGGTGCATGTTTTGAGGTTAATGCATTTAGGAAAATAAAGTGAAGACAAATTGTTCGGAAAGTACGACACATGCTCTTGAGTCAAGGTCACATTTGCCTAGTGTGAAATATATTTTCATGTCACAGAAGCTGAAATCCTGTCCTTCCTTACAGCCCAAGAAATTGGGAGTGGTGATTATTCTAACCTAACTATTATCTGTAGAAATAATGTTTTTGCAGAAGTGAAGTTAATGAGGTAAGGGCTGGTGATCTGCTAATTAAAAATCTAAAAATAGTACTAGTGATAAATGGGGTGTCAAAATATTCTAGCTTAGGAAGAATCTTTAAGTTAACATTGATCAATGCACAGCTCTGATTTCATGACACTGCATATTCATTTAATGAACCTCCCCTTCTATCTGTTAATTACTACAACACTCTCTGGATTAAGACTATAGCACATTCTTTGGAGAATGTGTGCATTGTCTAGTTCAAGTTTATTTATGAATATTTATTAGTTTGCTAGCGTACCAGAATCTTCTTAGTAGCTAACACATTACCTCACACTAATAAGGGCTTTTGTTTGACATGGAAAGCAATTGCTTTACATTGGAAAAGCTGTTAAAGCTTAGTGTGTGTCTTTCAGAAAAGCGAAAAAAATTTGAGAAGCTAAATATACAGGCTGGGATTTTCAAACAGGCCCATCTGAATTATATAACCCATTTCCATCATACTACACTGAGAGTATCACACAAACCCAACTTAATTCTAAACAGAAGCATCTGGCCAGTAGTTCTACAGTTAATGGTAAATCATATTTCCAGTTCATCTGTGAAAACAGCATTTTTTTCCTAATTCGGTGCAGTGAATTGTGAATTCAGATATCTCAAAGTTGTTTCCAACTGAACAGAATTTTAGTAGAGTGTGTTATGTCCTCTAATTAAACTTGAACAGACCATTGGACTTGCAAAAGTAAAAGTGTGATGAAAGATAATTTGTTGCAAACCTAGACTAGTCAGAAAATGAAACATGATAAATGATAAGAAGAATAGAAAGAAGTAACATGCAGTATAAATAAAAAGTCAGTACAAAACTATCAGTCTTTGGAAAGCTTTACTAATAGCAACACTGAAACTTGTGCCATCAACAGCAAGGATACCATAAACAAACTCATCCATTCTCTGTGGACACAAGATGTCCCTACAAAAGTTAACAATGTCACACCTATTGATTTTGGCCCTATTTAAGTTATCAATTGTCACAGCTCAAGAGATCTGAAAAAAATATTGCTCCAGAATAAAACAAAATATATAGCTCTTACTTTTAAGCATAGTCAGACCCTTTTGCAGAAGGACAAGTTTTTTCAATGCCTTTTTCAGACACAGTTAATCAGGAGTAGCCACAAAGCAGTCATAGTTTCATAGATTGAATATGACATGTTATAGATGTTAAAGTGTCAGAATCCTCATTCCCTGATTATTTAAAATAGGAATGTGATTAAAGTCCTTATGATATAGTACTTGGGTATGGTCCCAGTTCTGGGCCCCTCACTTCATGAATGACATTTGAAGTGTTGGAGTGTGTCTAGAGAAGGATGAAGTTGGTGAAGGATGAAGAGACCAAGTCTTCTAAAGAGGGCTTGTTTAGCCTGGAGAAAAGGAAGCTCAGGGGAGACCTTACTGCTCTCTACAACTGCCTGAAAGGGGGCAGTAGCAAAGTGGGTGTTAGCCTCTTCTCCCAAGAAACTTGTTACAGAACAAGAAGACATGGCCTCAAGCTGCACCAGGGGAGGTTCAGGTTGGACATCAGGAAGAATTTTTTCACTGAAGGAGTGGTTCAGCATTGGAATGGACTGCCCAGGGAAGTGGAGGAATCACCATCCCTGAAGGGGTTCAAGAAACAACTGGACATGTCATTTAGTGCTGTGGTTTAATTGACAAGGTGGTGTTTGGTCAAAGATTAGACTTGATCATGGAGTTATTTTCAAATATAAATTAATCTGTGATTCTATGATTGTTCATTTCTTATGAGAGGAAAACCTTGGATGTGAACTGGGGATAAGGAGGCCTGGTTCATGTCAAAAACTCCTACACCAATCTTTGAGCATCCCCATGTCCTTGCATCTGCTGCTTCAGATAAAACCACAAATCTTTAGACCGAGCAGATGTATAGACAACTCAATCTCCTGTACGACAGAGTTACTTTTGCACCAGTCCCAATAATTTGGGACTTGACTAAAGTTTCTTTTGTGCTGTGCTAAAGCATGTGCTATGCTACATAATGCAGTAGTGGAGAGAAGCCAGATCCTATAGCAATGAAGATTATTGTACTAGTTTGAAAGCAAACCAGTGAGAGACTCCAAGTCAGAACTACAATTAAATAGGAAAATTGAAATAAATGCAGTAGTGCAGAAACACTGACAGGTCAGGATACAACCTGACACCCCGTTGTTCAGGGTGGTGGTAGCAGTCTGATTAAATGGTGGCTGCAATCCTGTTGAAGTGGTAGATGTGGTTCTGTTGAAGCAGTGATCCTGTAGAAGGGTCTGGTGTTCCTCAAAAGCCCCAGTGGTGGTTATGTAGCTCTTCTCTGGGAATCCAGTAGCTAAGGCTGACTGTGGTGTTCCAAACCTCAGATTATATCCAGGTAGGAATGCTTGGTTCCTCCCCCTGGGCGAAGTGTTTCACAATGGAATGATGTAATTTTATGAGTCATGCAGTGAGGCTTGGTGGCCCATTAACGGAAGTTATCCGGGATGTGTCATGGAAGAGACAAAGAACACTGCCCCACCTGGTTTTAACAGATGATGATAGAATATGTACTTTTGGTTACATTTTACCTTAAGACAATTACATCTTTAACTAAGACAATTATGTAGAATATATAGAGACAGTAAAGCACACCGAAATGCTGTGAAGGAAAAAGCAGTAACACAGTCTGGATGTATCAGTATGGAGGGAGAAATTGAGTATTAGAAAAGTTACAAGAATTGGTCCCTGTGAATGAAATCACTTATTTGTAGGCAAAAATTCTAAATCTAGAACTATAGGGAAACAACTACAACTTCCCTTTTAACAGGTTTGCACAGAACACTTTAAATTGAAATCAGCAGTTATTTAATCAATTATTCTTAAGGCTTGTCAGTGTTTTGCTAACAACCATGTAATTTTCCACTCTCTGAATCATCTTGGCTGCAGTATGCTTGTCTTTCTAATTGTATCTCTTCTTTGATTTGACCTAAGAGTGAGATGATTTACCACCTGTACTCTTAACTTAAACTGTGCCAGCCTAATTGGCTCCAGATTTAATCAAGCATTCACAATGTCAGTGTTTCATTTTCACCTTTGATTATTTTATGAGAAATGACATTGATCACTAGTCAAGTGATGAGGTTGTGTGGCTTTGTCTGCCCTGTTATGGATATTATCTGACTTTTGTTTTATTTATCAGTGGTTACTCTAATATGCAACCATTGTCATGAGAGATTTGGATTCATAACTTATGTATTTTTACTGGCATTCTGGGACCATAAAGAAATGCAGGCTCTCTCTTTTATATTCACATCCAACCTTAATATGTCTGCCATCTGTCGAAGGTGTGGGTATGTTCCTTGCATCCTTTGTGGGTTATTCATACCTCAGACATTTCCCTTCTGAGCTTTGAATTACTACCTCAGCAGATTATACCTTTCTCCATTGACTGACTGTACAGGAACACAGATTTTAGCTATCATCTACAAATGTACAAAAATTGTTTTCTAGAGAAGACTGTGCAAATAATCACATTGCATGCATTTCACAGGCTGATTGGAAAAAAATTTTTTTCTTTTACTACAGTACAGTGATATTCTTTCTGTAACCAAAACAATTGCATTGTGAAAAAAAACCTGAAATGTGCAAATCAACTGTAATTATGCTCTTGGGACCTTTGATTTTTATTAATACTCTAGGCCATTTTTGGTGGCATATGCCTGAATGAAATTCCTTTCCTGTCACATCTACCCTCTGGAGTGTACATACACATATAGACACAAAAAATAAAAAAAATTAATATACTATGTATATAGCTAGTACCCATCTGACAGTCTGATATGAGTGAGTTTTAGGAAGGTGAGGGGTATTAATCCTGAAAGCCAGTAGTCAGTCTTAAGGAATTAGGGGGAATGGGTTCTACCAGTGGGACTAAGATTTTGACTTTGTTTGGAAGAGAGCTTTTCCAGCCTCTGGGCATTAAAAAAGAGATGATGACCCACAAGCACTGGCATGTTAGTTACGGGATTTCATTGAATTCTTTCATAAGTGATTAATTTTTTAATTCAGTGACAGAAATTAAGAAGAAAATTAATAAAAAGCATCCAGCTAGATAAATTCCAAATTAAAATGTGTAACTGTCACCCAAACAAAACAATAAATTCTGTTCCTGTGAGATATATCAAAAGTTAATTTGTGGCATGTGCAACAGAAAGTGAACAAGCAAAAGAATGCTGAGGATGATGCTATTTTTTTTTTCTTAATGGTTAGACAAATACTTAAAATGAGAATATTTGAATTCTCAATCCTTGACAGGTAGCATAGCCATCAATCTAACAGGTAAAGTTGGTAATAGGTAAAATTCTCATGAAGTTGTTTCATCATATATCAATTTCAACTAAGATAACCCCTCTCATATCTGTATTTAACAACTGGATCAGAAGAACCCTTTCTTTCTCTCTGGGACAATTAATATTTAATTGGGACAGACAACAGAAAATCAACTCAAGAAAAAACTAAAGTTTTAGACACAGCTGATCCACAATAATTGTCCAGGTAAACTGGTTTATCCAAGTAAGTGCAAGGCAATTTTAATTAGTTTAGCCCTCCTTTCACTACACTCTGAGCTAACCCTGTGTTTGCTACATAGGTAGAGCATGCACACATACACATAAATACATACCAGAGATAGGTTGGTGCAAAGTTCTGTTTACGCAGTACTGCTTCTTTGTCCGCCTTCCTCCCTTATGTTATCCGAGCACTCCGCCCTGATACTCAAACATGGTGTTGAAAGAGAGCCCTTGTTCAGTCATACTTCGGCACCTTTGGTGATCCCAAATGTGCAAAACTGTATTCAAATTTGAATCTGTATTCCTTCAGTTTCAGAATCTGCAAACAGTAAAAGTATGGTGTATTAGATATAAATGACTTTTGGAATACTCAGTTCAGAATGCTACAGATACTAAAAGTAAGACCACAAGTTTTCAGATTTCAAATTAACAGCTATAGAGTAAAAATACAAAGTTCAGTATGTCTTGAATTCCATTATCTCACACCACTTTTTAAAAAAAATGAACTGAATAAAAGTCTTTACACAAAAAAATAATAGATTTTAAATATCACAAAATATCAATGGTACTATAGGTAGTTTGCAATACAGTAAAAACTCTTTTTTTTTTATTAATAGAGACATTAATTTTGCAAAACTCCAGAAACACTAACGCAATACTTTCTGAATAGAAAACTAGTTCTTGCTTTGTGCCATTTATTTATATATTTTATTCCAAATATATCCCTATCTTCTTTATGTTCCATACTTTTCGGGTTGCAATAGAAAAAAATATCATGAGATTATTAAAAGGAAATGTTCTGAACTGCTTACTGTGTTATCAGAAAAAATGTGTGGTTCATGATTTTCTGCTAAGTCAACTCCACGGGGAAAAATATGTGAAAGGTGCATAATCTTCGCCTTCTGGAATATTTATTCATATTAATGCAATGCACAATTAGAAATGCCTTTACGTATGTCTATTTCAAACCAGTCATAACAAAAAGAAATGAAGAAGGTAATTATAAATAATTTAATGAAGTTCTGTCAATTGAAATATGAAATTTTGTATGCATGTAAAGGTGTTTAACTTTGCCAGGAGGGCTTCCCATATACACAAAGGAACTGTGTAAACAAATATTCTGCATATGCTTATGAATAATTAAATGCATTTAAACAAGAAACCACTATTCTAATATATCCACTCATAATGACCATTTACTACAGGTATAGAAACTGTAGTTTACTGTTCATTGACTGTGTGTGTACAACATTGGGATTATGGTAACATTCTCCAAAGTCACATATGTGATCTTGTAAGATAAAGACAACTTGCAGAATAAAAAGGTGATAGGGATAATTAATGAGTTATTTTCAGGTCATTATAAGCCTCTATTCATTATGTTGGAAGGCAGTGCTAATAAGAAAGGTCACTGCCGATATCCAAGGGTGATAACCAGGGGCAGTATTTGTTATTACACGTCCACAGCTTCTGAATACACTAGTACTTAAATGCTTATCCAAGTCCTTACAATTTTTAGAAAGAGTTTAAAGATAAAAGCCAAGAAAGATTATTATGTTGATGGTTTCTGTGCCAGCAGAAAGCCTGACACAATTATCTACAGGGTATAAATTGTACCAAGTATCTCAAAAGAATGCTACTGGAACGACTCGCTGGTTGGGGACATTCCCAATAGTAATTCAAGGACAATCCATTTGTAGAAAAAAATGGAGGCTGTGGCAGGCTCAGTCATGTCCACCATAGTAAATACTGCTTTTATGCTTCTACTTAAGGGATAAACTATGAAAAGGGAGACTGCAAGTTGCAAAGTATCTGCTCTCTTTGGAGAGGATGTATAAACAGAGTCAAAAAGAGTGAAGCTGAGAGATTTCCTGTAGCGTAGACCAGATTGCCTGAACACAGCAGTAACACAAAATATTCATAAAATGTCAAACTTGATCTATTTGCTTAAAATACATAACTTTTACTACAAAGGACAATTAATATTACTCACTTTCATTCCAGTTCTGTATAAAACTACAACTTTACCAATCTTCACTGTCAAAGAAAATAAGGTGGGAGTGGTATACTGTACTGATAGCAAATAGACATTCAAGGTTCTAATGCAGAAGAAGTACTCATACAAGAAATCCAAGGAAACTTACAGGAAAGGTGGGGAAAGACTGTTTACAAGAACAGTGACAGGACAAGGAGGAATGGATTCAAATGGAAAGATAATAGGTTTGGACTAGATAGTAGGAAAAAAGTCTTTACTGTGAGGTTGTCCAGGGAATTTGTGAATGCCCCATTCCTGGACGTGTTCAAGGCCAGGCTGGATGGGGGTCTGAGCAACCTGGTCTAGTGAAAGGCGTCCCTGCCCATGGCAGGGGGTTTGGAACGAGATGATCTTCAAGATTCCCTTCCAATCCAAACCATACTATGATTCTATTAAATTGTATTTTGCCATTATTATTTTAGTCTACTAAAAAAATATGTACTTTACCTGTGAGCTTCTTTCTCCATTGTGCCTTGCTTTAACATGGATTAAAGTTTTACAGAAACTCAACAGGCATTTTGTTTCCCATAATTATTAAGGTTTTGCCTTCAGTGGTTCATGAAAGATCAGTGGTGACTCATGGATGGAATTATATGTGGTGATAAAACTAAGATATTCCCTAAGAATTGTAATAATTTCTCACACTGTAAGGAGCTTTCAATTGGTAACAAGATGATCAGTGGTCCTGGAGTATTCTTGTGCAAATTGTTGCAGTTATTGAACATAGGAATTTAGTGTAGACTAGAAAACACATCACCAACTTTGACTGGATTTAACAGGTACAGGTCCTTACCCACCCTGCAAAACACTTTTTCTTGAGTAAACAAACTATATTGCTCTTAAGTAAACTAACTAGTTCAACAAATATAAATAAATCAGATTTCTTCTTGATGAAATTCATGAAAGATTTAATAGGATACCGAAAAGCAACATAAATGTCTTACAACCTTTATTTGCTCCTACAGCAAATTTTCCACTGTGTTTATCTGTATTTTAAGATCACTTTGCTGCATTGATTTAACATTCTGCCAAAGTATTAAGATAGACACTTCTTTAATACCTGTGTTCCTATATTTTTAACACACACTGAAAGGAAATCAAGCAGATAAGACTATAGCGACTAACATTCCAAAGTACTGTGTAGTCCAGGAAATGTCATTTAGTTTTAATCAAGAATGTCTTCTCTCCCCAACATCTGGATTATTTACCTTTCGAAGTAAATTTCATCAGTAATATTTGCTGGGTTAAAACCCCTATGCTCAAATTATCATGACAGATTTGAAAAATCTCTTCACATTTGTATTGTTGGGGGTGAGGTCTAAGGGGTCTGTAAACTTCACAAAACTACATGACAGATAAGCCTGTGAAACCTAAGAACATCTGGAAACAGGGCACAGCCAGGTCTGTGGAAGAGATGAGCCCTAGAAATCCTCTTGTGGATGTTGGTGATGGAATATGTCAGGCAAAAGGAAGAAGATATACATAAATATTTCATCCAGCCTGGAGAGAGGTACTTACTGATTTACTTCACTGAGAAGACAAGAGAGAGTGAAAAGCAGATGGAAGGGTTTTATTGAGAACTGTCTAAAATAAGCTTTCCTGACTAGTCTTTTGATGAGTCTCACTACCCTAGAGTTCTTCCTTGTTGTACTTCTACTATTTGCCATTTCAGAGCAGTCCCTTTGGCATTAGTGGCCTCATGCAGGGGAGTATCTAACATTCAGTCAAGTCTCCCTCAAGTGTACCCTTTCCCAGACCTTCTGCTTTTCATCCTGAAGAGAGTCCTACACCACAAGAACACATTGCCTCGTATGTGGGCTGTCTTGCTGTTCCAGTCACTTAGAAGGTTAGTTCTATCCCAGAGTTGTTCCTCTGAAGCAGTTCACCTTTTCCCTTAAGGATCCACATCTGGAACTAATCACAGTTCCTATCTTTTGGTTCTTCTTATTTTCCCCAATGATATATCCTTTTTCAGCCTCTCATGATGAGATGTGAGGCCATCTTTCTCCCTATCCTCTCTTAGGATGGTACGGAAAATACCACCATCCTAGACATCTTCATAATCTGCTTTAGAGTCTTCTTTTTAATCTCCTTTCTTCATCATGAATGTGGCCTCTTTGTGTCACCAACAAGGGTACATTTAAGCTATTTTTAAGGCTTTTTTCAGAACTAACCTTGTCCCAGAGCAACAGATGTTAGTGGTAGGCTGCTATCCCATACCAGCCAACAGATGTCATTAATGTCATTAGCTTTTGGAAGGACTGTCTGACTGACAACATGATAGAAAATAAAGGGTGCAAGAGCATCAAGGGCTTATTAAGCTAACTACATTTCAGAATACTGTGCATGGGACGGAAACCGTGCCTAAAAGGATGCAACCATCAAGCCAGGCTTGAGTAAAAGTCAAGCTTTTAGCACCTTGGCATGTGTATCTGCTTTGAATGGAAAATAAAATAATTGTGTTCTAAAATAGCTCAGACTGTAGCACTTTGCTGTTGGTACTGGAAAACAAAAGAGAACGAATCACTTCTGTTTGCATCTAGAACACTGCAGCTGCACGCTGTCCTTACTCAGACTTACTGTCATTATGGGGCTAACCTTTATGCTGTTTTAACTGTGTGCCCCCAGCAGGCCGAGAAATTTGGTATTTTGTGATGAGTGTCGAAGTAGAGATAAGTGTCCCTTCACGGTTATACCTACTCTTGCTAGTCTTGTCACTGAAACAGAGCTGGAGTCGAGTTCAGTGACCAAATTACATCAATAGGTTTACTTTGTAATGTTCTGCATGTATTCATAGTTAATTCAAATTGAATCCACAGTGTATTCTAAATACTTAATAACTTTGGTTTGACCCCCAATTAGGTGATGCATGTCCACAAGTAAATGTGAAATACAGCACGTTTTCAGTGTCTCATTATCTTCTCTTTTTTCAGTGAGTCTCTCCACTACCTGCTCAACAGACAGATGAGTCTCTTATCAGAAGTAGCAGATGGCAGAGCCAGTCTGTTTGAATTTTCTGACATGCACTTGTAGAACATTTCTGCAAATTTTTTTAAAGTGCATTATATTACAGCACAATTGGGCATATAAGCAAGGGGATAGCACAACTTCTGTTCAGAAGTGTATTTTTAAACCTTTTCAAAGAGTTCTGCAATGCAAAGGCTGTATTCTTGTAGCTCAAAGAAAACAGACTAAATCTTAACTGACATTGTCTTCAGTCCCCCTCATTTCAATGTCACAAAGGAGGTTCAGAGGATGAACTGAGGAATTGTCTTTGCAGTTTGTGAACTGGGGGAAAACATGCCCATTGATTTACTGAGAACTTAATGGCACTTAAATGAATAAGACTATTGTATAACACTGAAGACTGCAGAATTTCGTCCTACTCATGGCCAAGAAGTGGACCAAATGGTTAATCTCTACAGCTAATAAAAATGTTCAACTGTTCCTTGGTGATTTACATACATACATACATATACATATATATATGTTTACATTAGAACTGTCCTTTTATCTAGGTTTTGGACAAAGTAATGTAATTATTCTCTAGGTGCCTCATTTCAGAGAACAAGAGAGTGAGAAAAGAAACAGAGGAGAGGAGAAAAGAGAAACAGGAGGGGAGGTGAGGGGAGGGGAGGGGAGGAGAGGGGAGGGGAAGGAAGGGAAGGGGAAGGGGAAGGGGAAGGGGAAGGGGAAGGGGAAGGGGAAGGGGAAGGGGAAGGGGAAGGGGAAGGGGAAGGGGAAGGGGAAGGAAGAAGGAATTGGCAGAATTTCCCAGGAAAGGGAAGGGAAGGTGCGGGAAGGGAAGGTGAGGGAAGGGAAGGTGCGGGAAGGTGCGGGAAGGTGCGGGAAGGTGCGGGAAGGTGCGGGAAGGGAAGGTGCAGAAAGGGAAGGTGCGGGAAGGGAAGGTGCAGGAAGGGAAGGTGCGGGAAGGGAAGGGAAGGGAAGGTGCGGGAAGGGAAGGTGCGGGAAGGTGCGGGAAGGTGCGGGAAGGGAAGGTGCAGAAAGGGAAGGTGCGGGAAGGGAAGGTGCAGGAAGGGAAGGTGCGGGAAGGGAAGGGAAGGGAAGGTGCGGGAAGGGAAGGTGCGGGAAGGTGCGGGAAGGTGCGGGAAGGTGCGGGAAGGGAAGGTGCGGGAAGGGAAGGTGCGGGAAGGTGCGGGAAGGTGCGGGAAGGTGCAGGAAGGTGCGGGAAGGGAAGGTGCGGGAAGGGAAGGGAAGGGAAGGGAAGGGAAGGGAAGGGAAGGGAAGGGAAGGGAAGGGAAGGGAAGGGAAGGGAAGGGAAGGGAAGGGAAGAAGGAATTGGCAGAATTGTTTCATTTAGTTGATCAGAGTCAATATCATATATATGGCACACCTAGTTAATCTGTATACTCAAAATTCCCAAGAAAGCACGAGGACCATATGATTCTCTTTCAAATTCCTTTTACCTCTTGAAGTTGACAGACATGAAATCTAAGCATGCCTTACAGATATGAGACATAGACTCTCAATAAACTATTCTTCTTGTAAAAACTGCCAAATATCTTACAATGTTCCCTATTTCTTTCTGAACTTCAATGTCTCCCATATTGCAAGGGAGAACAAATGGGTTTGAAATTAGTTATCCCAGATGCTATTCATAGCTTAAAGGCAAACGATAAGCCTTTTTTTTATCATAAGGACATATCACATACCTACACACACACACACACACACACATAGAAAAAAAAACCAAAATACCTCTACACAGAAGCTGTGAATTTATGCATTGTAAAATTCATAAATCTTTCAGACTAAATTGAAGTTGATGCATAAATGTTCTGCTTTATTGCTTTTATTTTATTTCCATGTTCTATCATACCAGCAAGATGGGGATGGGTAAACTTTATTTTAATATCTATTTATAAATGCTTTTGAGTCATGCTCGGAGGTCAGATGCATTTTAAATCTAAAATAATTAAACCAGGGCCACCACACTTGGCCTGAATTGGTATTCTAGACCCAGCTTCCAAAACCTTGGTGGTATTTGTGCTAGTGCCCCTGTGAAGTTTTATAAGGTGGAGACTCAAATCTGAAACAAAACAATGTTTAGAATTTTGGTACATTCACTAAAATGGGAAACTTTTAAGAATTTAAACTTTTAAACCAATGCGCCTATTAAGATTTAAAATGCAGTGTGCAAACTGTGCTGTGAGACAAATTAACTGTTCATGGTCTGCCACAGTCAGAAGTTCTACATACAAAAGAAGCAGGCAAAGATGAGAGAAGCTCAAGGATAGACAGAGGAGTAGAATTTTTTTTTCTGCTTATTGGTAAATCAATAAAAAGATTATGATCTGTGTTTGTTCCCCATTTTCTGTATCTATGAAGATATTGTCTAGATTCTGCCCTTTCAAGTACACAAAGAGTGTAGAATGTTTTGGTGTGCTCCTCTCTCAGCTGGAGCAAAACTGAATGCATATTTCCAAACTATTATTGCTATTCTTGTTGTGATAAATGCCACTTCTTCTGTAAACTGAAAAATCAATCGTTTGTACAACCTCAAGAAAGACAGCTGTGGTATGAACCTGGAAGTTAGGTAATGTGGGGAGGAGGGGTGAATTATAAGAAGCTACTGAAAAATACTGCCTCAGTATTTATATTCTTATATTCAGCTAACAGGACATAACATATGTTTTTGGGAAGTAAAGAAAATTATAGAACACAAATGCTTATTTTTTTCCTTAGCTTCTACTCATAATAGTTACAGCTGTGTTATCTTAAGAATTGGTATATATTAATTTTGAAAAAAACCTCAACAGTTAAACCTAAAATAAGTGATTAGCAATCAGCAATATATATTTCTAGAACACCTGGTCTTAAGACTTGATCACTTAATTTCATGTATTTGATTTATGATGGATTGTTGGTTAATGAGTTTAATAAATGATCAGATTTTCTTTTCAGCAATAAATATGTATGAGTGCGTCTCACATCAGAGACACGGATCTTTGCAGTACACATTAGGAGGAAGAATTTAGCTGTGGACATGTCCAAGTGAAACTTGGTCGGATGAATCTCATGACTGGAGGGTGACTATCGATGGCTACAAGTTGTTCAGATGAGACAGGGGAGGAAGGAGGGACAGAGGCATTGCTCTATACCCCAAGAGGTAGATTGAGTGTGAAGAGTTGTCTCTGAAGAGCAACCACAAGCAGGTTGAATGCTTGTGGATAAGAATCAGAGACTGAGACAATAAAGGGAGCCTCATGGTTGGTGTCTACTACAGGCCCCTGATCAAGGGAAACCTATTGACTCACAGGATTTTGTCCTGCTGGGGGACTTCAACCACCCCAGAATCTGCTGGGAAAGAGGCACAGCAAGCTATAGGCAATCCAGGAAACTCCTGGAATGCAGGGAGGATGACTTCCTAAGCCAGGGAATAGACAATGCTACCAGTGGGGATGCAATACTGGATCTGATGGTCACCAATGTCAACAAGCTAATTGAGATCACGAAGATTGGAGTCAGCGTGTGCTGCCATGATCACATACTGGTGGAGTTTGCAGTCCCGAGGGATATGGGCTCAGATAAGCAGTAAAGTCAGGCCCCTAAACTTTAGGAAACCAAACTTCTACCTCTTCAGGGAGGTAGTCAAAGGGATTCCCTGGGAGACTGCCATCAGGGACAAGGGAGAAGAAGAGAGCTGGCAGATCATTAAGGAAGTTGCCATAGAGTGCAAGAGTTAGCAATGCTCAGGAGCAAGAAATTGGGCAAGGAAGGCAAGAGGAAGACATGGCTGAGTAGGAACCTACTGGTCAAACTAAAGGGAAAGAAGTAAATGCATAGGCAGTGGAAACAAGGACAAGGTAACCTGGGAAGAGTATGGGATGAAGTTCACTTATGCAGGGATGGTGCGAGAAAGATCAAGGTGAAGCTGGAACTAGTTAAGGGATGCAACAAATAACAAGAAGGGCTTTGACAAAAATAACTTTGATAGGTATATTAACAAGAAAAGAAAGGTTAAAAAAGGTGTACCCTCCTCCTCCCCAATAAACAAGGCTGGAAAACTGGTAGCAACGAATGAGAGGAACACTGAAGTACGCAACATTTTTTTGCCTCAGTCTTCAAAAGTTTATTTCTATCCTAACCAAGAGAACAGTTTTGTATCAATTCTCATTTTAATGTAAATGTACGAAACTCTACTATATTTCTTAAGTGCAGATAGGTTGACATAAAGCACACTTACATTTTTTAAAAATATATTTTTTGTCACATTTTCCAGCTTGCTGTCAGTTTTTCTTTCTTTTTCTTTGAGCTAGAAGTAGTTGTGAAACTTGAACCACATGAATAAAGATTTACATTTTTTCTTATGTCTCATGATATGATAGACACGATACAGAGTGCTAGGTCTGTGATTTGGATGTTCATTTCAAAGAAAGTCTATTTCTACATTATTTATACATTTATATAAGAATATGTAAATATTTATAAATATATTGCATTTATACTATATGTCTAGCATAAACCAAAAATCTTAAACATATCTATTCCATATTTATTCCATGATCCGTAGTCACTGGGCTATGGGTGACACCCCAGTCACTAGTCCATCTATTTGTCTTCACTCTTAAATATATTAGGTATCTTACTATTGTTACAGATCATTATCAAAGGGGATTGAGAATAAATTAGACAGGAATTTAGAAAAACCACCCGATTTAAAATATCCTAGTATAATTTCACCAAGTAAAAAAAAAATGAACAAGTCAACATTGATGAATGCATTATTCTAACATAGCATTCTTTTATTTTAATATCAAATATTTTTCTAAGCTAATCTTTTTAAGATACTTATAAGGAATTCGATTCACACACAAAAAATTACTATCAATCATCTAAACAATAATTAACTGAAAAATATTCAACTTTCTACATTATTTTCTACTGATGAAAGATTTTTCTCTATGGAAAAAAAGAGCATTATTCAGAGTCTCTGAATTTTTTGTTACTCTTTTTAGAACACAGCTATACTTACTGTCTTTTTAATGGGGGATGAATTGAGTACAATGAGAGTTGTTACTTGAAAATGAATAGATATTTAATTATTCCTACTCTTAAGAAGAGCTTTATTCAATAAGATATAGGTATGTTATCAGACACAAAAATATAAATGAAATGGTTTCAGAGCTTTATGAACAAAAGCATATGGGTTTTTAGATGACAATTTCCTGAAAGTCCAGAAAGATTGATGTGAAATGTAGACACCAGTGAAGTAGACCACAAAGGTAAAAAGCCACAACAGAATACTTCTTTGTTTATAATATTATTCAGAAAAAAACATTCCCTAATACACTGTTGATGAAAATTAATTTGGAATAAACAATATGGGTTTTAAAAAAATTGTTAATACATAAACTTCATGTTGCATAATTGCTCTAGTACCTACAGGGCTCAGTCATGGTAAACTTGAAATACAGAAGAATCACAAGTGGTCTGGTATCAAGAGATATACACACATGCTGACACAGAGATATTTCTGAGACATGTATGTTTAAATTAATGTTTCTTTTACAATGGAGAGAGAGAGAGCAATAAAAACTGGATCACTCATATTTGTATGGACAGTTTTGACATAAGTATTGCAAAAATATACCAAAATAAAGGGAGAGACAATATTGGTAAAATGAATACTATAACTGTGGCATCAGATCAAGTCCAATCAGTAGTAAATTAACACTGTCTCACTGTGGAATATTTGGAGGTTTTAGCTACAATTCTTATAGTGACTCTAAGCAAACTGTAAATTTGTGCTTTGACCAAGCCTTTTTGCTAGATCGGAAAATAGCGCATTATAGTGGAAGATAGAAAATTTTCAGCTTCTTTTGATCCACTCAATCTCCTCTGTGGAAAAATTATTAGAAATAATTTAGGCTATGAAGACTCCTGGCTTTCCTTATCTTCACTTTCAGAGAAGGATAAGGCACTTTGTCTGAAGTGTTTCTAAAATTCAGATCTGAGATGAATATGGATGGAACCAATTTCCACCCAAGAGGTAAAAATCAAATCAAATATAAACCTGCTAAAATGAGGATCTTGATCAGACATCAACAAGGTATGGTCAAACATTAAAGGCTTCAAAAATTGTTCAAATGCTGTAATAAAATGAGACTTTCTAAGTCTCCCATGGGGTGTCAACATACGCAAAAGGTGAGGCTGTAAAGCCTGTAACTGTCTGATTTGACTCATATGATTTTAACAATACAATATCTTTTTTTAAAAAAAGAAGCTCCAAACTGAAGAAGACAAAAGAAGACAGTCCTAGCCCCTGGTGTGGCTGTCCATATTCATGAAGTGAACTTGTCAGTGCTATTTTCACAGCCTTATTGCATACTAATGTGGGTTTCTTTCATCAGTTCTTTATGGCCTTTCCAATATGTATCTAAATCCCACAAAAATTGCTTTCTTTTCTTATCAACACAGGAAAAATAGTGAGCAAAGTGTTATCTGTGTGTATGTGTTTTTAAGCTATGTGTTTCAGTGCTGATAAGAAGAGATGTGTTGACTATGATAAAAGAAGAAATACTAGAAAAGATGTCGCTTGCTCAAACATTTCTGAAAAAAATCCCAGCTTTCAGGGTAAGATCTTCAAAGATAATGTTTCATAGTAATAGAAGAAATTGAAATTATATCTTTCTTAGAAACATGTGCAGTCAATTACATCAGGTTGAATAAATTCACTGTGCCTATAGATGATACTTGTAGCTAGTGAGACATAATTTATACAAGTTAGGTTTAACTAATTTGTTAGCAGTTAGATACATGCCAACACGGCAGGTGTTTATTTTTGTAGGCAAGACAAGGTTGGCTATGTTGTAAGTATTATTATCCCACTAAGAAATAGCAAACCCCACAATTTCTGAGGTTACTCAGGCTGTGAAAATTAGTATTTTGGAAGTCCTCAGTAGCAGCATCTAAACGTTATATATACCAAAGTCGTCTGTGAGATATTATCCCCCTAAAGCAGATGTTATTAAAATTTATATCTGGAGTTGCTATTATTATATTTTTAAATAATTGCAAAGCTAATCCTATATCCAGTGACTTATCAGGATCTTCCAAAACTACCTAAATAAGCACAATTCTGAAATAAGCTGTAGGAATTTCATATCCTGTTATTCTTGATCAGAGAACTGAATTTATGGACTCTACTTGCAGCAGTAGGTCCAATGTGAAAAGTTTCAATGACTCCTTGGTTATTTCAGAAAGATCTCAAAACTTGTTGCACGTGAAAAATTAGGCTTCTGAAAGTTACCAGAATATTCAAAACAGCTGATAATGAACGAAAATTCTATTATGCAAGTCTGATCAAAAATTACAGTGAGAAAATGCTGGTAAGAAAACAATTATGAGGAAAAAATATAGCTTGGTGATACTGGAGGCCATCAACATAGGTACAGCTAAAGCTGTTGAAATGTCAGGGAAAACAGCATGCTTTATTCCACCATTTGACATACAGATTAAATATTCTAGTCCTTAGTAAAAATTTCAGTTTCAAGTGAATGAGAGTTCTGCTGGAACAAAGGGAGTGAAATGTGACTGAAACAGGCAAGCTCCTGGCATGTGCTTCTATGTGTCTGAAGACTGGCTTATTTAGCCTACTCTTTTTCAGCTGCACATTGGATAAAAAATGAAAGTCTACAAAAGTGGCTTTAAATAAGCTTTTCATTTACAGGAGACAATAACATGGAATTGTGCAAATAAAAAACCTGTTTCAATTCATAGTTTACTAGATTTTGGCACATTTCATTGCAAGTCTAAGTGTGAGATCAAAATCTCTCCTAGTTTGAAAAATTAGGAAAAAGGATAAAAAAATACAGTGAAAAGACACTGCTACAGGTGTTGCATACATATACTACTCTGTTATGATGATTTGTGTCTTACAGCATACAATGGGAAAGTTTGCTTTGACCAGCATTAGAATTGTCTTCACCTCT
Source organism: Aphelocoma coerulescens (assembly GCF_041296385.1). Taxonomy (NCBI): domain Eukaryota; kingdom Metazoa; phylum Chordata; class Aves; order Passeriformes; family Corvidae; genus Aphelocoma; species Aphelocoma coerulescens. Next base: position 123,040,320 of record NC_091015.1, on the reverse strand, counting down.
TATGAAAGGATGCAATGGGAATTGCAGAAACGCTGACATACGAAAGGTGATCCTCCTTTCATTTTCAGATGGTTCACTGCATTAATTCAGAAGATGTGCATTTATGCGCAGTTAGCAATTGCAGTTCCCAATATTTGGATACATTAATTTTGCTGACCAGTTCGTTTTAGCCATTTCAGGGGCTGGATTGCTGTAGGATTTTATCTCCAAAATAGTGTCTAAAGTTCATCATTACCTGAAGTTGACTGTTACCTTCTTTCTTAATTTTAATACTAAATATTTGTCATGGAAAAATGTTACCAGTTTAAGGTAATTCTCTACTTTTTGTACTCATGAATTCAAGAATTCAATAGCTGAAGAAAACTATTGCTGATTGTTAATTACCAGTATTTAGTTTCACCAGTTAGCTAGATAATTTAATAACATTGTTGCTAAAAGCTTTTTCTGAGTACCAAACATCGAAAAGTAATTGGAATATCTAGGACTTCTGCAGAACTCTGGATGTGAAGACTTATTTTTAGCTGCAAACTTTGGCTTCTCTGAAGTAAATTTTTACCTCCAACATCTGAGTGCTTTTTCTCTGTAGGTGAGGCTGATGACACACAGATGGAACTCATTACCTGCAGTGCCACATGCTGCTGAAGAGAAAGTTTAATGAGGGTGAAAAAAGTGGCTCTGACTTTTACCCATTGTCTTCCATCACCAGTCATCACGACAGCTTCAGGAAGTGTGACAGCTAATATTGCTTCTGCAAGTGGATTTGCATACAGGGATTGCACTACATATTTCACTGAAAAGGCTAAGCTATCAAAGCAAGTTTGCCTGTTGCATGTATTAGATAGTCAAACATTCCAACAGTATTAACAATTTCTCTAAAATATAAGACAGCTGATCATCTTGAGAATATCTTTTAATAAGAATTTAAAGCATTATTGAATCTTGGCCATCTGAATATAAATTATGTGTTCACAAAGCCTTCCAAACTCCAGTATTAAAAGGTAACAGAACAATATTTATGGAAGTTACCAATTAGATGCAACCTCCCCCTCCATTTTCCTCTGTGTTAACTTTAAAAATAATGATCAGATGTACTTTAGAAAAAACAATTTTCTTTATATAGAGGGGAGACTTGCAGTAGTTGAAGACTATGACATGCTCAGCTGCTCCAGGTTAATTACCTGGAGCACTCTTCAACATCTCCATGTTTTGAACTTGAGGTGGTATTGTTTGTTCCTCATAACTGACAGCAATGGCCTGGCAAGGCACCTTCTCACACTACTGCTGAGCCATTCTTCTGCCAACTTGTAAAACTCTGTTTCAGCAAACCCAGCTGAACAGGGTTGGGCTTCCTTAGGTTGTTTCTCTCTGATCCAGCAGCTTTTTTTTCCTTTTTTTCTTTACATGAAAAAAGGGTGCACTATCTTTATGTTAACTTCAGTTTGATTCTGTAGAAGTACTGGCCTTTGCTGAATCAGCTCTGTGGATTTTTTTTTACATCTGATAGTATCAGATGTCCACCATAAACCAGAAATCAAAGAACAAAGTCTTCAGAGCTAGAAAGGTGGGTAACTTCCCAGAATGAGGTATTACTGCCCTGTTACCATTTCAGCAGAAGCTGGTCGTTCTCAGAGACAAGATGTTACTGACCAGCATGAACAGGCATCATCCTTTCATGTAAGCAACAAGTAAATTCCACCAGCCTGTTGCAATGTATGCAGACAATCTGATCATCAGTGGCTCTGCAGTTACCTCTGCCTTGTACCTACAGAGCTTAGCTGTAGAGCTCAGGTACAGATTTCCGGATAGGGTATAGCTTCTACTTTCCAGCTCTAATTAACTGAGTGTAAGAGATCCCTGATTGCAAGGCTTGAAGAGGCAGCTCACAGGGCTTCATGGTAGGCTGTCTGTATAGACATCTTTGTAATCTGCCCTAAGTGTTCAGATAATTACAGAAAGTGAGAAAAGAGAAGGAAGCTAAATGCCTAATTAAAGAGCTGAAATGAACATAAGGAAACTAATAACAAGGTATTTGGTGGAAAATTTCAATTTGTATAGATGAGCTACTTACTTCTTGTGTAATTTTAAATTATTTATGAAATAATACTCTCTGCAAACTTGGAACATGTCCCACCAAAATCTCCTTAGAGTTACTTGCATTAGGTATGTAGTAACTAAACTGTTACTTGTGTGCAAGTCCAGCTCCAGCGACTGGTAAGACACCAGCTTCCTAAAAATAAAAGTGAACTGGAAGAGAGTCCATTGAAGAAAATATCTATTATTAAACTGGATTTAGGCTTTTGTTTTCATGTACAGATTTTTTACCTCATTCTCTTTCTATCTGGGCTGCATGGAGCTACATCTCTTTTTATATTTGAGGTCCTTGACATAGTACAAGGCTTGACCTCAGCTTCTTTTGTCCACATCTTTCCCCATATAGTTCTATTTTCCATCCTGCTGGCAAATAAGAATCTGGACAATGTTAACATGCTGTCAAAGGAAAGAAGTTTTATCTCTTCACTCTTTTCTTTTAGAATAGGGGTTCAATATAGATTTTCCTAAATTTGTGTGTTCATTTCATGTGCTTCTGTAATCAAATTGGTGTGTCACAATGCTTTGAGGATTGGAAAAATACCTCTGTTTGTTAAGACTTTTGTCATATTTTTTATTCCCTCTGATGGAGAGAAGGTAGAAAACAAAAGGAATTGCTACAATTAGTGGCTGTGTTCAACAGAACAGGTATATGGAATAGACTTCTGCCAAGAAGTGCACTATAGAAGGAGAAATAAAAATGGGAATAGAGCAGAAAAGGTATGAAAGCAGGAAGTAGGTAGAGAATAAACAAAGTATAGAGGAGCAGAGGAAGAAAGTTATGGTTTTTCTGATTGCAGCATGGACAGGAAAGGATTTCATGTATGGAAAATTCTTGGTTGAACAGTTTGTTATTTAGGACAAAGAGCCTGATTTTCAGAAATTTTCAGCGTTCACAGCCATTCATTAGAAATGTAATTATCAACTGAGGCTTGGAAAAAATGTTCTTGTCTGTCTGTTCCTATTCAGTAGCTTTGTAGAAATTAGCCTAGAAAGTGTAGTAGGAGTACTTTGTTCTTGTTTTTAAAATGTTTTAGGAAAGGAGAATTATTAGTGTGAGACAGCCTGAAGTTCAGCTGCAAGATTCCCAGAGCCTTGCAACTCAGGGCAGTCTGATGGGGCATCATCATCCACACTGTGCAGCTCTGAGCTGAGAAATAAAGATACCTTTTCCCAATAAAATGAAAGAAAAAGTGGAATTGTGAGCCCTTTACACCTTAATTGCCTTGCAATTAAATCCCACAGGACATACTGAACCCCGTGAAACCTTCAATATTATACACTGTAGTTCTTTTATTTGACTGTTGTTATTTCTTTCCCATCTCCCAGTCCATCAGGAAAAATAAAATAAAAAATAACAAAGACTACATATTGTCATCTTACACTGCCCATAAGCTTAGTTGCACACATTCAGCAAACATTTAATGAGAGCTTCTGTTTAAGTGAATTGGACAGGAGGTTTTCCAGCTTTTCTATATTCAGACTGCTTTCATGGTCTTTTGCTCTGCATATGTACCCTATTTCTAAATGCATTTTTGTTTTGATTGATACAGCTTTAGAGAGTGCCTTGGAGAGAAATGCTGAATTATTAAGCCTTGAATATTGCTGGCTTTCATCCAGTACAGTACCTTTGTCATAGCCCCATACTTCAAAGCTAATATTTGATAATGAGCTTTTTCTTTTTTCTTTCTGTCTATACTTAATGCAATTTCTGCTGTTAAAATTATAGCCCACATGTCTATAAGAAATTATTTTCCAAATCCCCACATTTATTCTTTTTTGATGTCCACATCTACTGAGAACTTTTTCGTCTCTTTCTTTTTTCTTTTTTTTTAACATTTACTGACGTGCTTCACATCCCCCCCTTTTTATTTTTCCTAGGTGCCAGCTGTACTATTTCCTATTTTTAATTTGTCTCTTTTAATTAAGTAATCCTGTTCCAATCTGATTTTGAAAATGACATCCTGTCTTTGAATATCATTTTTACATTTTGGGAACTGGTTTAAAAAGCTTCTTTCTAACTCACTACCATGAAAGAATTAAGCTGATTTTTTTCTTTTGCTAACATGAAGGTAAAGCTTCAAGCTTCTTCTGGAACATTATGTGACCTTTTACGCTTTTGATGTTTTTTTACATTCTTAAGGTTAGCAGGCTTTATATCTCTGTTTCCATAGGGAACATAGGTCTTTGAAAATTAGGGGGAGATTAAAAAGGTTTATTGCTCTCTTGTGATTGTTCTTTTGGAAACAATTATTATATTTTCACCACAACTGTTTTCGGTGTTATATCCTAGATTTCTTGTTTTTTCAGGAATGTCCTTTGTTTCACTTTTTTTTTTTTTAATATGAGGGTGATCCATACTTCTCATTGTTCACACCCACTCCACATTTGTTGTGTGTTTAGGGTAAAGTTGACAGTTTGGATTTTTCTCTTAAGCTCCATTTATTGCAGCAGTTGCATAGAGTGTGATCCTCTCTTCTCATTTAACTATTCAGACCTAAATCCACCACAATTTCCTGAATTCTCTAAAGCCTTTGTTGGATTAATACTCAGAATCTTTTCTCTCATACAGAACAGTTAGTCAAATTCTACATTATTTAACAACATCTTTTACATGGGAAATGTCTGAAATATCTGCAAATTTTGGGAAAAGGTGTAAATCTGGATAACATTCTGGCTTTCACTGGGGTAAATAAAACCTTCTCAGCTCAGCAGGAATGGAAGGTTGTGCAGAAGATAAAAGATTTTGTTTTTTCTGTCTATATTTCTAGTGAGAGTTGATTATTTTTTTTAACAAATGATATTTAAAATTTCTATTTTCAAGCAAAATTTCTGTAAGTTTTCTAGAACTCAAAAGGAAGAGGTCCATTGGAAAAACCTAACATGGCATGACAGCTTCCGGTTTTTGGGGGCAGATAAATCATGCATCTCTCCCTGATGTGTTGGGGCTGGTTTTTGTTGGTGGTGGTGGTTTTGGTTTTTTGTCTTGGTGGTGGTTTTTTTAATGGGAAAATGAGGGAGAAAAAACTGACTATTCTTTTGTCCAGACTGAAAATCTCTGACATGTGCTTACATGACTTCCACTAACATTCACAATTGATTCTGGGTTATATGTATGTGGTCCAACCAATTGACTTACCTTAGGGGGATTATCTTAAAAGGAGAATCTACTCTGTTGCAAAGGAAAGTGCATCTGGGTTGAGCTGGTCTGATTTGATCCACAAGACAAAGTGAGGTTGCTGATTCTGATCAGCAATACTGGCAATAGGGGTTAGAACCCAGTTGTCAACAAGCACCGATTGCTGAAGCAAGATGATGATACAGTGCAAGAGGTCTCTGGTGTACTGTGGTGTGCATGAAGTGGTAGAGGAGACTTTCATGGGAAAAATGCTTGTTAATGTCCACAATACACACAGAAGTCCCATTTATTTAATTCAAATAATGGACAAGAACAAGATTGATGTTGATGTAGGTCTGTCATCTAAGGTGCCAGTCTTCCTTTGCCATAAAGGTAATGACACAATTTTTTTTTTTTTGTTAAATGCCCCAATGAGTGTCTTCCAGGCGAAATGCTAAATAAAATATTAAAAGATGAAGAATTACTATGACTCTGAGGTAAAGAACTAGAGTTATCACTATTTTACAGGTGAGAACAACATGGTACATATGTGATGTACCCAAAAATGCAAACACAGCATGTGGTAAAACACAGCTGAAATGATAATCACTATGAGACTCAGGATTTTAAGCAGAGTTAAAAAATAAGCATACTCAGCTGATTATGATATTGGTAGTGTTGTTGTAACATTTTTTGTATTTCCTAATTTTTGAATGGTAACTCTTTGAAAAACTCCCCTGGAAAGTCTGTTTTATGTTTATTATTTTATAATTAATTGATAATAAAATAATAATTTCCGTAAATAATTAAATTATTACATAGGAATGCTCTTTCCTTTCCATTACTGCTGTGTATTTTTATCCCTCCAGTATTAGCGGGAGCTAAGGACAAAAAAAATCCTTACTGGCTAAATTTGAACTATGGTTTTGCTTCTAGGATAAACCTACAGAAAACAGCTGTTAGTTTAGGAAATTCAAAATAATTTGAGATAATTTTCACCATGTTGTCTTGTTTTATTTATGAAAAATGTAATCAATTAAGTCTCCATGTTCTACACTACTTGAAAAAGTTTGGTCGTAAATTAATCTTCTCCTGTCTGAGTCAATAGTCCAAATCTGGCTGAAACCAAGAAACACTAAAGTCATTATTATAGTTGTTCGATCCTCTATAAAATTAAAATTGTAAGTCTACTTTCCAGAGTGCACATGTCTAAATTGTGAGATCTACTACTTAGATAAATGTTTGCTTGGATTACAAAAAAAGAAGAAAAAAAAAGGATTTACAGTCTGAATCTCTTCTTCCACCTTCCACCCACATTATTTCCCACATCTCAGGGATGTAATTATAGGGAAGTTTATACTGCTGGTCCACACACCATATTTGTTTCTTGAGTATAGAGGTTATGCCAGTTTCAAGTACCATCAGTTTGACAATGTTCGCTATATGCCCACGATCTTGATTACTTTCTTGCTTTCAGCAGCTGCACAGGTCCCTACAAATTTTAGCTACACTATATTCCTTCAAGAAGTCCTCAACCTCTTGAAAAACAAATCATGCCTGACCTTGTGTGCTTATCCAGATGTATTTACACAATGTTGAAATTCTGTACATAGTTATGACTGTGTGTTTATATTTACTGACACGACAGCTCTGTGTTAGTTACGTAGATCTTTCCCTAGGCTTTTTTTCGTTTGTATTCTTCCTTTCCTCCATGATGGATGGCTAAAATCCAAAACAGTGGTAGCAAAGGTACAGAATAGAGAGAAATAATTCGTTAACAACTAAAGTAATTTTCTATTCAAATACGGTCACTCTACACAAAAGCCAAGCTGATCATGTACTACATCTCATACAGAAGTCAGTTGGTGTTTTGCTGATTTAGGTCTGCTATAGTTATATATGTGTCATGAGACTGTAGATATATCTTCACATATCACATATAACCTAGTGTCATGTCACCTAAATATTCTCTCTCTCCTCTTAAAAGTTCCACATTTGAGCTCATGCTTTCTCTCATAACTTTTTCTCACTGTTGCTCTTTATTACTATGTCCTTCAGAAGCAGCATGGTTTACAGAGACTCGCACAGAATATTCTGAGTTAGAAGGCACCCACAAGTCCAGCTCCTGGCCCTGCACAACACCATCCCCAAGAGTCACACCATGTGGCCAAGAGGATTGTCCAAATACTTTTTGAACTCTGTCAGGCTGGTGATGTGACCACTTCCCTGGGGAGCCTGCTCCAGTGCCCAACATCATTAACTCATAATCTCTTCATCCTTTCCAGTATAGAAAGTCTTCCCTGTAGCTCAGGTTTTCTCTCACTATTAGTCTCTACTTTTCCCAGCAGGATTTCAGGCATTCTCTAAATCTTGTCTTCATCCTATCATTTCTCACTCTAATGACTCTATTTTTTGCATATTACATGCCACATGTATCTTTTAAGTCTTATCTTTCTCTGGATTGTACTTTATCCCTTTCTGAGTCTATCCTGCATCTTTCATAGTTCCTCTCATTATGTAAGTGCCTTCTTTCTTCTTCTTTAGCTACCTAACAGAAGGGTTCCATACTTTGCTTGTAATTTATATTTTCTGGGTGTTCAGGTAGCACCTGGTATCTCTTCTGTGCTAACAGCACACAAAGTTCTTTCCACTCTTGACCTTTCTCTGTTTCTTTCACATTTGCATTTTAACATATGTTTTCCATATCCCCTGGGACAACCTATTTTATTTAGAAATGAACACATTTCTAGGTGGAGGATAAGGCCATTTTAAGGGGTTGCTGCTAAAGAACTGGATTCACAGCACATTCGATAGAAACCTGGGAAACATCCATAGCCAGAAGGAAAGTGGAAGTGTCTAACTCTCATGTAAGTTTTCTTTTCCCTTTACTCAGAATGCTCTCCTAGCAAAAAATAAAAGTCTTCTCTTCCAGGGAATCCACAGCAAAATACACTTTCTTGGAAACAGTTGCGTAAAGAGGCATTTAGTCCTTCTAATGAGTCTAGTCCTTAGCGTATATTCTTTTTGCCTGTTTACTTGAATGTGGAGGACTTAAGCATAAAAACTCTTGTATCAGGGACATTTTCCATTTTTTCTCTTCATTAGGCTGCGTACCACGGCTGAAGAAATTTGAGCTCGTTATTAGAGCTTCATTTCATAATTTGGGGCACATTTTCTAATTGCTCCCTGGGGGATTGTTCCCAAACTGCTTGTTTACCCAAGTGGCAACAATATAGTGACAAGTCACATCATTCACTTGCTTATTTTCATTGCTTACAGAACACATACCTCAATTTCTTTTATTTATCATCTCTGGTTGCTGCCTTACCATGAACAATTATTTTTAAACTTTCAGATTACAAATGTAAAACTGCTGCTATGAACTGTTTCAGTGGAAGACGTTAGGATTCTTGATAAACCTTAGGTCCATAGTTGGGGAAATTTTATATAAATGAAAAGTTTACAGTTCCCATTCAGTGACAGCATATCACAGAGAACTAATAAGAGAACACAGAAACACACTGGAATGTAATGGTTTATGAGTCAGAAGACTGGAGTTGTATTCTATTCTCTGCTATCTAACCTGGATGTTGAGAAGTCATCTAACCTTTAGAGGTTATTTTGCTCATCTGTGCTTCAGATACTTCTATCTCCATAAAAAGGATATGCTGTTCTTCCTTTTTGGGATTATTAAATGACAAGTTTCTATGAAACCTTCTTTGAATATGGTAGAAGAGTCATAACAGGAGGGCTAACAAGCTTTTACCATGAAGATAAATATGATTACGTTTTGACACTTGCAAATGCAAATGCTTTATTCCAATCTGTTCCGTCCCCGTGTTTTATTATACTTCTCTCCTGTACTTCCCTCAAGACAAACACTCTGGGATGCAAGTGTAAGCATCCTGCTGTCTAAGTCTTTGGATAGCATGTGCACCATGCTGCCTGCTGCTGCTCCAGCAAAATTGCTTGGGGAACAAGGTGGAACTTAAAGCTGCAGAGTCTTTTTAATTTGGCATGACATAATGCTAATTAGCACTGACTCTCATGGAGGTTTGTTAGGTCAGACATAGAGTTATGGCTTCATGCTGGTCCCTATTAGTTTATATCCCTGCACACTCCCCTGCATCCTTTTGTCCTTGGAGTTTTGATGATAAACACAGAAAAAGTAATTCAGAGTATTGAACATTTACATTTAATGAAAAGAGGGGACCACAGTAGGAGTAAAATTTTAAATGGGACAAGCAAGCAACTACCTTGCGTATTTCAAAAGCTCCATCAAGTTACTCATCTTAATGCAACAACCTAAACTTCCTGGACACATTTCTGAAATTGAGAGCAGGACAAAGAAAACCTGATTTCCAGTCTAACCAAGACAAAACTGCTGCTACATCCAGATCCCTGAATGTTATTTACAAGGTCAGGAGGCCAAGAACAGCCTGTCAATAGGGCCTTCAGTTTTACTGTTTCCAGCTAGGTTCAGAGTAGTACAATGATGGCTAAATGAGCAATTCTGGGTTTAACTCTAAACCAATGTTGTCTCTGCAATTCCCATTGGTGCCTTCAGATTTTACTGCTACATACACTATTTCCTTAGACAAAATTTTGACAAAGTGCTGTTGAAAGGTGTAATGATACAATTTCCACATTCTCTTTTGTTCCAGTGTTCTGAGGGAACATACACTGTGTTAGGTTAGAACTATCAAGAAAAGAAAAAAAAAACAACCAACCAAAACAAACACTACAAAGAGTCTGAGTCTTCATTACATTGCATCCACATTACACCATCAAAAATAGACGAAATGCCTCCTTATTTAATTCCCTTATTTATTCTCAGTAGTGTCCTGAATCACACTCTCACACACTGAGGGAACTACTTTATATTAATTTAGTATTAAATTGAACATATTTCCACTCTAAAAAATAACGAAATACAGACATGAACTGCAAGGAGAAACCAAACAACAGGAGCACAATACCCACAGTTCACATTTTGTATCTAAAACTGACTTCAGATCAGAGAAATTAGCTTTAGAAAGTAACCACTTACATATCAATTTATTATATCGCAGAAGTCTGACTACAGCACATTTTCTGAGTAACATAATCATTCAGCCTCACAATCTGTTATGCCTGTTGCTTTTTGATATGACCTACCGAGTGCATGAGATTTCTCTATGTCCTGTATTTTTTTTTTAAAGATTACTAGAGCACTTTTATCATGAGCAAAATCAAATTCAAAACCTGGTTTATCACTCCCCTAAGTGAGAAAGTTGGTTTTCAGCTGTTTGGAGATATTTCATTTATTTTTGTCTCCAAGGATTGCATGGTCTCCTGTCAGCTTCTAGCTGATCAAAGATTTGGATTACTGAAAGCATCCTTTCTGGTGCATGAAATACAAAATTTAATCAGACACCTTTCCTTTCAGTAAAAAGTGAGATGGGAGAGTTCCTTTCTGCCTTGAAAGAAATCATTTAACTGCTTTGCTTAGTTTATTTTCTTTAAAATATTTTTATCATATACATATCTTTTTTTGTAGGAAATGTTGGAAAGCCAAACATATTCAAGAAAGGCTTGCCAAGGTCATATGCAGAATATTTTTGATTAATTTTAATACAGAGAAAGTTCTTTGGATTTGAATGTTGCCCTGCCTCATTCATGATCAAAATTCTGCAGCACTCCACAAACACATTCAAAAGATAATTGAAAATTAGTGTATAGAATTATATATACTGTGAATATCTATATTTTCTGTATAGAGAGTATATTTTTATTTTCACTTCTCAAAATAAGTGAACTGCAAAAGTGCTGATCATTTTAAATGGCTTCAAGTACTTAAGTTTTAATAAGAAACAAAAGCAAAGGTACTTATTTGGAAACTGTGACTTTGTTATTTGTGTTTTGTCTTTGTTTTCTTGTGTGCGTTGTTTGGGTTTTTTTCCCCCACAGTGTACTTTCAAACATTTTTGTTTCTTCATTGTGGATCTTTCAGGTTAGTTTTTCTGTTTGGCTTTTTGTTTGTTTTTTGTGAAGGAAGCAGGGGAGGTTTGTTTGGGGGAACTGTTTTTATTTTTTGGTGTGCTTCTCTTTGATGCTCTGAAGTTAAAGTGTGGAATTGTATCCACCACTGGGCCTCATCTATGCATTGTATGCTTAGTCTGAAAGTGATTTATAGGATTAAGAGATTCTTTAGATTCTTTGGCATTCAGATTATCACAAATCCATTGAAGTGATCTTGACTTTATGGAACATGCACCAGGAGGTCAGCCTCAGATATTAGTTAACATATGTAGAAGGAAAACATCACAATACAAGTGCACCAATATTCCTTTTCTACTGGACAATGTGAATAGGCTATGAAAATATCATGGCAGAATATGAATTAGTAATCCTTTACAGTTAATTTCAAGGAATTTTCATGCCAATGTGTTGACTCTAAGTCTTGGGTGTAATCACAGTTCAGGACCACTCTGGTGTATGCAGCAGAAGAAAAAAATCTGGAGATGGGGGATAGTGGTCTCATAAGATATTATTTCTCCATCATTTTCCCTTCACTGTTTTTCGGTTTTTGTTCATTGAACTAACAAAGCTTAAATCAGAAATATTTTCATGTTAGGAAACATACTTGGTAGAAAGTATGTTTCTAATCACTCTTGTGAGATAAATGGTCTTTGCCTTAACACTAACAATCAGACTAAAATCACCAAGATAGATTTGTTAGGCTGCAACAGTATTTAACTCCTATAACCAGAGCTACAGCATGAATATCAAAAATCAATGAAGGAGTGAGAGTAGAACATTTACAATAATTGGAAATTGCTGTAAAGTGTCATTTTGCTTCCTGGTGCCTTGAGGAAATTCACTTTTGATGAAATACAGTCAGTGTGGCTGATGGTTTGTCCACCAACTCAGGTTCAACCCACTACATTGTCTTACTTTATTATTTTTCACTAAGATGATGGAAGAGTAGATTTTTTTTTTTTTTTTGTATGTAGCCAGGAAAATAATTGATACACATGGTAAGGAAGAGTCTGCTAAAATCCATAGCCACAGATGGGCAGTGCAGCCTAAGGCAACACAGACATGGGATTTTAAAAAAGGAGATTTCTGACCAGTTTGGTGTAGGAGGAAGAGAAATTTGCGGTTTGTTCCCAGGTGCCTCATTCTATGCAATTGTTTCAGAAAGTAGGTTGCACGTGAGCTGCCTTCCTCTAGCAGCCGGTGCTCCTGGGAGCCAGAGCCTAGCATGGCAGGGAGTCCCAGGGGAGACAAAACTGAGCAAGAGCACAGGTGGATTTCCATCAGTGTTTCATTGGAAATGACTCTGCTATATCTGGTCTCTTTAAAAAGTCTGCCCAAACCATAATGGAGTAATGAGATTTTGCAGATTACATTACCTACAAAAATCTGACCTTTTTTTACCTGTGTTCCCTAAAGCTGAAATTAAAGTTCAGTTTTAATGAAAAGTGAGATGGAGGATACTCTTATTTCATTTAGTTCCTGTTCTTGCATTTGTTCACCTAAGCGATTCAAGAAGTGTGTTGAATCCATTCTTAACTGGGAATTTTAAAAGCAGAACAGGGTATATTTGCTAAAAAGGAACTCTCTTCATGCTTTTCAGTGATTCTAATTATTTATGAACATGTCTGTATGATTAGTCATCTCTTTCCTGCTTAGGATATTTTCTACTGAACCATATTACATGTTAAATTATCTGACTTGAACTAAAGCAAGTAACCATTTCGCACACTGGCAGCCAGTGATTTGACTTCTTATCCATTACAAAACCACATGTAGAAGAAACTGGACAAGCAGAATCACATATGGTAGATGTTGACTTATGGTATTCCAGTGTTGAGTGTAAGTGTGCTTTTCAAAGTGATAACTTCAGAAATTTCCTGACTTCATGTGGGTTTTTTTCATAATTCAGAACTTCATCCAACCCCCCAAAGAGTACACACAAACATGCTGAAACACGTCTACTTTTCTCTTTTTGGTCGATACCTGTATTACGAATTCTGGGCAGTTGGCATGCCCAGTCTAGTCGTGTATAGTGTTTGTGCCAAGGTATTGATCTGTATGTGCAAAAACTAATTATGTATAAAATAATTCTGACTGAGGTCATGCTGAGAAACAGAAAAGCAATATGTAGACATAAATATAAGTTCTGATAAAGGACCATTTAGTACAAATAACTAGTGTATTATGGTTTCTATTCTAACTGGAAATGAAGCTACTTAGTTTCAAAAGAAAAATACATCAATTATTGATGTATGAATACTATTTTTTTAAGCAGAATTATTTCCTATTCATTAGCATTTATCCAAAAGTCATTAATTTTAATATGCATTTGGGTGATGGTATTTGAATTGTAAATAATTTTGCATTCTCCACAATTTAACCACATTTTGCATATTCATGAGACAATTTAGTCATAAGATGTGGCAGGGCGTGCATTGCTTTAGGATATAGTCACATTAGGTAATTCTGTGGTACTGTGTTGCCTAAGGCTTCACGTACTTCATTTAGCACCCAGTAATATGAAAGATCCCATGCACCAGTGTCTCATGTAATTGAGATGAAGAGGCCCCAGTGAATGTACTTCATGAACATATCCCAGTTAGCATTTTCACAAATGTTAATTCAATCTTTATCTTTTTTTTATAAAAAACCATCAATCACAGAGAAACATAATAAAACAATGACTGAGAAAAAAAAGCAGAACATCTTTGTTTCGTGATTTTTGATTTTTAAACTGAAGTAATAATTTCTATATGCTAGATGACATAGTTCATCGTGCTAGAGATAATTAGTCTTTGAAAAGAGGAAGTAGTGATCTCTGTGGGCATCTGTCTGGTAGATTGTCATTAGTCCTCCTGGATATCACAGGTAATTAAAGGCTGTAACCCACTAACCTACACTTGCACCACCTGCTTCAGATCTGAGTCTCTTAGAGCATGTCTTAAAAGACAAGATGGGTATGGAAGGGGCAGAGCAGGATCTTTTACATTAATTGATCAGTGGTACTGCACTGACATGATATATTTTTCTCTTTGGTACATGCAAATTCTGACTCTAAAAATCTAAAAAAAATCTGACAATTAAAATGACACATATATTTCAAATCACCCCCATGAAAAAATAGTACCAGCGAAAATTGTTTTGTGGAGTCTATCACTTGTTGTAGCAGAACTGTTCCACCATATCCAGAGACATCAAAAGATAAAGAACATGACAACAACCATACTTGAAAAATGCTTCTCAATAAAGAGAAGAGTAGGCTGTCTGAACAGTGGATACTAAGTAAGATGGAAGTAAGTGATAGTGTAAATACTCCGAAAATAGTGTAAATATTCCAAAAAGTATTTTGTTAATTTATAGTGAATATGGCAGTCAATTAAACCATAGAGAAGTTGTAATGGTGCATCATGAAGCTTGTTTGATGTAAGTGGAAAAGGCTGTGGGTGTCACCTAGACCTTAATGAAGCCTTTGACACTGGTTTCCACAGTATTCTTGCGGAGAAAATGGCTGCTCATAGCTTGGACAGATGTGCTAATTTCTGGATAAGAAACTGTCTGAATGTCCCCGTCCAAAAAAGTTGTGGTAAATGGAATTCAGTCCGTTCACAAGTGGTGTGCCCTGGGGCTTAGTATGGTGCTACTTCTGTTTAATAACTTTATCAATAATGCAGACAATGGGATTGAGCCCACCCTCAGTTCACAGATAACACCATGCTGGGTGGGAGTGTTGATCTGCTGGAAGGCAGGAAGGCTCTGCAGAGAGATCTGGAGAGGCTGAATGGATGGGCCAAAGCCAATTTTATGAGGTTCAACCAGGTGAAGTTCTGGGTCCTGCACTCGGGTCACAATAAACCCACATAGTGTTATAGATTTGGGGAAGAGTGTCTGGAAAGATGCCTGATGGAAAGGGATCTGGGGAGGCTGGTCAACATCTGGCTGAACATGAACAGCATGCCTAGGTGGCCAAGAGGGCCAATGGCATCCTGGCCTGTATCATTAGTACTGTCAGCAGAACCAGGGAAATGATTATCCTTCTGTACTCAGCGCAGATGAGGCTGCACCTTGAATCCTGTGTTAATCACAGATTAGGGCTGTAAAGGTGGTAGTTACCAATACTTCAGTAGCAAGCTCTAGTGACTAACAAAACTTTGTTATTCAAAGCGTCAGTGACAAGGAAGAAGATTACCAGTTTCTTCACGTTCTTTCTTCCTCTCTCAATGTTATCTACAAAGATCATGAATCCATATTTATTACTATTGCATAATCTTGGCTAAATTTCCTAAAATAACCTGAGGTCACTTAAAAGAAATATACAAATCCTGTCTCTAACTGTGGTCCTTGATAGTGCACAAAGGCAGAAATAATACAAAGATATTTTACTTACAGTATTCTTTTTTATTCTCTGTAAGCTATGTTACAGTTAATATGTGCTTGCTACACTGCCTTTCTTATATATTATTTTATAATAAATTGGGAAGGAAAAAGAAAAGTAGTTGTGATGAAGAAAAAAACTGGTAAGGACATCGCAGATAAAAGTTTACAATTTTACAAGGTATAATTTTTAGACAGTTTGTGCAGTACTCATAAACAAAAAGAAAAAAATTAGATTCAGGAATATTTTCTTAAATGTTGATGGCTTAGTCATTACTAACAATATGCAAATGCAGTGTCTTTTGATTATCAATTTATTCATGACCCAGTCTTGTTTGCATGCAAAATGTCTCATCATTCAGAAACAGTTTTTGGATAATCCCTGCCAGATATTTGATTGCTTACAAAATATTCACTTTAAGATAGTTAAAGATTTTACACTGGAATTTCCTGGTGAAAATGTAATTCCTATTTATTTAATTTAATAACCTTGTCCATTAAAATGTCATTTGGCTCATGAAAACAACTTTGTGTAAAGAAAACTTCAATCTGAGCCTCTTTATTGCAGAATTGACCACAAAGAAATTGCTCTCGATCAGTTGAACTAAACTAAAAAAGAACGAGAAAAAACCTCACTCCTGCCTCAAAGAGATCTTTCCCCCAAGCCTTTACAATCCCTCCCTTCACTGCCCTGAAGGAGATATAATTTAGATATCCCTTGTCTCCTTAAAAGTCAGGTGTCCTTAAGGGCTTGGAAACTCAGATGCAGCTAATATTCAGGCTTTTGTCACCTCAGTTGTCTGATGATAAGTACAGCTCCATCCTGCTCTTAATGCTGCTCTAAAGAACATTTTCTAAGCTTTGATACCACCCACTCTTTATGTTGCTTGTCCCTTTCCAACGAATCAAGCATAAGATCCTTTCTTCACTTTTCAAAGCCTTTCACAGCTATGTCCCTCCCTACTTATTGTCACCTTACACTCATTACTGGCTCCCACTTCTGCTTATGCCTGCCTCTATTTCAAGTACTTACAGACACTATTTCTCACACTTGAGAGACCATGTCTTGAGAAGTAGAAGGACTAACCCCTTTATATCTTTCAAAATTCTTTCCCTCAATGCAAATTCTAATAAAAAGCTTGAAAATAACTCCCCTGATGATATGTCAATGAAGTTTTCTGGTAAGATTTATGTTCTCTTTGTTCCCCCAGGTCTGCATGTGCCCTTTCATCTCACATTTGGATTGTGCTGGCTTCAGGTTAGGTCTGTGTGCAGTTCTAACAGTCTGCTTATCTAACAAAAGTGTTAGTCCGTACTATGGCTCCTGTGCCCTATGATGATAAAAAGACCAAGTGGGAAAATCCATGATCCATTTTAAATGAGAAGTTTTCCACAATTAATTACCCGTTCAAAGATCCTCTGAACTCTTGGAGATACACAGATATTTGCATAAATGACTCAACTGATTCCTGAATAGCTACAACAACAAACAATATGAACACTCAGCTCACAGTTGGAGGAATTAATTGTTTTTAATCCATAATCAATGGCTTCCATCAGCCCCAGTTTTCCTCTTAATTACTAGTGTGTGCTGTGGCACATCGGTTAGGAAGCACAAAGATTCAAAACAGGATAAAACAAAGCAGATGCAGGATTACTTTTTTAGAGACTGGGCTACAAAACCCTTGTTACTTTAAAGAGAGAATGTTTTCCTTTTTGTAATGTCATTAATGATGCTGTTTTCACATGCAAACTAAGAAATAATTAAACTTCTGCCGTTTAAACAATAGAGGTCTGGAAACAACCAGTAAACTGCAAGCTGAATTAAAAGGAAAAAGCTTAATTAAGTGAAGAAACAAACTTAAGCTTACAGATTTCAAGGTCTAATAAGACTACAGTTGAGTAAATATTACTTGTAGGGGTATTAAATAATATTATTAGTGAATTTTCTTTAAAGATACATGCATGCCTTTGTGTTTTCTTTCTTTCTGTATTCGAGTTCCAATATCATGAACAGTCATGAAAAATTAGTTTAAGGGTAACCTTTACTCAACTAAGAAGCAGCAACAATACCAGTTGGAACCAAAGAAAATAGTGATGAGACTAAAGAATGCAGA
This sequence comes from Aphelocoma coerulescens, assembly GCF_041296385.1. Taxonomy (NCBI): domain Eukaryota; kingdom Metazoa; phylum Chordata; class Aves; order Passeriformes; family Corvidae; genus Aphelocoma; species Aphelocoma coerulescens. The sequence continues at coordinate 123,022,605 of NC_091015.1, read as the reverse complement.
AAAAAACAATGCTGATGGAAAAGACAATAGAAAATTTTTGAAATATTAACTGGGAAAAAAATATTATCATTGTCATTTGCTAAATTAGATAAATATTGTACAAGGTGCACCTAGAAGAATACAATTAGCTATATGGAAAATTTTATACCATATACTGCTTCTATAGCTCTTAAAAGGTGAGTTTTTCCCACTTCCTAGAAACCTTTAGCAATTTCTTTTCTCAGACATTGAAACCACATTTTCTTTATTATATAAACAGATTCTTTTTGTAAGAGAAAATGAACTGGATTATCTTAGTTATTTCCATTAGACTACATTATTTCAAGAATAAATGGAAATTAAATTATATAAAAAACATTTCCAGCATCTTCCCAAATTAATGTAATAAATTAATTAATTAATCTTTTTTCATCTGGTTGATGGAATTGCATTTTCAAGATATGTTATAAAAGTGTATCTTGTAATCAACAAAAACAGTCAATTTTTTTTAACAGCCAGATAATTTCTGCATTACATACATACCATAATTATATTTTATTTGCTGTGGGATGAGTAGAAAACCTTTTAATGTGATCATGGTTTTCTTTAATGGGAACATGGTTTATCTCTAGCTCTTGCATTGTTTTCATTCAACCCCCCCCAGCAGTGGAGAATTCACAAAGACCACTTCAGATGGAAAAATGTGTAATGTTATGGAAACTGTTCTATTCCAAATGCACATCTGTAATTCTGTAGGGTAAGCGTTTTTCTTCCCACTTCACTCATTCAGCTCCTAAGTTACTGGAAGTAAGCACTTCCATGTCCTGGAGAAATTATTCACCCCTAACCTTGACATTCCATGCATTCAATGTGGTGCAGGTTTTCTGTTTAATAAAAGTAAAGTTGGATTTTTTTATAAATATGTAAAAAACCATGTGTTAATCCAAGAATGCCATTACATTCTTCATGAGTTTCCATCCAAAATATTTAAAGTTTATTAATTATAAGCATTAGGATAAGCAGTAGTATATATAAGACCTTGATATGTTAGGGAAGAATCAAAATTCCTTTTCAATACAAAGATCCACTTACGCAGAAAGATTCATATTACATGTACTGCTTACAGATACAATTTGCATCAAAGTATTTTACATCCTTCTAGAACTCAGAGATGGTGAAAAGTCTGACTTAAGTACTTGTAGAAAACTTATCTTAAAAAATAATCGTTTCAAAGTAATAACTTGTTGAAGAATGAGAGCTTTGTATTGCTGCATTTGGGATTCAGTGAGCAGTCATCCTGTCACAGCTGCCAATGCTGACTGATAAATGTTCAAAAGAGCCTAGAAGAATATTGACAGACCCTCAACTTGTGTGTAATATGGAGATAAGGACACCAAAATTATATTTACTTATGCTCCTGGTGTAGCAGGAAGCTTCACAAAAGAGTGAAACTACCTCAGTTTGCAATTTTTTATTATTTATTTACTACTGTAAAGTTCAACTCCTGTTCACTGATTTAGTGCTGGATAGAATTACTAATCTCCATGGGAGCAGGGGAAAGAGAGAAAAAAATAACCACTTAACAACCAGCCTCTTCACTCCCACCAAATCCAAGCTCCATCCTCTCATATTCAAAAAAAGAATAGCAAAGAAGAAATAGGTGTTAAATTTTCTCAGCAAAGGACTTTTCTACAGGAATTCCAGGGTGAACAAAGCCACTGAGTCCATATGCTGTAGTCGTTGTACCTAAAACATCAGTAAAGATTAAAAACTTTATTTTATTCTCTTGACATCTGTGGAAAAAAATCAAGTAAATGAATCCCTTAAATTATAGATGCTTTTCAGTTCAAGACCATATCTAGCTTTGTAATGAATCACTCTGAGATTTGTTGGACTTGCAGTCCTAAAACCATAAATATGAGGGTTTTTTTTTCTGACTAGATGCATTTTCCAGGGGCAATCAGAGTTCCATGTAATTTGAATGGAAATTACACAAGAACATCTTTATTTAATTTATTTCTATGTTAATATTTTGCCTGCTGGATATGGTTAAAGACAAAAATTTGCAGCAGAAATTTACAAATACCAAAGCTGCATGTTACAAACATTTATAGCCAATACTTTCAAGTCTTCCCATTGACTTCACTAAACTTTGTAGTTGCCTTTTGTCATTTAAAGGAGCAAGCACTATTTTTATTTTTGCCATTTATCAATTCAACAAATCAGATATGTTCAGTTTCACAGAACTTTATAGCAAATCTTACATGGTTTCAAAGTCTCTCATGAATTAATGTTGTACTGTCCAAGGGTCTACTCCAGAATGTGGGCTTCAAGAATGTGACTTTCTTGATGAGATCTGCTAGAGTTTTGGGGGGCTGGAGGTACAGGTCTTTTCCTACAGAGATCTGAAATATTTGTGGTTTATTCCAAGATGGGGCAGGGAGAGGGATGGAAAGTCCTCTCAGGAATTTAATTTTCCTTGTCTATGCAGCTGAATTGAGGTTTTTATATAATATATAAACCAATGGTTTCTTTTATTAAAGGCACAGATTTATGAAATGCTAGCTAGTTCATAGAGATAATTTGATCTTGTGAATCTTTTTATGGGTGAGGACAGCCTGGAAATTTATCCAGTGAAAAGCCTCTCTTTTTTCTCTTCCTCTTTCTCATAATTTGGGAGATAAATCTTCTCAGAGATATGTGATGTAACTGTGTGATGTAACACATTATGAGCCAGATTCTACCTGGAAGGCATGCAATACTGCCAGATGTACAACTCATACATCCTGCCTATAGCTGAAGCTTATTAATTCAGCTCTACTGATAAAGCACAATTTTCAGAGTAAATATGACTTTGGTGATCAACTTTCCTGCAGGAGGAGCAGGCTCTTGTCCATCTGTATCCAGCCTCTGTAGAGAAGCACATAGTTCATCTTTGTTACAGTAACAGGTGGGAACACTTTCCATTAGCCTGTGCTTGACAGAGTAAGTTATCTCAAATGTCTTTGTCCCTTTATAGCATTTTCTCCACTAGAAGCTCCTGCCTATTCGACACTCCTCCTTTCAGGAAGAGAAATAGGCTAAAGAGAGATATGCTGGAGAGAACCCACTTGGTCTGTCTAGTTGCCTGTCTAACAAAAGGCACAGAAATTACTTAAAGTAACTCATATCTAAACTAGACAGCATAAACAAAGCATTCAATCACCATCATCATTTGAAATTGTCAGAGGAATAAAAACCTACCAAAATTACTGGCACATTGCTTTCATTTAAAAGTGTGAAACTAAGTTATATTTGAATATATTATTCAACTTCCCCTTTCATTTTTTTACCTTGCTTTATTTTCAACTTCTAGGCTGGGATGACAGTTTTACTGGTGTTTTTCCTACTTCTAGACTATGATTAAATTATTCCTAATTGACACTTTAATAGGGTGAAGTGACTCTGTAGCTTGAACAGATCCCACAGAAGAGAGTCAGCCACGGACCTGGGGCCATGTCTGCCCCGGTACTGCTATGTGTGGACACAGAATCACAGAATTGCAGAATAGGGAGGGTTAGAAGGTACCAAAGTGGGCCTTGTCATCCAACCTACCTGATCAAGTAGGGTCATCCCAGAGCACATTTCACAGGATTGTGTCCAGGTGTTTCTTGGGTATCTCCAGTGAGGGAGACTCCACAACCTCTCAGGGCAATCTGTTCCAGTGCATGGTCACTGCCCAGTAAAGAAATTCCTCCTCATATTCAGATGGAACTTCCTGTTCCTCAGTTTCTGCCCATTGCCTCTTGTCCTATTGCTTGGCACCACAACGAAGAGCCCAGCTCCATCCTCTCGGCACCCTCCCTTCAGATACTTATGTACAAGGATGAGATCCCCTCTCAGTCATCTCTTCTCAAGGTTGAACAGGCCCAGCTCACTCAGCCTGTCCTCATAAGAGATGCTCCAACCCCTTAATCACTTTTGTTGCCCTCCACTGGACCCACTCCAGGAGCTCCATGCCTCTCTTGTACTGAGGAGCCCAGAACTGGACACAGCACTCCAGATGTGGCCTCATCAGGGATGAGTAGACATCAAAGGGAAAAATCTTAGGCCAGGCTTTAGTCTAATACCTATATATATATATACAATTATTGAGGCAAAACTGAATAAGCATACTCACCATTACTTTGATTTTAGTCATCTCTTTCCACACTTAGTGATCTATATAAGGTGTTTTGTTTTCAGGGAGACTTAATAATCACCTTGTGATTGGACATGTTCCGTTCTGCTGGGGCTGCTATGCCAACAATAATGCTATCCAATCCCAAACCAACATGTTTTGTGATTTGAAACACGTATTCTTTTGTATCATGAAACACATCCATAGGGTTTGCAAGTAGAGGGTGACAAAGAGCAAAGAGGAATGAGGAGCATGGGAACAAAAGTGAATAAAATCACTCTCTTCCAAAATATATAATATAAAAAGATAACTGAAACATCCAAAATCCACAGTCACTTGTCATAAACCACTAGTAGGCATGAGGTATCCCACATTCAGATTTTGATCCTAACAAATGTTAGGACTATGTCTTCAGCTAAATAATCTGCATGCTAGCTTTGCTTGCTTTGCTTTCAGAGTAATAAAAGAACAAGTAAAGACCCAATAAAATGTATCCAGAATCAGTGCAGCTTTTATAGCACTGTAATGTGGTACTTGTATATTTTGGCATTTGATGGAGTAACATTTCAGCCCTGATTTCCAATATCCATGTGTAGTGGTTTGGTCCAAAATACTCATTACTATTTACCTTCTGTGAGATAAGAGTTAGGAGAAAAGCAAAGCAGGCACAAAACTTGAAAGAACATAAAAAGTTTATTAATGGACCTAAAAGAAGGAAAAAAGAAAAATAAAATCATACCACACCTTCAGAACACTTCTCCTTCCCCCACCTTTCTCCCTTCTCCCACTGAAAATGCAAAAGACAAGCCTTGAGATGTTCAGTCTGTTTACCATTTCCATAATAACCTTGTTCATACTATGGAGATATTATCACAATGAGATAGCTGCCTGGGTTGGTTCTCTGCTTGCATCACGTGGGAGTCCCTTCCCATGATTTGCAGCTTTTCCCACAACTGCTTTTGAGGGTCCAGTCTTGAGCCACTGGGGTGCAATTTTAAGATTGAGCCATTCAGAAACAAAAGCTCTCTTCATCCATCTCTGGGAGCATTTTATCTCTAAGAATAGAGGCCCTCCCCTTCCCTGCGAGGAAAAGGGTCCTCATCATCTTCATCTCTAGGACCATCTCTGGGTATTTCTAGGAACAGAGGTCTTCTCCTTCCAATTGGAGCAAGAGTCCTCATCATTTCCATCTCTCCCTGTTCAACTTTCTCATCAAATTACAGCTGCTTCAGCATTTGCTTATTCCAGCACAGGTGCTGTTGCTCACAAGTACAAGTTGAATGCTCCACCCCCCATGCTTTCATGAAGTTACAATGGGTACTCTGATATATCATAGTCTATCACCACCATAGCTTTACAACAGAATTTGCCTTTCTCCTCCCTCAGGTTTTCAGCTCTTCACAGCACTAAAAGGGTTAATCTCACTTGGGCTTTGCAGCTGGAATTTCACTTATTGCTGTTGGTCACATGATCTTTGCCGGGCAGCGGTGGGCAGCTTCAGCTGAATCTGCATCTTTGGCTGAACTGGAGGGGGGGAGCAGCCCGTCTGCACAGGGCAAGGCTGGGGGGCCGCGGGTGGAACAGGGCTGCACGGCTCCAGGGTGGCTGTGGTCTGGCCTGGCTTGAGCAGGGCAGATCCTGGAAGGGCCAAGCAGGTCCCGGCAGGTCCCGGCAGGGCGGCTGGGCCCCGCATGGGCCCAGCCCAGTTACCAGTCCTCTTGCTGGAAGCAAGAAAGAGCTTCCTGGAGTTTGTCCATTCTTGAATCTGGATCACAGAGGTGGTCAAAATTCTAAGTGGCTTAAAAAATTGTCCATATTCAAACTAGACAGCTGATAGGTTCTGTCAGGTCACAGAGGAAGCTGTAAGCACCGCTTTTCAGGAAAATCTGGAGCTATGCTTGCTAACCCATGACACCATGTATATTCAGTTGCAATTGCACCAGTGTAGCTTCCACTGATTGTCAAAATGATTAATGAGCCTTTGAATCAATGGAGATATTTTTCTAATATAACAATTTTAATGAAACTGTAAGTTGCAGCATATATGGTGCTCATGTTTTTGGGGTATACTGAGCATATTAAATATTATCAAACTCATAACTTTCATTCACTCTCAGTGCGTGAAGATTTTTGAACTTTAAAGCTTTTACAATTAAACCTTTTAAATTTCTCTTTTCAAAGATCTTTTAATGAATCTGGATGAACATTTATGGTTCTCTGCCACCCTCCTTCTTGTAAGAATTTCTTAACTATTAGTCATTTCCGTACCATTGAGTCTAAATAAATCTTGTAACAGCTCAGTGTATTAGAATTGCAGCAATCTCCAAGATTGCTGCAATACCTATGAATTCCCATCTCAAATTGTCAGCTAGTGTATATTTTTAGGCAACCTTAAAGTACTATAATTTTTATAACAAATGAAGTTCACATTGACCTGTCAAAGCTTAATCTCAATGCACAGACACTGGAATAGCTTTATACTTATACAAAGTTACATTTTTCTTATAGGTTAATAATCTATGTGTACTTGAATGTACTTTATCTTTTGAAAATTATGGTGGATGAAGTCTATTTTCAGATGGCAAGCCTTCCCTCACAGAATGGTTGCTGTCAAAGTTTCTGATCTATGGTATTTTGTGCCTACGTGCTTGTCAGAAACTGTCTTGTGAGAGATATGCTCTGATCAAGGTTTAGGGCCCTGGGCCACCTGCACTAAGCTTTAGGATCTATTCTATCCCCTAGTGTGGTCTGGGACATTAAATTGGATTAAAGTTTACTGTGCTAGAACCAGAAAATGGCATTCTTGCTCCTTTTTAAAACAGGTTTACCCCCACCCCCAAGGAGCTGCCCAATGGCCAGGGCTGGGACTGCCCCTGGTGCAAGGCAGTGGAGTGGACCCCCTCTGCAGCCCTGGGAGTTCCCTCACTGCTCCCAGCCCTCAGAAAGCCCCTGGCCTCTGCTACTCTATTTTTGGAGTGGAAATTACTTTAGGAAAAAAAAATTGCAAAAGTGTACCATTATCATGTGGTCCTACTGTTTATTTTCTGCAAATTAAAATAAATGCAAAATATAGAAGGAATTAAAAGCTTGCCCACCTTAAAGATGTGTTTTCTAGGTACTTTGCTTTAAATATGATTTCTTTTTTTATGAATCCTTTCCAAAATATTTCAGAGGAGTAGTCTATATAGCTTCAAAAGACCATATATGGAAATGTAGTAACTAATACCTTTAATACTTTCAAGTAGGGATGTTATATTGCTGGTTCTTGAATTTCAATGTAAATAGTTAAACTGGTTGTGCTGATGGTTCAGCTGACAGATATTTCTCAATGCATGCTGCAGTGATTTCTAATATTGTCCCAGATTTCTCAAAAGAATGGAGAAATGTGAACAGGAGAGTTCTTCATTCCACTGCTGCTAGACAGCAGAAGGCTTGTGTTACTACAGCAGCACAAAATTACTAAAGACGGGCTATTGTTCCCGTCTAACACTTGAGTACCTTTTTTTGCAAACAGTCTTCAAGTTTAAAAACTTATATTAGCCAATGTTAGTTGAAATCATAAAAAATTCAAAAATTATGGTTTTCATCTTTTACCCAAAGAGGTCTAATGCCACAGTCAAAGTAAACTGACTTAGCAAAATACACATAATTCAAAATGGTAAAACCTACAGATTTTTGACCAGTGTGAAGCCTCAGGGTGCAGTTGTTTAAAAGTGGATTATATGCTCAGCATAATTTATGGAGCAATTAGATTGAATCACCTGCTTTTTCTTTTTTATTTATTTATTTTTTTTAATTTATATTTCTTATTGAAAGCTTGCATTTGTAGGCATATTTCTTTGAGGTGCTCACTTCACAGGGATTTTGCTGAAACCTTATAAATATTACAATAAACAATAACCACATCAAGAGCTTAGCTTAAAGTTATTATAAGATAAGCACATGCTTAATAGATTTAGGATGCTCCTGAAATTAAATACGCATTTAAAGGCATGATATAATCAATATGCTAGTTGAGAAAAAAGTTGACTATCACTTTATCCAGAAATTAAACCCTCTGCTGTACAAAATATAGAGGCACCTACTGCATAATTACTTATTTCTTGAGCTAAACAGGGCCTTGAGGATGATGATTAAATATGTTATTCTAGAAAACAAAATGACCCATAATTTTTTTCACTGGCATTTTGGTATTTATACTCAGATTTAGAATGTCCTGGAAAATAAAAACAAACAAAAAACTAGCAAAAAACCCACACAAAACCCCAAACCAAACAAAATAAAACAGGAAAAAAAAAGAGTAATATAGAAACAGAAGAATAGATTCAGAGCTGCCTTATTCTCGTACTCTGATAATAGAGACTCTGAAGTCTACTGCAGTACTCACATAAATCAGAACATCACCATCAGCTCTTCCAATTTATCTCAGCAGCTCTTCCTATTCATAATCTCCAGACTGCAGAATGCCTTAATCAGTCTCCTGCCAATATGGGTTTCTCTTCTATAGAGGAATACTATTGAGGAGCCCTTGAAGAATTTTAAAACCCTTACAGGGTAACAAAGGAAGACAATACACCACTGAGGGGCAAAAAACGTCTGTCGTATCTGCTTGCTCACCATTATCAGACAATTTTTCTGTATTTGTTACATTTGCTCTGTAAACAAGTGAATTATTACCTTACTACATTAGATCAGAATAAAAAATTATGCATTTGAACCATCATAACCAGCAAATGTTGTGCAGTAACTCAAGTTACCAAGTGCTCAAGATACATGCATATAAAAATGTGTTCCCCTTCACCTAATTGCTCTCATAATGAACAATAATAACGTATTTATATTGATTCCAATATAAGAACAATAATGCACCAAACCCACAAGTATTAAAAATAACTTTCAATTACACAGCCCTATGCTAACGAGCTCCTAATCTATATATATTTTGAGTATACTTTTAAAGTAGGTAAAATACTATCTTAACATGTTTTTATCAGCCATGAGTATTTCCTAAATAGACAAAATGGGTGGCAGTAGGAGAAAAAAAATCATTTCAGAAACCAGCAAATCATTGCAGTCACTCAAGAAAGTAATCTTGCTGATAAAAAGACTTATTCACTAGAACAATCCCACAGGGGTGTAAGTACTACATTAAAGGCACATATTTTTCTTATGAATCCATCAAGCTCCTGCAGGTTTATAATAATTAATTAAATTACTTAAACATCAGAGAAGAAGCCTGACTACAGTTTGGGCTCTGTGCACCTCTAAAGGTTCAGAAGTTGCTTGTGGTAAAATTAAACATCTGAAGGAACTAATGCTTATTATAAGATTATGTGAATTATGAAAGTCTTTTGAGAGAACCTGCATTTACTCTGCCTATCCAACAATCCTGTGTTGCTCATTTCTCAACATGAGTACATTTCCTAAATTAAGCACTTGGCATCTCTCTTTATGCATTCATAATTGCAACATTTCCTATATATTTAATTTTTTTTTACAAAGGGAAGCTCAGCCAATGCTCTTCTGTTTTTATTCAGATGCAAGGCAAATTCTAAGAAAATCTGACAGGCAAGGTCAATCCTAGTCAGTTTATCTAGACCTAGTATTGTAGGGTGTCTCTAAGTCTGCATTTTGCCATTACTGTCAAAATAAAAGTGATGACTGGCAACCCAACAACAGTCATCACCTCTTCACACTTGAGAAAGAGGGTTTGTTGTATTAAGAGTCTGGTTTACTTGATTAAACCCATGTCAGGCCCATCTATGGGGAGCTTGATAAGTATATTTGTCATATAGTTGCTCTTAATGTAATTCAAAGGGAAACAGCAGGAATTAAATTTTCATTTTGAATTTGATTTCCAGTAGAAGTTCACAAGAAGAGAGGAAGACATGGGTCTATTTTGTCTTCCTTGTTGTCTTAGGTTCTTTCAGAAGGAAGGGCTGAGATTTGCATTACAATAGACTCACCTCTGCTTCATTATCTGGGTTTTAAACTTATGTATTTTAAACAGAGAGGCTGCAGAAATGGAATCCAAACTGGTATCTGCTTTGGGCTAAAATTTTTTGGGCCACCTTCATTATCATTTTCAAAAGGAGCAGTGGCGTCTCTTGGCAAGACTTCTGTCTGCGTTTGGGTCGATTTATAATGTGTCATTTGTCTCTTTACTCTGGCTAAACAAGCAGCATAATCTACACAATCTGAAAACAAAGTATATTAATAATCAAAAGCAAAATACTTTGAGAACATTGGAAATGCACCAAAAATATGTATGAAACATGATGGGTAAAAATGGCAATGAAGAAAGAATTAGAAAGTATTTTTGTATATATCCAACCACTGGCATTTCTTAGAATTGTATCTTAAATTTCATACTCTGTCCCACTGCAATGTATTTGTACAAAACTAATTTTAGTTGTGATTTAAATATTTACAGAATTTAAAAAGCACCTTTGCAGTCTTAGTGAAATAGCAACAAGTTATTACCTGTTCTTCTCTGCGGCTCATCTCTGTGATTGCAAAGCCTGAAAGATGTTTACCTGCAGCACTTGAGCAAATCAAAACCAACATCCTTGTTTCCATCTCCTGTGGGAGGGATCCCATGCTGGAGCAGGAGAAGAGTGTGAGGAGTCCTTCTCCTGAGGAGGAATGAATGGAAGACATGATGAACTGCTCATAGCCCCTATTCCCCATCCTGCTGCATCTCTAGGGGGTAAAAAATAAGAGAAAACGGTGAGAAAAGCCTGGGAAGAGGGAGAGATGGGGATAATGTGCTTTTAACGTTTGGGTTTATTCCTTATTTCTTTGGTTTCCATGATTTCTCTAACTCTGAAATAAAGGTATGGGGAAGAAGGCTGGCAAAGGGCACACAGCTACCTTCATTGTCTGCCCATAAGAATCATAACTAGAAAACTCAGATAAACTCTGCTGTAAATTATTGCCTGGCAATTTATGTCAAACCTGAAACTTAAATAATAGTTGTTGCAAAAGATAATATTTTATGTGAAAGATTTAAATTAAGTTAAAAAAACCCAACCAAATCAAACATTACCCCCCTGCCACACATACATATCAGTGCAGTACTCTTATATAAGACATATTTCATAAATATTGAAAGATAAAAAGTTTTGATCCAAAGAAAGCAGAGAAGGTCTCTTAGGACAGTATAACTTTTGAGAGAGCTATCATAGGAAGAATAATAATATTTTTATCTTCTTATGTATATGCTTTGTGCTGAACTGCTAAATGAATCTCACTTTACCCATATACATTTGGATAAGCAGAGCTGTATTCACCAGATGATCTGACATATTGAATACAAAAACATTGAATAATTGTACTCTTTTAACTTAAGAGAGAAGAGATAGTCATACAAGAATTAATTATTTAATGTTTCTACCCAACTTGAAAACATAAAGTGTTGCTCCTTTATCACTGCTAGCTATTACAGATGCTTGGATTTCCTTCAGAAAAGGTGAGTGTGGGGAGGAAAGCAATAAAATGAAATAAATAATTCAGCAAATACTATTGTGACATAATTATATCTATTTTTGTGGCACTTCTGTATGCATTTCTATGTTTTTTAAATTAAAAAATAAGTATGGTCACAGTGTCAAGAAGTATTGAATTGTTATCCCATTTAGTTAAAAGTGTAGCACAAATGACTCTTCATGCACAGGTAGATCCCAGCACCTACCTCTACCCCTCAGCCCCTAAACAGAGAGAAGAAATATGAGGAAAGCAAGGAAAAGCACTAGAACATAGTCTGTATGTGAAACACTTAGCAAAAAATCATATTTTTAAATGCTTCAGAAAAGGCAGTTTCTCAATTTTTCCTCTGCAAGGTGAGCAGAGGTTTCATTGTTTATTACTGAATTGAACCTTGAAATAACCATGTCTTTTTATTCATGGTTGCAATGGTACATTGCTCTAGGGTCAATTTCTACATTTTTCCATCTTTACACTGGTGTGCACTCATCTATGTCTTGGCTATATGTTGTCTAGTCTTGAAAATAATACATGTTTCTAATTTTTATCAGCATGAAAATCTCTATGTAAATATGTTATCACAATATAGACTGTTTAATTGGGGCATGCTATGTCACTGTAACTGCTCTATTGAGCTGCCTCTTGGGGAACTGATTTAGCTTTCTGATAGTGAACGGTAATATGGTAATAACCACTGCTCAATAAGGACAGTAATTAGCATCAATTCTGTTTAATTGAACTAAATTTAACTGGAGTCAAGAAGTAAAGTACTGATTAACCTCCAAACTATTGATCAGTGCTCACTAATTCTCCAAAGGCATGGAAAAATTATATCAATAAAGGACATAAATGTTTAACTTTACAAATCAAACAGTATATGGAAATACAGTACAGCATAAATAGTATTCCTACATGGACAAAAGCAGTCTGAATACATTATCTCTGTAGTCACGATTCCTTTTCAAATTTAAATTGTTCAACTAAAATTTACATAGTTGATGTAAATGACTAACTGCTGTGGTTTTTTTAGTACCTGTACATAAAGCATCACACAATTCCACAACAACTTTGAGAGAATGATGAATTGTAAAGGTAAGGCATATATTTTATAATATCTGAGATTAATGATACAGCAGGGCAGGAAACTGCTTGACACTTGGTCTCTTACTATTCTCATCTCTATACCTGTACAAATACACCAGAAACAGAGGGTTTCTTTTCTTCTGCACAAGGCCTTATGGTGGCATATGCTTGTCACAAATGTTGCAGATTTTCCCAAGAGCAACAGTTGAGAGTTACATCTCTTACAATAATTAGCATCTCTGGTGATTTTGTCACTCAGCACTGGATTCAAAGAGCTCAGCATAATTCCTTAGATCTTTGCACTGAGTTGCAATGGTTTTAAGAGGGTTTTGCTTTTTCTTTGTACTTTCACATACCTTTGGAATTCTTTAGAGTTAATGATTATACTTTTGCTGTTCTTTGGCTGAAATTTTTGTGCAATGCCCACTCAGTGAAATATCACCTATCAAGAAATAATGGCTACTCTTTCCAGTTAAAAATTATAACACTCTTTTTTTTTTTCTTTAAAGTTTCTGGGCTTTTTAACAGTTAAAGAGGGTCAGTGGAATTGACAACCTTGTTTTATACCTACCCTCAAGTTAAACCAATTACTTTTCTTATGTTTTTTTCATGAGAATGTCCACGGAGATTTTGTATCATTTTTAGAATATTTTCACCATCCAGCTGCAGTTTTCGGAAAAAGCAATATGATATCAAACATATAAGTTTTCCTTCATTCATACTTCAGTGGTTTCATAAGAAGGTGTAGATCTAACAATATTATTCCCTTTGTATCTATGTTGAATTTCTGCAGCAATTTTCAGAGGCGATTATTTCTTCAATAATTTCCAAAAGCAACAAGGTCCCTTTGTTGCAAATAAGGACAAAAAGGGACTACATCCAGCTGTTCAGGCTTTTTCTGCACAGCTAGAACGCTTGTATATAGTGTGCATATGTTCTGCTTTAACCCCAACTATCAACTAAGCCCCACACAGCCACCTGCTCACTCCACCCATGTGGAGGGTAAGAGAATCAGAAGGGTAAAAGAAAGAAAATAAGTAATGGATTGAGATAAAAATGGTTTACTAGGTAAAGCAAAATAACTCATACAAGAAAAGCAAAACAAGGAATTCAATCACCACTTATTGACAGGCAGGTGTTCAGCCATCCCCAGGAAAGCCTGGCTGCATCATACACAACAAGAACTAGGGAAGAAAAATGCCATCACTCCAAAAGTCCCTCCTTCCTCCTTCTTCCTCCATCTTTCTATGTTGAGCCATGTGGTATCGAATATCCCTTTGGTCAGTCGGGGATCAGCTGTCCCAGCTGTGTCCCCGCCTATCTCCTTGTGAACCCATAGCCTGCTCACTGGTGGGATGATGTGAGGCAGAAAAGGCCTTGATGCTGTGCAAGCCCTGCTCAGCAATAACTAAAACATCCCTGTGTTATCAACACTGTCTCCAGTGCAAATCCCAAACATGGGCCCTTATTAGCTGCTATGGAGAAAATTAACTTTATCTCTGTCAAAATGAGCACAGCATGGAAAACCAATGCTGTCACATTTTTTCATTAATTCTGCTTATGCTTCATATTAGTCATGTAGGAACTTACTTGGTATCCATTGCGTACCTTACGGTCTCTTTCTTCAGCTACTGGAAGTTCTTTTTAACAAATGTAGCTTCTCAGATATAGCATGTAGCTTCTGATATCCTTTGTTTCCAGCAGAGAATTAATTTATCTGATGTTTTATAACTCCCAGAAGCACTTTCTGCAAAGCACTGATGATCACTTTTTTACATTCCTATTAGAACAACCTTCCAAAAATTCTGAGAAAAGCTCTAAGAAGCAGCTGGTTACCTGATAATTCTTTCTAATATCCAAAACCCCTGAATCAACTGTATATTGATACTCTCCTGCTTACAATGTATTTACTGCTGTGTCTTTTATCACACTGTGTATACATACCTCCTTCTTATATGCTCCTCCATATTCCCTTGGCCTCTTACTTTTCTCTGTCAGTCATAAAATTCAATCACCTTCTCTGTGGTCCGCTCTTTCTTGCTTGGAATGTATGCCCGGAAGATTATCTGTCATCTTTGTAAAGCAGAGGGAAATATTTTCTGTCTAATTTATGCTGTAAGTATGAAAGACAGAAATCCACTGCTTTTTCCTGTTCTCTTCCTGAATGCACACTGTTTGTTGCTTTCTTTGCAGATTAATCTTTAGTTTGGTTATTACAGGCAGAAGATGCTAATACAGTCACCTGAACCTTCTTCTCATCACACAGTTAGAGGAGTTTTTTGGTTGTTTTTTTTTGGTTTGCTCGTTTTGTTTTGTTTTGTTTCATTCCCTCCTGCAAAATCCTGGTTTAGTTCATTAGGTTTTTAATCCGTCCAAATGTTTTACTTTGATGTCTGGAAAAGTATGGAGTTTCATCACAATGTTGTAAATTTTCCATTTGTTTTGCCATACCTAAGCTTCCCAATACAAGGCAGACTTTTTCAAGTCATGTTGTACAAGATATTCTTAAGATGCTTCTGAATGACGTAACTTTTGTATAATAGCCTGCTATTTATAATCTAAACCCTGATTTTACATGGGTTTAGACAATATGAAAAGAATACTCATAACCAAAAGACAGAACAACTGAATTGCATCTGACCTGGAAAACCAGCTGTCTGTACAGGTAGTGATTTCCAATCTCTTTTAAAGAAAATCTTCCTTGAGAAAAAAACTGACCATATTCTCACTCATTCAGCATCACTTTTCTCATCAACACTGCCTATTTTTGTGACAATCCCCTGCCTTACCAACACTGAGCCAAGGCTAGTTAGATTGGCCAGGTCTGCCTATAAACGTTCACACATCTCTCCTCATCATCCTCCTGTTTGCAGGATGAGGGCATGAATATAACCCCCATGGCTCTTTAGTGAGCAGCAGCAATGCTGGTAAATTTATTTTGGGCTTTATTCTGTATTTGACTTCTGGAGAATGAATAAGAGAATCAGCCTCCTTGCATACAGGGCTACAGTTGCCTTTAAATCAGTAGCCTAAAAAATATATTTATTGCTGTTATTTTAAATCTAGCTTTTTGTGGTGTTTTTTTTTTTGGGTAACCATCATTCTACTCAGGGGCAGAGTTTTTCTGCTTTTCCACACTTCCCATACTATTTCTGAACATCTTTTGTGTCAATAGAGGACAGTGCAGGCCCAGTAGAATTGACCTGAAATCTCGTAAACCACGCCAAAAAACTAATGGTTCAAGCTACCTCTTACAAAAAAGCCTTCCCTGAAGTAATACTCTGCTAAACTGAATATATGTTGAAAAATCAGAGTTTTGCTATGAATGAATATGGCCAAAACACTTGTAAAGGCATTTTAAATTTCTATTTTTTCTACTCTGTTAAATTATTTGTGTTATAACTCCCATAGATTTTCCAGTTGGAGATTTTTGAATCAATTTGTATTGCCATATGTTACAAAGTAAAAACTACAGAAAAAACTAGTGTTGGACTGTACTCCTAACAGCCCTGGACTGTGACTGCATGTGCAGACAAAAGGCAGATGACCTGAGAAAATCTGCAAAAAAGATTCTAGCTCAGAGGTATACAACCAACTCCATCAAATATATGGCTTTTGGCTAGTTAAAAAATTATCAGAATTCTAAATGCCTTTTGCCCTGATATAATTTTATCTTTTATTCTTCAGTTTATTTCCTTAAATTTGTTCCACAAATTTTTGTTCCACATTGTTCTTTTTCTTATCTTTCTGTCCATTCTTAATTTCCTCCATTTTATTTTCCATTTTGTTTATGGTTTACTCCACCAAGGAAACGTACTATTAATCCAAGTGAAATTTGCCATTCATTGTTTATATATCCAACCTTTCCTTTTCTCATGATATATCTTATTTGTTTGTATTTCTCATTCCTACAAGCTTTCCCAGTCAGGAATCTTCAAAGCTTTATCTCATATATTTCCTCAATAAGAATGAATACAAACCCATCATAGCAGAGGTGAAAAATAAGTTTAAATGTATTTCTTCCAAAACCTTATTCTGGTGTTAAGTGAAATATTTTGCTGGAAATTAACTCTTAAATTTTTGCTTAAGTGTAGAATTTATTGTGTGTACTGAAGAATTTGACATTTGTGTTAAAAAAACCCCACTGTTACTAATTTTGAGTGATACTTCTTAATATATTTCACTACATATGGGCCTTTCAGATATGGAAATTGGCTGGATAGAAGGCTTAATTGTGCAAAAAAATGAAAGACTGTGAAAAAAATGAAGATTTTTCTTCTTCTCCTCAGCATTAAGAGTACCAGCTGACATATCTTTGAAACATGCAGTTTACAAATGGCAAATATCTGTATTTACTGAGTTTTTTTAAATAATGTTTTTGAATATTTGAAACTCATTTCAGGGTGAAATATTCACAATGTGTCAAAGATGAAAGAATTTGTCTTCATTGGTGTCTGGAGGTGGATAAATAGGTACGCTCAAGAAGAAACAAACAAATTAATTACATATACAGTCCCCTTTGGTTTCAGTAAACTGGGTATAACCCCCCCCCAAAATCACTGCAAAAAACTGTCACTGGATTCATTTGTGTGCCTGCCCAGGGCAAATTATATGCCAAATATAAAGTTCCCAAATGGAAATATTTAAATATCTTTTCTACTTTGGCCATACAGTATAAAAATCTATTGCTATCAGCAGAGATTTCTGCAAAAGGAAAATTTCTTTTCTAACAAAAATTAGTTAGTACCTTTTATCTGATTTATATTCCTCAGATTAGAAGTAAAAAATGAAATATGTTTACATGCAGATGAATTTAAAGAACTCCTGTTTTAAGGAAACAGAAATAGTTTCTAATTTGGTCCTGACTACACTGTTCTTCAGGGTCTCTCTGGGGAGCTATGTGGTCTGTAGAGGCAGCAGTCTTTGGGGAGTCAGGGATTAACTGATGGTAACTACAGTATTTCTTCAGAATTATTAGAGTATTTTAAATCAAAAATTTATGACAGATCATTGATCCTGTGAAAAATTTTCATCCACTGCCAGAAAACAAATATATAGGTTATATATCATCAGACAGTCAAATTAAACACTTAAAATTAAGAGGTAATACATATTAAAGAAAAGATGGTCTTAATAATTCTGGGCTAAAATAGTATGTTTAAAGGCATCCCCAAGTGCTACAGCTCAGTGTTTCTTAACTGTTGAATGGATGTCACATTTCTTCTCCTAGTTAAATTCAGAATTGTCTTTTATGTGCAAGTAAAATATGAATAAACAGGCTTTTTCTACTCTCTCTGTCTTTGTGTGAACACTTTAGAGAGTGACCTTTGAAAACAGTAGCTCAGAATATAAATGGATACTGACTTTCAAAGCTTTGACAAAGTTAGCACACTGAGAATATGCTGCTATGAAATTAGCAGTTCTGCCAGATGGTTTGTACCTGCAAGCTCTGCCATAATTACAATAACCTCATCATATTCTTGGTCTTTCATCACCTTGAATATTTTTATTGCAGTTGTGCAGACATCTTTAAACATTTCACCTCAAAGACTGGAGCTTCCATTTGGGTGAGAAATTGCGTCATAAAACTGTAAATTAAGAAAATTAACAATCTCATATTATTTCTAAGATTTTAAGTTCCTCACTGCCAGTTATTCTTCACTAGGGAGATTGCTAACATATTTAATTGCTCAAGAGAAATTTTGAGATGCCCTGAAAACGGAACTTCCATTGAGCATGCCATATGTTAGGACTTTTGGAAGATATTCAGTCCTTGTAGCTAGCACCAAAATCCTTCACCATTCTAATGGAAACATGATCATGCTTTTCCTCTTTTTAACTGTCACAGACAGAATGAAAGCTGCAGGCAAAGGCTGTCAGGGCAGCAGTCCTATTGAGTCACGAAGGTCACCTCCTTGCTCTCTTTCTAAACTCCTTCCCAGAGAGGAGTCTAGCTATGGTTGGATCCAATCCAAGCCACAAACTTGGTCAAAAATTTATGTCTAAAGGACGATATAGGAATAATTGATCCTTTATGTGACTCTTTTATGAATATTAACTCACATATATAAAGATTATGTTTATTTTATATCAATATAAATATATTGATATAAACACTATTTAAATTTATTATAATAACTAGACTTAAAATACATTAATCAGAATTAACACGGTCTATGTAGTTAGAAATAATAGTATAATTCCTTATTTCTTACAGCAATAGTTTCAAATCTAGCTTAATACTTAGTAATTAGAGATTTATGTTACCTACCCATACCAATGACTGTGGGCAAATCTCTCTCTCAGCCTCAAAGAGTAACTTTGTGGTGTCCCCACTCAAAGAAGGAATCTCCACGCACACCTCCAGGAGGAATGTGTTAAGTTAGTGCTGTAAAACAGTGGGACTGAGTTTTTATAGTATAAAGTGATTGACTGTCAATCAAATGTTTCTAGGCTACCAGTGCCAGCTCAGCAGCCTTTAGCTCACCCTTTTTAAATAAGGTATCGGTGCTATCACTTCTTGGTTCCTTTATCAGGAACTTTGCCATATCCTCACCAGTGTCAGCTTCTGTCAGGAAACACTATTTTTCACATCCTTAGAAAGTTTAAGTTTGGGATTGCAGAGTTGGGCTGGTCTCAGCATTCTTCAAGACCATAAACACTGTGAGCCCAAGTCAGAGCTGTTTTACCCCCACTTAGGCAGTGCATCCTGCTACAGTAATGTATTTCATTATCCTATAGCAGTGGAAAGGCAGAGGAGACAACTCATTGTCATTCTCCATCAATACTGTTTAGATTAGAAGAACCATCATAATTCTCACACTTCTATCCCAAATGCATTTATAATCAATTTTGTTTAAAAGTGTTCTCATTGGGAATCCATTTTAATTCAGACTATGCAGTGAATATCCACGTAAGAGTGACATTGCCTAGAAATGAGTGTTCATTCGATTTGTGAATCTTGCAAAAAAAGCTCATGCCTGAAAGAGGGCTCTACCTAATCAAGTGGTTCAGTGTCATAGAGGTTAATCTGCAGTCAGAAGCATTAGGTGCTGATGACCAGTATCCATCTGAGGTATATTTCAGGGGGGCATTGGACTAACTCTATCTGTCTTGTGAGGTGCTGTGAGGAGTGCTGAAGACAACTCTTGGAGCATATCTTCCAGATGGTTCAGTTCAAACATTTCCATAATGTGACTTAAAGCATATAGGGGAGGGCAGGATAAGCCTCCTCCAAAGCAGGTTCCTGACTTGGACTCAGATGGGGTTAGGGAGGCACTCAGAGCTGGCAGTTTTGTGCATCCACAGAACTGCACAGCAGAAGCAAACACAAGTGACATTAAACTTACCACATCATTAGCTAGTCTTTGCAACTCTAGGTTCCTCTGAGCGGGGTGATCCTGTTCCTGAGACTGTCACTGAACATGGATTAGCATCTCAGATGGCATCTAGTCATTTTCCATGTACAGTGTTAACTTGTCAGAGTAAAAGAAGATAGTCATCTGGTGAGGAGAGGGGTTCATTGGGCATCAAAGGGTAGATGTGCTCTGGACCATATGAGTGATCTGAAGCAAGGGAAGGGTGAAACTGTGACCTCTATAGCCCTCTATAATGCCAGTGAAACACACACTTCAGGTCTGTACACATCTTCAAGTTTCTCTGTTCTCCAACACTGAGTGAGAAAGTCATTTATTTTCTTTGTGCTACATTTCATCACTTATAAAATGAGTAAAATACCCTCTGTGCACAGTAGTTGTAAGGATAAATAAAGACTTTGAAGTACTTCTATACCACTCCAGTGGTCTTGTACAACAGATATAGACACGAACCAGTGAATGGAAAGACAGTAGTGAACTTAATGTGTAGTAAATACTGTATGGAAAGAAAACTAGAACAAACACTGCAATGATTCTTAATCTTGGTCTGCTTGGCAATTTTTAAGTTTTTGACTAGCACTTTCTTATTTCTAACTCATTACTGTGTAAAAGAACTAGAAAAGCAACTTGTGATACTGAAAAAGGGTATTTGGTTTCTTTTCTAGGCCAATAAAACTTAGTCTTTCAGCTAGAAATTTATAGGGCAAATAGTGAAATTCACTGTTTTCAGAATGCTGTCAGGCTAAATAAAGAGTGCAGAAAGCATTTTGTTTTTAATCTCTTCCATTGCCATAACTCCTTGATCTTGACTGTGACAAGACTAGGTAGAAAAAAGTGTGAGGAAGAAATGTGATTATATGGATTGTAAGTGGGTTATATCCTTTTAAATATCAGTACATCATATGTGCTCACCCACTGAACAAGGCCTGCCAGCCAGCTGCCAAGTTGTTTAAAGTCAAGCTAACAACCCATCAATTAACAAGTGGAATTGCTGCCTTCTGGTATAGAATATTTTGTCTCACTCCCACCTGAATTCACTCCACATCAGATCATTTTAGCCTGGATGTAATAGTAGATGGCAAAGTAGTATCCAGCCTATTGATTTAATTTAGTACATCAGTTTCAATAAGTCATATGGGTAAAGTTCAAGTCAACCTGTGCTAACTGCCATATTTGAGGATCCAGAGCTCTCTCTCTTCTTCATAAACCTATGGTAGTTGTTTTTTTTTTATTAAATAGTCTTGAAAAGGGGGTTCTTTTTTCTGTCTAAGCAGCTTGCAGGGGTGGCCAGAGGGGAGACACATAATAATACAAAGAGACAATATTAGAGATAATGAGTTATAAGAGAGAAAGGAACTTTTCAGAGTTTTCTGGTTGCATTTACATTATCTGTCACACCTATGCTCTGGGATGCAGTTGAACCTTTCACTGTCAGTAAAGGTGAACAAGAAAGGCTTAATTCTTGCCATGGCTCTGGATAAAAATCATTTGAGAGGAATCACATGGCCAGCTGAATCTTTGCAGTCTATTAATGCTGGGAATACTACTGTGAATGGACCTGGTGCTCTGTTGAGTGAAGGGCTCATGAAAAACTGGTTATGACCTTCCTCCCCATCAACATTACAGGACTCTGTGTATATGGCAGGTATAATCTCTCATCACATCTTTCAAAGAAAGCAAGTGTGAGCATATGCTCGACTTCTGGTTTGAAGGAATGAATAGAACAGAGACTGCCTCTCTTTCTCCCCATTTTGTAAAGACCTTTATGGAAACTGCGATAAAATGTTTTACAGGAAGAGAGGTAGAATAAAGAGCAAATTTTTTATAGAACTAGCAATAGTTACATTCATTCAGACAGCTAAGAGAAAATTACATATTGTATGGGGATAAAGTAAAATACAAGCACACTGAAAGCCTAAAGCGCTGAGATGCCAGTGTTCTCCTTCAGCCTGAAGTGAACACAGTGAGATGTGCTGAGCTGAGCAGGGGGGGGATTTTGTTGCAGGGTAAAGTGAAAAAGGAGGGTTGTGGGATGAGACACAAAGAGAGGAAGTAACTCAGTAGGAGGATGAATTCTGAAGCAAGTGGCAATGTAAGCAAGAGATGTCCTCCATTTTTAGAGTTTTATAGAGAAAAAGCAAGATTGGAAGTGTCTGAGGGTTCATTCTGTACAAGAACTAAATTCTGATTTCATTCTTTAAGTGTAAATCCACTGACTCTGATTCTCATCTTTCAATATTATTATAGAGATACAATTTCTTAGTTTTCTTGTCTAACCATCCAGGTGCTGTTGGATGTAATTTAGGATATTTATTAGCTGTGCCTAGCTTGAAATTCAAAATGTTATTACTGGACACAATTATCACTGCCTATTTTTACACTGTAAGTGTCTGGATTCAGGTTTCAAGTGACAGCATTTGGAACTATTATTTAGAAACTCACATTCTGGAAATAAACTCTCTCTGTAAACACTGTAAGCAGCAATGCCATGCCAAAATATTCATAGGGAAAAAGAGAAAGACAAACCCTAAGGAAGCATTTCCATTTTACAGAAAATACATTCTAGGAAAATTTACTAACCTGAATACAAGATTTATTTTGACGTTACTAAATATAAATATTGCCTTTCCAAGTTTATCTGCAGGAGAAATCTAACACCAGAGAATTGATCTTCCTATTAATGATTAGACTCAATCATTTTCCTTTTCTGATTATAAATGAAAGTTATAAAGCATCCTAATAATTACCAGTTTGTCAGACCAGTTGAGTGGCTTTTTCTACAAGACCTACTTACCTGGCTCCTGAGTCAAAACTAATGAGCTGTTCCTGTGAGATTTTTGCCCATTCCAGCTAACACTTCTGGGGATTTTGTATAAGATTATAACACCTTCAAAAGCAGTCATGAGTGCAGATTTTGTGGCTATATCCAAACTTGCTTTCAGCTGTTACCTTTGAAAATGAGAGTAGATTGCACAGGTCTCAGATCAGTTTAGCTGTCTGAATATTGTCCCAGGATGCTGGTGAATTCAGTTGCTTGGACTGACCTTTATGCTGTAGCAGCAACAACATTTGAGTTCACTATCTTAAACCTGGATGGTGTTTGTCCTGTAAGATGATTATTCTGTTGAAGTGTAACCTTAGAATCAAAGTGCAGATGTGCCAAAAGCAACAAAAAGGGGACTGCATACAATGCAAGAAACAAGAGCAGATCTTGATCTGGAGAGTGTTCAAAAGATCCTTTCAAATTTCAAAAGATGTTTATACATCCAAAAATAGTTCAGCACTCAAAATGCTTTATTTACAGTACACTTGCATATTTATACTGATTTTAGGATACATTTGGGTCAATATTTTAATGGCTTTTCAGGATTAGAATGATAGTTTCTTGAAAGTTAATGTTATCTATTCCTACTTGGCTTGTCAGTTGTGGAAAAACTTGATCCCTATTCTCCCCCCTCTATTATTATTGTGCAATAATCAGTTCCAAAAGATTATTTAATAGATGAAACATTCTCATAATTTTCTTTGGATATAATCTTTCTCAATCGAATTGTGTAACACGATTCCTGATGTCTATTCACCTAGATTCTTATATGGTCCCACTGGATAACACCATTTATATCTGTGTAAAAATAGAAACCATTAACAACTTTCACTTTCTGCTTTCTCACCCTGCAGCAATAATTATCTATGTTCTTCAGGGGTGGGTGAGAGACAGAGAGGTAAAGGAAAAAAAGTGGAAGTTTTTATTTCATAAATAGCTTCAATACCTTTTTTTTTAAACTTGGCTTCATTGTAATTCCAAATGAGGAACATGTTTACAGTCTCCATGAAAAGGCACGAGACCTCAGTTCTCATGGTTTCTTGTAGAGATGGCTGAATTCCCTGGGCATTTGCTATTCTTCTGGGGAGCAGCTCTGCTTCTGAAGAGTTCAGCAGTCCAGACTAACAAACAACCATGATTATAAGATTTTTTTATCTTTGTAGGAGAAACTAAACTGAAGATACCAGATCCGAATATAAATCTGAGACCTGTGGTCATTTTTCTTTTGTCAGATATTTTAAGTCATTCTTTACAAAAGTTCTCTCACCCTGTAAGTTTTCCCTACATTTTCAGTAAAGAATACAGTAGTTTCAGCAAAATAAAAATGTACTAAACCATTACTGCAGAGAGAGAAGGAATTCTAAATTTTAGTAGGAGTCAATATCATAGAAAGTTCTCAGCAACAAGGAAAATAAGGGAATAAAATTTTATATAATGCAAGAGTCGTTGTGAGCAAAATATAACAAGAAGAAACAACAGTGAGCCACTGCACCAGCAAACTTGCATAACCTCTGATTCTGAGGTAAGATCAAATTCCATCTGAGCATAAACTTCAGATATTGGTCAATCATCATGACTTCAAACAATTGCTCCCAGAAAGTAAAATTTATATATGTAATATATATATATATACACCAATTAAATGAAATAGAACAAGTGTGGGAAAAAACCTAGAAAATTTGGTTTGAAATGTGAACATATTAAAATATGACATTATTTTTGCTTATATGACTTTCTGAAGACATTTTTTTGTAAATTAAGGGTTTTTGTTGACAGAGTGAAGCTGTATACATTCATGCTCTTTGAGGGACGGTTATTTCAATGCAAATGTATAATCTCTACTTTGTTTACTGTTATGGGAAGACAGTGGGCTGAGAGAGTTGGGTATATTTATCTTGGGAAAAGATGACTGAGAGGGGATCTTAACAATGCATACAGATATCCTAAAGGCACATGTCAAGAAGATGGAGTCAGGCTCTTTTCAGTGGTGCCCAGTGACAGGACAAGGGGCGTTATGGGCACAAACTGAAACACAGGAAGTTCCATCAGAATATGAGGAAAAACTTTAATGTGAGCGTTCCGGAGCACAAGAAAAGGCTGCTCAGAGAGTTTGTAGGATCTCCTTCTCTGGAGATGTTCAAAACCTGCCTGGATGTGATCCTGGACAACCTGTTCTAGGTGAATCTGCCTGAGGGAGAGGGGGGGATTATATGATCTACAGAGGTGCCTTCCAACCCCAACCATTCTGTGATTCGGTGAGAGTACAGAGATGCAGAAAAAGAGAAGAGCATTTCAAGGGTTTCTTGCACACTCTGATAAAAATATGATTAGCCTATCACAAGAGCAGTTTCCCCCAGTATCAATGAGCTTGCTTTGATGGATACCATTTGGTGACAGACCATTTGGTTCACTGTGATATGTGGATTTTTGTCCTCCTTCAAATGTGCCCTTTTGTCCTTTGTTATTATTTATTTATCCCAGCAGTAACTCTGTTTGATTTTTAATAAAATACCACTTCCTCAAAAGTGAGAACCAATGAAATTATTTACTCTAAATTGTGTACCTTTGTAATCCTTGTTTTCTCTTTGTCAAATCATTTATAAAATGATTTCTATCAGGTGATTAACCTTTTGCAGATGCTGAGAGCTATCCAGAAGAATTATCTCACTGACTGAAATGGTGCTTCCTATGTCTGTGAGTGTTCACAAATGTGAACAGGGAATATACAAACTGACCTTGTGCCTGTGTTTATTTGTCAGTTTGCATAAATGTAGTTTAGGAATATACGTTTTCAAAACTGTCCCTTTTACTATCTGCCATCTGTGATATGTTGTCATCATAATGACTGCATTTTAAATAGCAAATGCATTACAGGTTTTAAAATGTGCATGAACCTTTGTTTCTGTGAGATAACAAGAGAAAACAAAATGAAATCTTTCTTGTAACACATAAATTTTGAATGGAAAAGAGTTAATAACATTTTTATACCTTCTTTGCCATGAGGTCACTGACAAACATGATAATGTGGGTCATATCTTCCCTTTACTTATGCTATTATAAAACTGAAAAATCTTAGCCAGCCCCAATGAAAAACTGAAACTGGAAATTTGTAATCAAATTTGCATACCCATAATCCATAGTGTATTTTTTTTTTCTTTTTCTCCAAGTTATTGTTAAAAGAATTGCTATTGTTCAGCTGAAAAAGAGAAGGCTTTGGCCTTCCAGCACCTGAGAGATGCTTACAAGAATTATGGAGAGAGATTATTTGCAAAGGCATGTAGTGACAGGACAAGGGGAATGGAACAAACTGAAAGAGAGTGTATTTAGATTAGATATTAGGAGAAAATTCTTTGCTGGTGAGGGTGGTGAGGCACAGGAACAGGTTGCCCAGAGAAGCTGTGGATGCCTCATCCCTGAAAGTGTTCAAGACCAGGTTGGATGGGGCTCTGAGCAACCTGGTCAAGTGAAAGGTGACCCTGTCCATTGAAAGGGGGTTGAAACTACTTCTTTAAGGTCCCTTTTCAACCCAAGCCATTCTATGATTTTATGGTTCTATGATCTATACTAAAAATTGTCTTAGTTTAAAACACACAAATGTTGCAATATGAAAATGTTGCATTTAGTTGCATCTTCCACTTTGATGCACCCTCCAGCTTTTATCTCATCAGAATAATTATTAAAACAGAAGAACTGTCAATCAGAATGACTGCAACGGAATGTTTTGAATTTAGGTTAGTCTTGAAAGAACAAATTATTTTTGACCACTATTAAAAATTATAATTTTCACTTTTAAATATGCACTACTGTAAGTTCCTTATTTACACTAGAGTTTTCTGTTCTGATACAGAATGAGAATAGAATAATATCTTAAACAGGTATAAAGTAATAAATGGACCTTCAGAATTTCCTTCAATGAAAACTTTGGGGTTTTCCCCTCAATCTCAGCATGCACTGAAATCTTCTCTTGAAGTTAGATAAGAGGAGACAAAATCCAAGCTAAGATGTAAGATAAAAATCTATACCACAAGTTCATACATTTTTTTAAACCCTCCCTGCACCCCAGGGACTGGTTTCTGTTAAGCAGTTTACCAGGGCACCCTAAATAATGAAATCTTATTTATAATTTTTTGTCCTAAGACAAACTATATTAAGTGCAAGAATGAGGTAGAATTAGTAGACTCATCTAAAAGCCTAAGCATAAAGCTCATATACAGTATGAGTTACTGCCTCCCAGAAAAACTAGAGTGAAACACAGAATAATACAATATTTTAGAAATCAGTAGTACTACTTGTATCTGGTAATAATCATAACTTTTCTTCAGCCTCTTCAAATCTAACAGTTAAGCACAGTGAAAAATGTATCTAGGATCTGAATGAGAACCTCTCTTTGGAATAAATTGTCAAATGAGTAGCAGATAGCATCATTACTGCAAATGATGGACATTTTTAATGGTTGGTTATTTCCTAACATCAAAATTCTCATGCAGAATGGATGCTTATTTATCTGTTATTTTTTCTTTCCCTAAACAAGATAAAAAAGAAAAGAAATCTTAACATAGTCTTTTTAAAAAAAATAATGTATTTGCTTAAGGAAAAGCATGTTTTTGGAAAGTTTTTCATTAAAGCATTATGTGGTACTGCATCCGTCAATCACATCCAAACAATGAGATGTGGCGGTCTCTGTGCTCCAGCAGGTCCTTCAGCTGTATCCCCTCAGGTACAGGGAGTGCAGCCAATTGCACATGGCCTTGAGTGTCTTCATGACTAGGACTAAAGCATGATCTAAATTGATGAGGTTGTTTTCCAATGGTAGAAAGAAATTCTTAAATGCCATGAAATTGTATGACACCTCTGCTTCAAAGAGTCCAAGACTGGAAGAAAACTAGTTCCATAAAACAGTTCCTCTGAATTAGCATTTTGCTGTGATCAACTAATAATAATTGCAACATACATAATTACCAGGAAAATTCACTTGGATGAGTGACTGCTGCATGGCCAAGTTCTCTATAGCTTAATGGAGTGGGAGAGCAACTGGGCTGTGACTGCTGGATGAATTTACCATCATTTGTAGGTCAGGAAAGTGTAAATAAAAGACACAAAAAGGATGGAATTGACAAAAAAGAAGATACAGTGAAATCAGAATTTTATTTTTAAGTCTTGTACAAGAGAGGAAAGATGTTAAGCAATTTACATAGATAAGCACAGTAACATATTCTTAGATCTTCATATTATGTTTCATTTTTTATGTAAAACATTCTTACATTAATTCAAAGTACTCAGTGTGGGCTTTATCTGTTAGGAAAAGTTGGAAGTATTTATCCATTTTGTTTAACTAGTTTTATATCTTTAAAAAGTTCTGTTAGATATCTCTTTGTAGCTTGATTTTTAATGTATCTTTGATGGAGCCGGAAGCAGGGAGAAATCTAATTATCCCTCTTTCTTCCTCTCTTTCCTAATTTCTAATAATAAAATAAACTTAGTGATTAAGGCCACAGAAAATTTGCTGAAATTCACACCAAACTCTGTCCTATCTAAATTGGAGAAAACATGCTCTGTACAATCCTAGGCAAAGCAATTCTTGAACAGTCCTACATTTCTGGCTACATGGACTATCTGGTGTAATCAGGAAACAGGGAAAGATGACAGAAGGCACAGAATCTACAGCACACACCACATAATCACATAGAAGCTGGGCATGCTGGTGGTGGTCCTGAAAAGCCTCTTCTCAGAGCAGAATCTGCACCCCAAGGCTAGATGCCTAAGCTCATCACACAACACCACCATCAGCTTGTAGTTTAACACAGTGACAAGGCTATTTATTGCCTCAGGTAGACATGCGAATACTTTCCCTGGTATCTCAGCTTCTCCAGAGCTTTGAATATTAATTCTGTATTTCTAAGAGACATCTTTTTCCACAGCTCTGTAACCCTCCAGAGAATGCTTGCTTGATTTTTCCTTTACATGAGATTTTAAGTTATTTATATTAATATATGGCTGGCAAAATAGGTCAGGAGGATGGCACTGTTGCTTTTCCTATTGTAACTTTGCCATTTGGTGGACAGGTGTTCACAGAATTTTGGGCCAAGAAGAGGATATGGAGAAAGAAACGTGAATCTGTAAACAGTAACACAGTCATTCAGTAAGAGTCCAAATTCCAGTCTCTATTCTAAAATATGCAAAGAACTAAAATGGATGTAGCAACATGTAAATTTATTTGAGAGAACTATGAGGTGAATGCCTTTGTGAGTTTGCTGGTTTTTCCCATCACAACCCAAGCCAAGCATGTGAGTGACATCAAGTCCATGTTTGATAGATGTAGATGAGCTACTACAGAAATGAATTTTATACAGAAACAGTAAAACAGTGTAATTAAGAAAAAGATTCTTACATCATAATAGAAACCTCCATTACCTCAGCTGAGCCACTAACCTTTGAAGAGGAACAGGAATCTACTGTTTTTCTCCTGGACAGAAAACCAAAATCCACATAATCAGTTTTGAGTCTATAAACTGGTCTTTGTGTTTGTGAACATGTATCAGGGATTGCTACAGCAATTGTATGCAGTCACAGGAAGATAAGAAAAAACATTCTCAGTTTCCTAAGCATTGTCTATTTTCTTCCTACAAAGAATCAGGAGAATGGAGTCCCAAACAAATGATATTAAAACTGCCCCAAAAAAATCTACCTTTACGTTTGCTTTACATTTCCCACTGCTATTGTTTCTTAAGCTCTCCCTAGTGACTGCTACATTAGCATGGATTTACTATTAATATGAAATATTTGATATAATACTGGCTCCAAACTTTGTAACAAAACCTCTTTATTTGTGGTATACTTAATCTCAGATGTCCTTGCCTCCAGTAATATATTCAGAAGGCTCTATTAACTCAGTCCAAGGGATACCTTAAGTAATGAACTGTTGCAGTGGGGATTTCTGCAACATGTATAGACAGCGAGGCCAGTGGAAATAAATAGGGACCGATTCTTGATAGATGTTTTTCAGAGATCTTTATTCTCCAGCCGCATGGCTGGACAAATGCCAAAGAACCCCCACAATCACCGGACCAGCAGGGCCCTTCCCCGGCAGGGGAACACAAAACAACCAATGGGGAACGGGATTCACCAGGGAGTAGGGAAACCCCGTGCCTCTACCCCAGGATCCCCTCCCCCCAGACCCCATGCCAGGGGGGAGGAACCCCAACAATGAACCAACAGAATTAAGGGAAATATGGCATCTCAAAATATTCTTCCTATATAAAACTGAGCTAGTTAAATTAATAGTAATGAAAACTAGCTATTTCCTACTAGATATTAATTCTTTATTTGGTAAACAAAAAAGACCCAATTACATCACCTATTGAGTGGTTTTAAATTCCATATCACATCATTATATAGTCAAGGTATACCAAATAATGCAAGACTTTAGCAAGATTCCTGCAGCTATCACCTAAGAATCAGATTTATCAGGCAGTTTCTTTGATGTATCATCATAAAAGATCTTCAGCATGAAGCACACTTCCTTGCTGTATCCTAATGATAGTTTTGCTTTACAAACAACAGACTTAAAAGATTCAGTATATTACAGTACAGGTTTTATTAGTGTCACATTTACTCTGGATTTCACATAAACACCTTTTTAACAGCAAAGTTAATGCTAGCTGGTAATGTCAGTATTAAGTAGGAAGATTTTTAATAAACTCAAGTTTATATACACTGACGTGTTAACAAAGGACATTTCAACCTCTTGAACCTACAATGCAATCCAGAATTCTAACAGGTTGTGTATAAAACTTGTAGTGAAGTCCTGTACTCTGGGTTTGGGGCTTTTGGGGTTTGGCTTTGGTTTTCTGGCTTTTTTTCCTGGCACAATTGAGACTATGTATTAAACTGTGATATCAAAGAGCAATTATTTTACATAAAAGTGATTGAAAACAACTTGTAGGAGTCAAGAAGTCTTTGTCTAATCAAACTTATTTCAGACAGACAGGAGCCAAAAAGAAAATCTATCTTTTAATAAGTGCTGAAATCAGCTAATTAAAAAATACAACAAGAATGCTTTTAGTGATTTATAACCGATTCCTGTCTCCAAAAGCCTTTTTCTGGGACAGATAATTACTGCAAGGGCTGATGAAGGCCAGAAGACTTAGCACACTTCATGGCATCATTTTAAATTTTCTTAAAAGTAATTATGTCACGTCATATACAAGGGAATTTGATTGTCCTATGAATTACTTAGGCTTTAAGGAGCCTCTGAGCTTGAGAAAATAAAACTTTAGTATTTTAAATTAAATTCTAAGCCTTCAAGGCTTGGTGGGAACAAAGGCACAAATTCTGAATGTCTTTTAACAAGCTTGGAAAGAAGCTCCTAGCTATTGAAATGATGTTTTTAATAACTTTAAAAGATGTTCTTAACTTTCTTGCTACATAAGCTTCTAGATGCATTTTTAAGACCTCTGCTCTAAACCTTCTACTCTAATAGTTTTGCTCTTTTCAAAAAGACAAATAGGACAATTGTCAGAAAAGTTTTTGTGCTGCAAATCACAAAGATTGCACCTCGCTATAACTATACAAGTAATGATAGATAAGCTACTTTTTTATTCATTATTTCAATTTTTTCATTGAGTTTTTTAACCAGCAGACTTTTGTCCCACAGAGCAATCAAAACTATACTTAAGAAAGACATTAATTTTACATGGGAGGATGTCTGTCGCCTTCACATAAAAGCTTTTAAAAAAGTCTAGTTCTTCTGAAGGTTCTCTTATTATTCTTCTTCAATTAAAGTATTTTTAGGTGCCCTTTGTGTTTATGCAAAAATGCAATTGTTGGACTTTTTTCCGTAATATGAATCTCAATCCCTGGGGTTTAGACTTAGAATTTGTGGGAATGCAGATGTATTCCCCAAGGTTCAGTATCACCTGATGTGAGAATTGTAAATACATCATGGCATTTGCCCTCTAATCACACATCACATCATGTCGTCGTGATGTAGTTCACTGAGCAATAGGGTCTGGTGAAAGGTGTCCCTGCCCAAGGCAGAGGGGTTGGATCTAGATGGTCTTTAAGGTTCATTCTAACCCAAGCCTTTCTGTGACTCTATGACTGTTGTCTCATACCTGATTAATACAGGTGCAACAGAGATGTTCATGGAAACCACTCTTTGTAAAGAATATTCATTTTGCATTTTAACACTTCAAAACCGTACCCTAAAAACTGACGTTTACAAATACAGACAACATTGTGAAGCCCTGTTTAAGGCTTTGCTACTTGGAAATATACTCTGTAGTATTTCAAGTCTCCCACAGCAGTGAATCATACCCAATTCAAGGACTCATTATTTGTTTTCTCCTTTGCCAATTGCAGCTGACAGCTTCAACTGCTCTTTAAAAGCAGAAGCAGAGTCAGTGAATTTTGATCCCTGGAACAAAAGGCTGTTCCCCTTTATAACTCTGGAGTGGTGTCATACAAATTAGAACAGGAAATCAAGGTCAAGCCATTATCAGTAATCAAATGAATCACACATTTATTAAAATTCTAAGGTACAGGTCTTTATGTCCTCTTTCTGAGTTTGTGCTGAACCACAATTTCAGAGATGTATCTCAGAGATCTATAGAAGGAAATAACATCCCTTTTCACTGTTTCATTCCTGTGTAAAGTACTCAACTGACATACTTTCAGAAAATATCTAGAAGTATGGGGAGCAGAGTTTTGTAATGGTTTTTTTATGCTGTCTCTGCCCAAGAAAGGGTCTCTAAAATAGAGCACAAGTTTTTACAGGAACTTAACTCTTTGCATAAAATTTAATAATTAAAACAGGTAGGTCCTCTGCTTCATTTGAACTCCTTTTATCTTTTGAGAACAAAATAAAGCATTCCTCTTGGTAAGCTCATAATAAATCACATTTTTATTTAATCTTGGTAATCTGTAAATATTTTTCAGCATTATTCATTTTAGAGAACTGTGCAATCAAAAGAATTATTACTTTGTTTATGACCTTATACTATTTATATTTGCCAGATCTTCTTAAAGGAAAACCTGTCAAAAATTACCTTTATCTTCTACGATCTGCAGACTCAGCTGAATTTTACTAGAAGCTGAGTATGCTCAACAGAAGAAGAAAACAATCACTGTACTTCAAAATCAGACTCTGGGTATGTATGCTTAAATCCTTAATGCACTTCTGTGAAAATCAGTGTTTTCCTCTTTCTCTTTCATTTTCAAAGATTCTCTCGTCATCATTCACCAGGACTAAATTATGCACTGGCAATTTCAGCCTAATCAAAAGGACTCTGAAGAGCAAAAAGAACCCCCTTTCAAGCTGTTATTGTTACCCACAATGGGGCACTCAGACTGCAAGAGTTAGATTGCAGCACTTTAATACGATCATCTGTTCTTTTCCAAGAGTACACCAGAGAAGAAACGATGGGACCAGCAAATCTGAATGCATATTTTGAATAACCCAAAGAGTGGTAAGGGTTCATATGTAAAGTAAATGCTCAAACTTATGGAAAATGCAATTGGTTGCAAAGTTCACATCTGACTTCAGAGCCTGTCAGAGTTCAAGAAGTGTTTGGACAACATTCTCATTGTGATTCTTGGGGTGTCCTGAGCAGGACCAGAAGCTGGTCTTGATGATCTTGATGGGTCCCTTCCAATTCAGCATATTCTATGATTATATGAATTTAGATGGAAATTTTCAGGGATATTTAGATTCTTCCAAAGTTTAGTCTTGGTATCAGGCTAATAATATTACAAGAATTACAAACTGTTGTATGGACACTAGCATAAAGAGAAACACATTTAAACAATACATCAAAAATCTGTCAAAACTCCCTAACCCACAACTAACGTAAATTAAATAGCTGTTAGAAAGTTTTTAAAGGAAATCTCAAGTATAACAGGAAACAATTAGAATACTTTAAAATTATTGCTAGTGTCTGTCTATATTCACATAATATTTGCAACCATATTACTGCAGTTCGAAGACACGTTTAAAGGTAAAAATTTTCATGTCCCTCAAAATTCCATTTAATGTAGGGTAAGATGTAAGAGATCTAATGCCTGTATACATACAACCATAATTAGGAAATAATGACCTCTTTTGCTTGTGTTTATCCTGATGGCATTCAGGCAGTTATACTTTTATGAGTTCTATCTTCATTCTCTCTTGGGTACTTTCAGATAGGGAATTCTGTACTTAAAAGCAAAGAAGGGGAAAAAGATTAGTAAAACTCTATTTTTTAAAAGAATATAATTTAAAAAAATGTTTAAATTTTCATTGTTGGAAATAAATATATAGTATTTTTACCTAGAGAAAAAAGCAAAATAAGCATTGTGTGACCCTAGCTTATTTTTAGTATAAAGTGAATTATGTAAGCTAACTAAGATTTCCTCTATTTTCCAGTTTTCATTTTTGCCTTTTTAACCCCAGGTTTCATATACCACTACAAGTAAGAGACTTCATTTGCATTATCACAGATGCTTTACAAAAGGCATGATTTCAATAGGCAAAAAAATGTTAAGATACTTCAGAAAAGAAAATTTAGTAGTCTAATTCAGGAAGGGTTAGATTTTTAGGCTACAGCTTCATATGACTTCAAACTCACTGTGCAAGTGTCACCAATCTTTCGTATTTTGAGCTAAAGTTATTTTTTCCCAAACATTTCAGAGACCACAGGGTCTTTGAGCAGCATTACAGCATCCTTTTACAATATATACATCCATTAAAATTGAAAGCATTTTTTTACTTAGGGAGAAAATTCTGGACAAATTGTAGTTCCAGCTTCATATTTCCTTTCTTTATCTATTTGAAAGTGGCCAATGAATATATGTGGTGCTAAACTCGGACAGTGCAATTGAGTGTGGTAAAAGAAAGTGTGAATCTCTGCATTTGTGATCTTGAGCTGGTCAAAATAACGCAAAATTGGCTTTTCTTGTCTCTTCTGCCAGGTAAATAGTGATGAAAGCAAACGGCCTCACATTGCAATGGGAGATTTAGGTTGGATATTAAAAAACCACTGAAAGTGCTGTCAAGCATTGGAACAGGCTGCTCAGGGCAATGGTTGAATCACCATCACCAGAGGTATTTGAAACGTGTAGATGTGGACCATGGGTACATGGTTTAGTGGTGGACTTGGCAGTGCTGGGTTAATGGATTGCCTCAATGATCTTAGGGGTCTTTTCCAACCAAAACAATTCTATGATTCTATGATTCCATTACTAACTTAAAAATAAAACAGAATAAGAAGGTTGGTTTCTTGAGGATGATGAATCTGATATGTGTTTTTAAAGGTTTAACTCTTAACTTCAGTGTTGTTACGTGTGGGCTTTGCCTTGGTGCTTTTTTTTTGTTATTGGTTTACTTTTTAACAATGTAACACTACTGGTGAACATATTGAAGTTAATACTGGAGATAAAACTGGTTCTGTTTGGAATTGATGTTATCTAATACGTTTCCCTGAGACTAAGAAAGGTATTAAGGAAAATAAAAATGACACCAGAGTCTATTACAACCCAACTTCAAATGATTTGTTCATAGAATTATGGAAGATGAATCAGCCAGTCTGAAATAAAAACATTTCAGTTCTTATTTGTGGACCGATGTTACCATTGCGAGTAGCTGCTAGATTTTTAACTGCAACATAGCAATTTTATGAAGTCAACTGCAGAACAATTCATACATGATATATAGCTACATTTTTGCAAAACATTTGTCAGATGACATGTCAATCACAGCACGCTAGTCAATGTTCAGAAGGAGGAACTCAATCTTCATATCTCAAAATATCACAAAGAAAGAACAAAGGAAAATGGATGGGGGAAAATAAAAGGATAGGAATGAAATTTCACAATGAATTATTTTGCTTTGCTTCACACTCTGTCTCCTTTTTTTCTTCTTTTTTCATGTACCTTTCTTTGTCCCTTGATTTTTCCTTCATCTTGCTGTTGTATTTTTTATTAATAGCATACTATTATTGTGCCTGAATCTTTCCAAGTTCTTTCTCGGGGCTGTTTCTCATAGCAAATAAAAGATAAAAGCTAGATGTGTTGCACATTTCTTTTCTGATTTCTTTTATGTTTGGACTTCCTTTCAAAAATAATAATTATAATGCTCTACTAACATCTCTGTCTTGTCTATTCTTTGTCTAATTGTCTTTTTTTTCTCTCACTTCTGAGATCCAGAAGTTCAAATTGATGTCTTGGCTTTTTAAAGACTGTATTTAATTCCCTGGCCATGAATCAGTTTTAAATTATAACAATGAGTTTTGTAATACTGCTTTCAACTGCAAAATTTTTGAAGACTTGAAGACTTAAGAGTGACAAAACATGACCCCATGGAACACAGGTCCTCATCTATTGCATGTTAAACAGAATTCTTTGGAACTGTCACATAGTACCAAATCATTATCACAAAACCTGTTGTTGATACTGAGACTAGTTAGAAGAAAATTAGAAGCTCTGAAATTTCTGTCTCAGTAAGTAAGTTAGATATAAAATCACAGACACAAAAAGGGTTTGCAATGAAGCAGTAAATTTTAGGAAAGCTCTATACCCAGCAGCTGCAACCAAAGCTAGGTAAAGTGACTAGTGTTGGTAACAAAACTCAATGACAGTGGAGATAATGCACATTGATCTAATAGATTAATTTCTTTTTAATATATATAATTTCTTTTATTTTATTTCTTTAATATATATATTTCTTTTTAATATATATCTTCGCCTTCCTCGGCGAGCACATGATGCATATGAACTTGCATAATATCTCAAGTGTTAAATTCAGAAGCCTTGGAATCCCAGTTTTGTCCTGTGCCCAATTTCTGTTGTTATTCTCAGTTCAGAAAGTCAAGTTTTTAGGCAGAGCTCTGCTTTAGTATCACCTCTCAATCACCTTATGATTTGAGAAGGCAGATATTCTTTTGAATGCATATAGAATACAGATTAAAAGAATACATTCTGTTGTGGATTGCATATGTGTTTACATCAGTTCATTCTGACATGAGGGACTGTCAGTTTCCTTGCAATCTTTTACCTGTATTGCTCCCATAGCAAAATACTATGCACTAGGATGACCTGTCTGTGTAAGTCAAGGTACTGTGATAGAAAGTTTTGTCACCTGGTATCAAGTACAAATGAGTTTTTAATTATCTAAATATACAGTAATTTTATGCTCTCTTGATTGCTTAGGCCTAGATTCACAGATCTGTTTGCTTCAGGAGGTACATTTGTTTTTCTCCTTTGTGATTTTATTTCCCAATTTCTGTTCTGCATCTCTGTCACTCAGAGTTATTAGAAAGCATTTCAGACATTTTTTAGATATGTCATCACTAAATATATCAGATTCAATGCTTCCTTTAACATTCCTGATGTCTCTTTTTATTTTTTTTCATATGAAGTCCAGCATTCCCTAAAATATATTCTCATATGTATTAATTTATTTCAGATAGTTTCCTTTTCTGTCTTCCTATTGTAAATGCTTCAGAGTATATGTAGCTACTTCAGATACTCACAGCAGCCTACAAGGTATGTAATTGTGAGTTTCTAATCTAGAATTATGTACCAGAACACAGTCCCTCAGTTTTACTGTATTACTACATCAGTCCAGATGCAACGATGATCATTTTGCCATTTCTTTTAAGTCAGAATTCTGTAACGTTGTAACACCCACTACTGCATAATACCAGTTGTTTTAATGACTGGTGGAGGTTGCTATGGCAGAGCTCTGTCATGAATGTCCTTTCCTAGCACTTGTTTTTCTTTTTTTTTGTCTGTTGTGTGCCAGCTTCTGAGGTTCCAAACCCACTTACTTACTGTAGCCTACTGCAGCAGATGCTCCTAGTATTTCTCCTTCACTAACTCTGAAAGCTCCATGGCAGTAACCAAAACACTTAGTCATTACTGCTGCTTTGTTTCTTTACCCTAGATTCTGCTGTAGTCCCTCTTATTGCAGCTTCCTTTTCCCTGCTAGCATTCCATGTTCTCTAATGACTGTGCCCCCATGCATTTGCACTATTGTCCTCAGTTAAAAACAGCAAACCCCCATCTTGCTACTACCCAAGTCTGGATGATTTTATTGTTCCTTCACCAACATGCATTAAACGACCTACTTGGTGTTGGCTGAGGTCTCTGTGTTAATGACAGCTGGAGAGAAACCTGGATCTTTCTTTGCAGCAGGTGACAAATAACAAGTTTCTTGGAAACCTGCCTCCTTAAAAACTCTGGGTACTCAATGTAAGATTCACAGCCCCTGCACAAGTTAAGAAAACTGATCCATAAAACTAAAAGTCTCGATTCTCTGTATAATAAATGGAAGTAGATGCCTCCTAACTGAGATGCTCTGAGGTGCCCTTTGGAGATGCTTACTTTTATTCTTTGGATATATAATGAGCCTAGGCAATTAACTGAGGCTCCCAAATTAGGTGTCTAATGTAGACACCGTGAAAAAAATCCTCTTCCCCTTGTTACAGCAGAACATTATGCATTGCAATCTGTAGGTCTAATGAAAGTCTTTGGAAGAGGCCCCAGCTGGAAAGAAAAATAACATCTTTAAACAGCTTCAATTTTATATTCACATAACTTTTTTTTCCCCTTTTTTAAAAATACATCAGTCAGTGAATTTCCAGCTAATTTGGAATTCTGCATAGCTGACTACCTATGAATCACTATTATATACATATTCTATAAGATACCATTTATGTCTCTACAGAAATTCATCTTTTTGAAGGTCATCTTTTCTTCTCTAATGCTCTAAATGATTCCTATTTCCATTTAAAAGGGTCCTTATATTTGCATCTGGGGGCTAAATTATGTCTAACATGCTTATTCTATCTTGACCTAGATTTAAACAAAAAAACCAACAATGCAATCTTTTCCCATTAACAATGCCAATTATGGAACGATCCTATTATAATGCAGCATGAGGCACTATAGGTTTTCTCTGTATGGTCACTGTAATTCATGCATTTTCCAAGTTAAATGCATGGAAAAGGCATAGGCTGCTACAATTCATGCAGGAGTTTTGCCAGGCTGAGATGTGGAGGATACTGTAGGTCAATGATCCATTGGTGCAAAGGACAGCCATTTAATACACTCACTGCTTTCTGCCATCATCTAACCACATGTCTTAAATGCATAATAACCACGGCTTCTGTCTGGGCTTGATCACCATATCTAAAAGGCTGTAAACAGATTTCTTCTAGCTTTTTTAAAATCATGAATGAGAAGTAATGACAGATACTTTAGAGTTGAGAAATAAATAGTAAAAATAGCCTAATAAGACATCCAATTTAAGCTAATTTTCATTCCATAAAAGTATTTCTATATTCATTAGTAGCAAATGCTAATGAACTCCAAAAAATCAAAATTGACCTGTACGCAGATTTTGTTCTTGAGATGTATATATACACCTGCTAAAACCTTGCAATATTTTATCACCATAGCCAGCTTTCCACACAGTCTTTATTTAAGTCCTATAGGACACCTGCTTTGTTAATTAGTTAATGCTCTTACAAATTTGTCTCAGCCTTTTAAGCTACTACTTAAACTTAGAAAAAGAATGTAGGACTCTATTGTTTTGGTTTTACACAGTGTTTTGTCCGTCATAGTAAGTAAATTTAATCTGCATTATTAGTAACTGTCAAAAGCATACTCTGAACAGAAGGCAAATACAGCAGGTGGTATAAAAAGAAGACATGGCTGAAAGTAGAAAAGCAAAACAAATGATTGCTAGAAACTGCTAATCTAGTTATGCATAAATTTAAGACAAATTAAAATGCATGCAAAGCTTTCACTGAAGGTGAATACTTGACAGGAGGTTAACTGACCTGCTCTTGCTATAAGACCATTTCTCAGGAAGCTCAAGTGGTAAAAACCCTTGTATATTCTAATTGCTTGAATGCAACTTGTATAAACTTAACCTGTCAGATTTTTGAACCTCCTTAGTAATGGCTCATCAGACAACAAATTTATGGCATAGAGAACTGTTGCTTTGTTAACTAACACATAGAATAGGTGATCCATTCAGCTTACTATATTTTTCATCTTTGCAGGTAGTTAGCATTTTATTTTTTCTTTACAGGTGGTTAGCATTTACATGATATTTCTTGTGACAATTAAAAGTAATAGAGAAAACACTCTAAAAAGACATACAAAGAGTAAAAAAATCATGCTCTCTGACTATTTTATATTTTGCAATCATCTGTTTTTCAGTGATATATCAAAAAAAAAGGGCATGCAGACAGGACTTTGCCAAAGAAGTAAAGTCTGTCAGTTTCTTTTCTTTTTTTCCATTTCTGATGATGTGTGCAGATCAACAGAAAAGTGCCAAGCCCTTCGACAGTTCCCTAGAGCCTGGAGGGCAGTCTGCTTGGAGTCTGGTGCAGAATTTCACTTCTCCCAAATCTCACTTATGCCTCATGCTGGATATTCAACTTTTGGCACTCTACAGAAACACCTTCAAAATAATTGGTTATAGAGGTGGTTGAAGACAGCTTGACCTTAAGCCATTATGTGGCTACTGCTAAGCAGTTCTTAAAATTCATCTAATCCCAGTGGAACAATTATCTCACTGTCTGGAAAAACTCTGAAATTACTTGGCCCAACTCTGTTAAAAAATAAAACAACAACAACAACAAATCGTTTTGGTTTGAAATTCTAAAGCATGTTAACAGAAGCTGAAGAAACAAGAATTTCTTTGTTCTTGAGTTCTCTCAGATGTGTATCTTATCTACCTAGCAGGCAAATAAATGTACCTTCAAGGCTCAGTGATGGTTGGATTGTCTACAGGGTGATTTCTTTGTCCTACCCACATGATATATATCCTCCTTGCACACTTATTTCTTTACTGAAGTGTTCATAAATACAACAATAAATACAAATAAATTCATGAAAATGAGACAGAAAAAGAGATTTAGACTAGCAGGAATACCAGCTCTCCACAACAGATCAGGCTCCACAGAGATAAAATGTCTCCTGAGAGGAAATTCCACCTTCAGAAAGTTACAGCACCCTACATACAAGCCCCCATGTTTAATCTTTCACTTGACTGGTGTGATAAGGGTGTCGAGTGACCCTTGGTAGTGCAGGGCAGTCAGGCTCACCTCACCAAGGCTCCAGCTACAGACAGCAGCTGCACTGAGGCTCTAACACCAGTTACCCAACCTGTCACTGGTGTCAGTGGGAGCCAGGGCAACCATTAGTGGCATAGCAGAGGTAATGCCAGGATCTTTTAGAGCTGCTAAACTTCTAAGGAAAGGAGTTACAGAAGAACTCCACAGGAGCCCTGCAACATGCAGGGAAGTTAGTGTTCAGATGCAGCAGCGTAATTAAGGCAACTGGGGCACAATGTTTCACGTTGTTTAGAACAAACTCCTTGATAAAGTCAGTCTTTGCTTATGCTTTGCATTGAAGTTGCTCTTCCCTTCTGACAGTTCTATAGGACAGATGGTCTCAGAGCTCTCTCACCACTATGCAGAACTCTGTAGAGAGATCTCTCTTTATTTTTTCCAGTTTTGATGTCTAAATTACTACATTTTTGAATTTCACCGTTAATAATTATAGTTAAGTAAGTTAAGTCACTTTATTTGAGGACTGAAAATGAAAAGCTTTCGTCCTGCTAGACTTCTAAAATCAACTTAGAGCTTACCTTTAAGAGTATTAATTAAATTGAAGAGACTGTTATTTTCCTGCTCTTTTAACACATTTCTTTTTAGAAATGAGAACTGTATAGGCCATTTACTTAAGACTTGGATCAGTGATCCTTGTGGGTCCCTTCCAACTTCATATTCTGTGAAATCTGTGAAATATATCTCCATTCCCAGCTGCATATGAAGCATGAGTAGGAATATCCTGCTCTTTTTAGTACGCTCCTCCATCTTTTAAAGTCTAAGTATTTTGCTTCTGTCTAACTGGGAAAAAAAAAATTAGAGACTCATTCTATGACCTTCCTAGCAGTCTCAGTTCTGTTAGGGCTGTTATGCTTTGCAGCACAAATTTTATGAGATAGTATAAATCTCTTGTATTAAAGAAAAACAAAGAGGAACACTCATTTCCTGCAATTTAAAGCTAGAGAACTCAAATAAAGCAAAGTAAACTGCTCTTTTTTCTTTTGTTTTTCATTAATAAAAAATTCCTTCTGTTTGTTGACCTAGATATGTATGTATTCCCCTATGCAGCCTGCTGTTAAATACTAAGATTCACAACCGTAAGTGGACATTAAAGGAAAAAAAGGACCTGATTTTTTTAACACTATTAGCAGTTTTATGACTATTAGCTTCTGCCTTAGCAAAATATACCCCTGATAAAACAGAATCTAACTTGACAGTTTAAAGTGTAAATTCTCCTTGTTGCCATAGAGAATAGCTCCTATGCAAACAGGTCTGATAATAATTACACACAAGCATGTGGAACAGAATGGGAAGGATTTATCTTTCTTTAAAGTAGCAGGTATGTCTCCTTCCTCTCATAGTGTCAAACCTAGATGGAGATAGTGATCAAACATGGTGTGACAATTTCTGCAATGTCTCCCTGTGGGAGCTATTAAAATTCAACTTATGCACAAAAAAATCTCTTGAGTGCCTAGCCTGGTAAAAATTGCGTGTTATCATCCAGGAGATGAGGTATTATATCTTGCCAAAAAATAGAAAACACATTTCATAGATAGTTTCACGAATTTTTCCTCACTGAAATATTTTTTTGTCAACAGCTTTCTATTATCTAGTTGAAAGTGATGGGTAAATCAGCTCTCCAGGGTGTCAGCCTGGAGCTTCTTCTTTGTTCAGCATCATATAGACATGTTCAGTTCTAAAACCATCAAGGCCAATTCGTTTCCAGAAAGCACAAGATGAAGTTAAATGCTGGGAGAGTGACTAAAAGAAGTGTGTCATTGTGCAGGACTCACTCCCAGGACCAACTTCCTAGATTAATAAAAATTATTGCAATTCCAATTGCAGACCTGCAGTAGTCAGCTGGAGTCCTTATTACAGGTTGAATGAACCTGCTTTGAATGTGAGTAATAATAAGAGAGTATTCTTCATGAAAGGTTTTAATAAACAATAGTTATTAGGAGTTTACTTATGAAAGACCTTTTCCTAATTCTTATTAAGGAGGGAAGAGCTACATCATATTCTACAAAGAACATTTCATTAGAATACAATGAATACATTAAAGCCATCAAGGGTTACTTACATCAAACAACAAGAGGAGCTCAAAAGGAAACACAATAATTGAGAATTTCAACAGCAGATTTATGCATGATATTATGCACTGTCCCAGGCTGAGTGATAACACAGCTCCTTATGGCTGGAGCACAGGTGTTCTCTATCTTCACAATCAGAGGAAGAGGGGTCAGGAAGAAGGAGAAAAATTAAACTGGTGAATGCTTGGCTGCCTGGCTGGTGCCATACTCAATTGTTTTGACTTCTATGATCATGGATTGACCTTTGAGAATCCAGATCTGTTGGGAGCTGGCGGAACACACATGACAAAGTGGAGCAAGAGGTCTTTTACACCAAACTGGACAGACTTATAAGAAGAACTTTAACATAGATTTAATGGGGAAAGGGATGGAATTTTGAGTAATAGAAAATCCAGGAGCTGCTGGAATATTAGGAACCAAGAACCATGAAATGTCTCAAATGAATAATGACTTGTTCCTCTAAAACTGTGTATAGTACATGTAGCATGGATTACAAAGAGGAGGAGTTGGAACCACCATGCTTGCAATCTCTGATACTGCTGGGGGACTTCATTCACCCTAACCACTTCTGGAAGGACACAGAAATCAGTAAGTAGTCTGGGAGTCTCTTGGACTCTGTCTGGGATAATTGCTTAATCTGAGAGACAGAAAACCTGACCAGAGGAGAAGCATTACTGGAGCTGTTGCTTATCAACACAGATGAAATAATTAGAGAGGTCAGGATTGGTGGTTGTCTGAGCTGCAGTTCTCATGACCTAGTGTAATTAGTGATCTCAAGGGATATAGGCCAGGCAAGTAAGGTCAAGACCCTGAATTTTAGGACTGAACTTTCAGTTGCTTAAGGAATCTGTGGATGGGGCCACCTGGGAAACTCAGGGATAAAGGATCAGAATAGAGTTGTCAGTTCTTTAAGGACTTGTTTCTAAGAGCACTTTTTTCTAAGACCAGAATGTGTAAGTAAGAACCTCCTGGCCAAAATAAAGTGCAAGAAGGAAATGTATAGGCAGTGGAACCAGGGACATGTATCCTGAGAAGAGCGTAAGGATGCTGCCCAGAAAACAGCTGTGTCCTGGGCTGCATTAAAAGGACCA
Source organism: Aphelocoma coerulescens (assembly GCF_041296385.1). Taxonomy (NCBI): domain Eukaryota; kingdom Metazoa; phylum Chordata; class Aves; order Passeriformes; family Corvidae; genus Aphelocoma; species Aphelocoma coerulescens. The sequence goes on along the minus strand of NC_091015.1, from coordinate 122,978,420 downwards.
TGGCCAGCAGGTCAGAGGAGGTGATTCTTCCCCTCTGCCTGCTCTTGTGAGATTTCACCTTGAGTACTGCATCCAGTTCTGGGGCTCTAAGCACAGGAAAGACAGTTCTGTGGGAGTGAGTCCAGAGCCAGGCCTCAAAGACAACCAAAGGGCTGAAACATCTCTCTTATGAAGAAAGGCTGAGACAGCTGGGGCTGTTCAGCCTGGAGAAGAGAAGGCAGAGCTTACTGAAGCCTTCCAGTATATAAAGGGGGCTTAAAAGAAAGATGGAGGAAATCTTTTTAAAGGGCATGAAGTGACAGGTCAGAGAACAGCAGTTTTAAACTGAGAGAGGGTAGATTTAAATCAGTGTTCCGGTTTGGCCAAATTTAGAAATACATCCTCTGAGAGAAGGCAGGCTACAACCATCCCTCCCCCACCAGGTCTGGGAAAAAATAAATTTTCCTCGAAGGAAAGTGAAAGAGATAAAAATTATTTCTTTAACAAACACACAGAAAAAGGATAATAATGCTAAATAAGGAAACCTCCCACTCTGCTGAGAGAAACCTGGGGGATTCATAGTCCTTCCGTAGATCTCCCTCCTTGAAGCTGGGATGGGGTGGTGGCCCCACCTCCAGGGCCAAAGCCTCAGGGGAAAGTCCTCCCAATGTATTCTGATGTTGAAACAGTCCAGCAGAGAGAAAAGGAAAAAATGAAGTCCCAGGAAAACCAAAGTGCAACTCTCTGGAGGAAAAGGAGCTGAGGAAAAAACTGCCAAGAGCTGGCTGGAAAGAAAAGCAAGCCGGGTGCTTCCCTTCCCTCTTGCTCTCCTGCTGCAGTAAAAAAAGGCTTTATCTCTGTGTGACCTTGAATAAGCTGCGAACTCCTTTGAAAAAGTTTTGCTCAGTTTTTCCTCCCCCCTCTCAGGCTCAGTTTAAAAGCATAGAAAGGTATATATACTAATTTCTGGGCATAGTGCAGCGATACGGAATAAAACATCAAGTCACCCCAAGACAATCAGATATATGGAAGAAATTCTTTACTGTGAGGGTGGTGAGGCACTGGAACAGGTTGCCTGGAGAAGTTGTAGATGCCCCATCTGTGGAAGTATTCAACACAAGGTTGGATGGGGCTTTGAGCTACCTGGTCTATTGGAAGGTGAACTTTTCCATGGGAAGGGTTTGGACTAGATGGCACTTAAGGTTCCTTCCAACTTAAACCACTCTGTCATTCCATGATCCACTGTAATCCATTATGTTGATGATGATTATGCTGATGGTATTTACATATTTTATCATTGTATTGAAACATGAAACATTTTGAAAGCTGCATCATTTAAATGTTTGCATTTTATTTTTTAATTTAATATGATTAAGAAAAATAAATAATAAGTATCGTGGCATCAGTGTGGTTTACTGAAATGACAGCTGTCTGTAAACAGCATGGCACTTTTTAGCAAGAAATACTTCTAAGACCATCACAGATTTGCTAGAAGATAAATAAAGCAATTAATTTTGAATTTTTACTTGTTAGCTTAGAGTAATACATACATAAATATTAAAATGCAAAACTGTACCTGAAACTTTGATCCAGGACATGGCATGCTACTGTAGTGAAATAAGTCTTTCTCAGCATCACATTCAGCAGCAAGTGTTCTTTTTCCAGATTATTCATTATAGCAGGTTTTTCTGTGCGAAGAATACTAGCGGCACTCCCAGTTATTGCAAAACTACTGGAATTACTGTTTTATACTCCTGACAAGTTTATAAAAAGTGAAGGCTTCCAGAATTTTTCTGCCACTTTTAAAACCAACTACAACATAGATTAATGTATATAAAATATATTGACCACTTTAAAAGAATTATTTGTCATGGGCATGCTCTAATAATTGTGGCTAGTTTAGAGATAATATTTAAAGTATCTCCATTAAAAATACTCTCTGAAGTTATTTACCATAATCTTTCCATTTTCTCTAACTCTTTTCTAAACTGGAAAATGATACAAGGTTTTTAACTTTTAGAATGCCTTTTAAATTTTTTTAATAAGTTAAATCGTAAATTTGATATAGCAATTATTTCTGTCTTAGAATTTTATTACCCCTAAGGTATATAAGAAAAAAACTTGCAGACCCATCATTCACACTATTTGTACTTGTAGATGTATAAATAAATCATCTTACATCCCACTGCGCAAGACAGTTTTTTGGTCTTCTCTTTGCTAGACCACACATGACTTTTTCAGCAGATTAGCTTCTCTCATCTTTTTTCCTGTTGGGGAAACCAGACATTTACCCAAATCTCACATGCAGGACTAACACAAACTTTCTATATTTTAGCAAGAATTCTCCAACCATTCAAGGACTGAGAAGTCTGCTTTGCATAAATCCACACTTAATCAATTTATCATTAACTAAGAGACTCTGACTTTTAGAAGCAATCATAATGCTGCCGTAGCTCAATGCCTAAACATTTACAAAAAAGTGAGTTTATGTATACTGAAAGTTCATTTGCCAAGCGTTGTTTTCCACAAATTCCAGGTCAATTAACCCATAAAAAAGCAACATATCACAAGACTACTGATAGCAAGAAGATTTTTATTAGACATAGGTGATTTTTATTCTGATTTTAAAAATGGAAGTAAGTTAGGATTTATTAAAGTTCAGTATCCCTGAGTATAAATGTGCTGTCTCCAGTCCCTAATGATACTCACAGGAGCCCAGGTGGTATACTGGAGGTCTAACAACAGTTCTGAAGCTGACATTTCAAATATCATATATAGGTCTACTTTTATGAACTTTTATAATGCATTCATCATGTTTTTTAATTAAGGCTTAGCAATCAAAACATCTCATTGATCTAAAGGAACATTTTTCCATAAATATTTACCAACATAAATCAGATTGTGCATCCAGGTGCTCTGGAACAAATGTTGCAGATTTAAAAAGTGTATCATTATTGGGGTTCTCTAAAGTGCTCTAGTATTGCTGTAGCCATTTCTCCAGTAATGCTGCAACTGAAATCAAAACAGGCATCTTAGCTTCATTTTATTTCTGTTAATTTGTCTGTAGCTCGAGATGATTCTGGAACATGACAAATTTGCAAAAGTTTTGGATAGCTTCTGACTCAAATATCACAAGGAATATACACGTGTAGAGATACTCTAATTTTAATTGAAATAGAAGTTATTTTTGGAACAATCTCATGTTAGTTTGTTAATGTCAGTTCTGTATATTCAGGTAACATTTACATCTATTTGGCATTTCTAATTTAAAATAGCTTTTTGTACCTTTTAACTAGCCACAAATATTTAACTCATCTCAAAAAAATCCTACTTCTTTCTCATTGCTGTAAGTCAACTTTAAACTTGCATGAGATTTTTGTCTCTTGCATCTAAGAACTTTTTGGAAATTTTGAAAGAATTAAAGAACTAAGCTAAGTCCATTAAACAGTATAAAAACTAATGTACACATAAGGTGACTTTCCCAAAAATCTATTGAGGAGATCACTAACAAAATACAGACTAAAGAAAATAGCTTTTTTTTTTTTTTCATATTGTGTAACTTAATCATAGATTATCTTCACAAACACCTTTAGCTAGCTACCTTTCAATAAAATTAATCACTTTATTCAGAATATTAATAAGCACTTGACTCTGAAACGTGTTATGATTTTGAAGCTGTTGGTCCATTTCCTTGGCTCATCATTTGCCTTTACCACCTTTGCTTTAAATTGCAAGAGCCATTAATTTTCATCACACAGTTTGATTATTTCCTATTCATGATTAAATTAATAACATTTTCCAAAATTTTCAGAAAGGAAAACCTTAGTGACATGCACGATGCATCATTCACTAGGAGTTTTAGCTGCCTGAAAGATTAACTGAATTATTATTCTATAACAATTTCTGGGAAGGAAGCAACATTAAAAAGGCAAGCCATTTTTTGCATTTCAAAAACTACAAAGAAGCCTATCCTTTCTGTATACAAGTCAGAGGAACCCAAAATGGAAATCCAATCTTTATAACATATTTATTATTTGCACGAGCAACAATAAAGCTGTGGGAAAAATAAGTTTTATACACACAGCTTTAACCAGGATACAAATGGCCATTGTAAATTTTGATTATTAGAATTAATCTGTAGGTATTTTTATTTGCAGATATTGGATAAAAATGTACTGGTAGAAAATGTAATTATGGCTACAATCAAGAATCAAAGAATCAAAGAATTATCACTGGGTGTGGTTTACTAATCAATGGAAAAGGACCAAGGCAGGAAATACAGACCTAAAACTTTTTCCCTGTTTTTTTTCAGCTTAATAATGCAAAGTGTTCTCAATTTAGTTTATAATTTTTTTTCTCTCATTGTCTACTAAAATTGTCCACTAAACTGCCTCTTTTGGTAGGTATAATCTAGAGAATCCCCAAAGTAATAAAGTTTGGGGAGAAGGTCAGGACATCTACCCATGTCCGTGAAGGAACTCAGGCTGTTCCTTGCCATAATCTTAACTAGAGCCATATATGACTTTTTACAATGGGACAGGTATGAATGAAGGACATATGAGTAGTGACACAGATTTTGAAAGTAATTGAAAAAGTAAGAATATGGATCAGTGATCATTTACTCTTATGCAGGCTTTCCAACACTGATCATTATTAAGATACAAGATAATGGACTACAAGTGGTATCACTTTCACAGAAGATTATTCCTCAAGTTTAAGGGAAGAAACCCCAAAACCAAACCCAACCAACCAAAAAAACCCCAGAACACCACAACCTCCACTCCCTGACCCCCTCCACAAAAACACAAACAAAATTTAAAAAATTAAAAATGAAAAAATTTTAAAAATGCACCCCAAAAGAAAAAACCCTCTGAATTTAGTTGGTTACTGAAGACTTGAAAAATGAATTTTGCATTATAATTTTTCAACATTTATTTCTAGTCCCACTACTTAAGGCAAAGTCCCTTTATTCAGATGACATACAGTGGTCTCTCATTCCACAAGTTTGGTGTATATAAAATTAAAAGGTATTCTCTAGTCTCTATTTTAAATTTGTAGGAAATCAAAAGCAATTTCTATTCTTTCTTTAAATTGAAACATCTAAAATGAGAAAAAGTAAATACAGAGATCAGGTTTTATATTTTGCCTTTCCATATGATGTCATTTTTCACAGTAGTATCCTCAGCTTTCAGGCTATCTGTATGAAAACATATTTCCAAATTGCTAATGTCTATCATCTGTAAGAAAGATGAAAGATCCTTTTCAGTTCTTTCTTCATCTTCTAATGTGTTGGAATTTGTTTTTATTTCAAGGCAAAATGAAGAACTGACATTTTTCACCACAGAAGAGGAAAATTCTGTATTTTCATTAAGGGGAAAATATGGTTTAAATAAGACAAACACTTTGTAGTGTGGAAATACTCAATATGATATAGATAACCAAATATATTCATACAACCAATGCTGATAAAATCCAAAAGCCAAGCAAACAAGCTGAAAATGATACTCATCTGATGTGAATATACTCATTTATTTTTAGAGGAATATCTCCAAAATTCTTTTTTGGAGATTGAAATCTCCTCTTAAGACAAAGATTTCGATAAAGTTGTATTTTTTTATATGTAACATATTTTCAACCACGTCTAGAAAGTACTTCCTCTTGCTGTTTTAGTGGATATATCCTTCCCATGATACCTGCTTTTCAGGTTCTTGCCTGGGAATGCTGTTGCAGGTCCCTACAAGACCAGACTCCATGCCTAGAAAATATGATCTGAATTCTTTTTAAAGATGTATTATTCAGTCTAGCAATCTGAGAATTTTTAAATATATATTTATTTTTTCACTGCCTTCAAGAAGTCTGTTGGTGGAAGAAAATGATGACAAAGATGTTTTCAACACAGCTAAATGATGCAGACACATGCATATTCACAGTAAGAAAAGATCATCCACAAAAAAAAAAAAAAAAAAAAAAAAAAAAAAAAAAAAATTGAGGCATTGCTTATAATAAAGTATATCCCTATAGGTAAAATCTAGTTGCATGGAGTATGCAATGTACCAGGACTTAATTGTATTCTTTCAGCATTCACAATAGCAATACAATTTGTTTTATAAAGCAAGAATGATTATACTTACATCCCAACCAGTATCACTTTTTAAAACCATCTCCATCAGTATCTGAAACTTTAGAGTTCAGGTAAAGATGGCATAGGCAGCCCCACTTTTTCTGCTAAACTGGGGTGCACCCTTGAGAATTTGTTCCCCTCTAGGACAAAACAATTATTTCTTGCTGACATAAATTCCTAACCAGGCCTTTCTGTCCTCAACTATATGCAACAGGGTTGTGCTTATGCTAATTTGATGTTGTGGGATCATAACCCCCTACTGATGAAAAAAATTTTAAAATGTTAACAAAATTTCTTGTAAGCATTGCAGAAAATGTAAAGGGTTTCTATTTTCCAAATATGTCATTCTTGACGGCATGCTGTGGAATTCTTGGTATGTGCATTCATCTGTTAGCAACTTACTTTCAAGGTAATTAACCAATTTAATAAAACAAACTCTGCAGGAATATAAAAATTACTCTTATTATATGGAAACAGTTAGACTGTGCTTTTGTTTTCTTAACTGAGATTTACTGAGCTTTTCCTATTTAAACTTTACAAAGCTTGTGTTCAACCCTAAGGGACTTAAGCCAGCTTAATGTTCACACTGTAAAAAAATGAAGGTACTTCAGGGACAAGACAATAAAATAAAGCCAATCTTTCCACCACTCCAAATACTTTCTTCCCCATAATTCACTGATATACCTCCAAATCAGTTTGTAGCACTGGACTTTTTAAAATTACAAACTTCACACTTGTCTTGATTTAAATTGAAATAATGTACTAAATCATTGTAATTATTTTTCCCCCTTTTCTCCCATAATGAAATATATATTATTATAAAAGAGTAAAGTACTGTCTGCTCTAAACTCAAGGATAGTCAACTCAAACGCCATCTGATCCAGAAATGAGTTATCTTTATGTAAAAACAGGCAAGGAAAACCATATGAACTTTGATGAACATTTTTTTTCCTATTTTCTTAAAAATTGCACTGTGTTTAAGCAAGCACAGAGAAGTAGTTTTAAGTGACAAGTATTCTGTTTCATTTCCTCCAGCAAACTGTGCATGTGTTTTATTTTCCCACCTATTTTGTACATGTTCTTAGGTAAGAAGTAAACAGATAAATTGAGGTGCAATCCAAAGGGAATTGCAGGAGGAACAATTTTATTTTGTCCTCAGAATTCTGTTAGCTTTATGTTGTTCATTATTTCCTTGATGTTGTTTATTACTTGCATTCTCCTGGCTCTTATCATCTAACAGTAATCAAGACCTCTTCATACTATCTCTAAAAGCTTATTAGATTAATAGATCAACAATAGGGATTTATATATATGGGTTTCACAAAGGTAACTTTTCATGATTCTCTAAGAAAAATTAAAGTAATTTTGGTATTTAATTATGAAATATGTAACCTCATTTTAGCCTTCTGTAGCATCAAACTACTGAAACTGACACTTCAATTGCATTTACCCATGGGTTGATGCACTTGGAGAGCTAAGCATGGGATACTATCAAAGTATGGGCATCTTCCCCAGTTCTTCATACCTAATTACTGCAAGTAGGAAGTTTCCTCCTGGAGAGGGACCACTTTTATTCTGTATTTGACAGGTAGAAATTAGCTGCCTAATGGAACAGAATAGTTCTGCAAATTGAAGGAATTAAGTGAGCTTTTTTTAATTTGGGCTCCTTTTAAATTAGATTTTAATTTGAATTCAAATGTGAGGTTGGTGTCACAAGGAAGTTTATTTTGGATGCTTTCCAATAATTTTAAAATGCCCACTGCTGACATATCACATCTTGTCTTAGAGCCAATATTGAAGAATACTCTGACTGATGGTGGAGCACTCAACTAGCTGCTATGACACCATGGACTAGGTACTACTAAAGTGACAAAGTCATCATAGATTTAGAAAAAAAAAATAATAAGCCTGATTCTACCTATTTTCATGAGTCTTGTTTTGGAAGATGATAGTCACAGATAACCTGAACATGTACAATAACCTAAAAATAACCTGCACAAGCAACATTATTCTTAATTCCCTTTGCTTTTGAGACAGATCCCGGACTTACATATGCTGCTGAAAAAGCTCATGACTCTACCAAGATATCACCTCTTTAAAATGAGGTGTTGAAGCATAACTCGTATTATTAATTTATTTAAAAGAATTGGAAAACAAACCATCCATTGTTTTAAAATTATCTCTTATGTACTCTATTTTTCTTTTCTTTCCAACGATTTTCCCATTCATCTCTCCTGATAAAAAAGTTACTGAATTTATTTCAGCACTTTTTTTTAAATGTGTTAGCTTCTGACAAAAAACCTTTAAGAGAAAGAAAAGAACTTGAATGTTATCTAAAAAGTTTCCTTATTTCACTTCTTTTGGAGTTTCATTCTCATATCTGCAGGAAGAGCTGACAGGAACAATATTTTTAAGTAGTCAGTTCTGTCATAATCGTCTATTCAGTACTGACTACAGTGGCATGTCATTTGTGCTTTCCTGTCCTATTATGGCCTATTCCAGGGAACTTTTCTCCCTCATGAATCTTTTCTGACCTCATCAATAGATTTGAAGAAACCCTTCTTTACCTGTGAGATATGTAGTTGAAAGGAGATAGTACTACACTCAGCATGGCAGAGAAGGAACTTCTTCCAGTGACATTTTGTTACACAGATTTTGTGAAGGTGCTCAGCAACACTTCTAGCCAACTCACTGGCAATATTTAGGGAATTAAAAGGTCTGGATTTTTCCTTAAACAACAGTTTAACTTGGTTAGGAAAAAATTCACTGCTTGCTGTATGTAAACTGGCAAAGACTGGTAAAGACTGTAAAGCACTTGACTTTCTGCTAATGTATTTTCTGATGGTCAGAATCAAAAAAAAAAAAATAACCACCTTGGCATTATTAAAAGCATCTGAAAAATACTGACTTTGTCTTGGGAGTTTCTAAGTCATGTCATATACAGGGCTATTTCATAAAAATTCAGGCTCAAAAATGTCCTTATGTTTGGTTGTTTTGTTTTTATAAGACCTATAGACCAAATAAAAAAATAAGACAAAAATATATATATAAAAATATAAGACACTATAGACCAAAGAAATTAAATGAGCAGGACATTGCCATTTGCACAAAACCTCAGAATTATTTAATCACTGTAATGATATCAGATATCCAAGGTAACTGTTGGAATATGCAGATACCACTATCTGTGCTTTTCTCTTTATAACTATATATTTTTGGACACAGAGTTCAGAATGGGGAAAGTCAAAAGAAGATTTTGCACACTCCTCCAAGACTTTAACCATTAATTGAGATACTTCCTGGACAGTGCTAATTTCAGGAAATTTCTTTGCTGAAGTAGCCTGCTAAATAAGCACAAAATGTAGGAATATATTCCCCTATGTTACTCTGGCAATGTAGGAGTCTCCTGAGAGAAGAAAGTGGAAAAGAAAAAAGGAAAAGAAAACAGAATAAAAAATTAGATCTTGTGCAATATTTTCAGACACACAATCTAATATGAATTTGTGCCAAGACTGACAGACTGCATGTCCTTGAGACAGAGAAAAGAGAAATCTTTGGTTTTCTAAACATCACAAAGCAAACAGAAAGGTTTCTTCAGAATCCTTAATGAGAAAAATTAACCAGCTTGAGTGCTGGAAGAAAATGAACTACCCAAAAATTATTTTGCAAAAAGCAAATAAATGTTTAACTGAGGCAGTTTCTGATTGCAGAGAAAGAGTAATCACATCCTCTGTGAAAGAAAAAGCACAGCTTCATGATTTAAGCAGTCAGAACAAGAGGAGAAGAGTGTGAAAAGATCTTAGTCTGAAGTAATAAGGCTAAAACACTCGGGGAAAGCAACGAAAGATGCCCTACAGATGTTTGCACTTAGTGAAAAAAAACAACCATGAAATAAGAAAATGAGGACAGGCAACGGGATATAAGATCTTATAGTTAGTGATTTAAGGCTCACTGACACAAGGGAGTAGATATGGGAGGGATATTGCCAGGAGAAGGTGGCTTGTTTTAAACTCCTCACAAGAGACAGAAAATCCCCTAACTTCTCCAAACAACTCAGTAACTTCTTAATTACTTATTGGCAGGCTTGTAATTCACTATACAGCATCAAATGCAAAATATAATCTTCTGTGCTAACTGGGGATGGCCTCAAACACAGTAAAACACAGTAAAAGTGAATCATCTGTCACCCATCCCAGTCATCGCTTAGTTCTTCAGCTTTCCTCCAGACTGAGGAAAATCCAATAGCTCTTAGAAAAGCAGCTAAGAATAGTGGTTTTGCCAGAGGGGAAACGGAGATTGACTTTGGAGCGATAATGTGCAAAGACATTTAACCATTAATCTACTTTACTTACCTAGTACTTTTAAAAAATTTATTTTCAAGAATTTCCATGGATACAACCCTACATTATAAAGGACTTGTTAATTTATTTAATGTTAACCTGTTATGTACAGAGGTGACATTTAAAATATTTTTTTATTTTCCAAAAAGCTGAGCTCAAATGACAATTTTTCAGTGTGTAGTTAGCATTAAAGGTATTTCAATATAGCACTTGGAGTAATCAAAAGGAAAGACAGCCTTGTTGCTCCAGACCTTCTGCTCCTTCTTCTGGGAAAGCACAGCATAACTTGTCACAGAAATTATGACATCAAAGTATTCCAGAGTAACTGAAATTCTTGTGAAAAAACAAAGTGTTTTGTATGTGATATCTCTTGTAAAACTTTTTTTTCTGAAGGACATTGCCAACAAACCACCATAGCAACACAGTACAGTCTGTAAAGTGTGAAATAAAGAACTCTTCATCTCCTTTCAATTTCCATATCTATGCTACAGATTTTGAGGTTTACATAGGTGAGAAACACGGAAAGTACCTAACTACATACTATATACCCTGCATATGCATTGCAGAGTCCTTCAGGTATATTCAAGCTCCGCCAAAAGCATTAACATCCTCTGTGACTTGTGGTACATGGCACTGTTCCACAAACTGTGGTGTCCCACCCTTTTGGGGCAGGGACCACCCAAGACTCGTGGATGCACGTGGTTGAAAGGAACAACAAAAGTGAGAGGCTTTTTTTCCCCACACAATCTTACAAAGTATTATTCAAAAATTACACACTTGAATGGGAATTGGTATGTTGGTCCCTGACCTGCTGATATAAGCACACAGTAGCGGATTTTAGATAAAGGGGTAGGGTAAATAGGAAGACAGAACGAGAGAGATGAAAGCAAGGGAGGGAGACAGAAAGGAAAGAATAAAGAAAGAAAAAGAGATCATCAGTCCTGGCTCCAGCATCAATCCGGCTGGAGTTGGAGTGCCCAGGTCCTGGAGCCTAAACTCAGAGCAAGCATGCACTTTCACTGTATTGAGTTGTGCTTATCCCCAGAAACTAGAACAAGGACATTTGTGCCAGAAAAGAGATGCCCTGCTTCTGTACAGCCTGCTTCTCCAGCTACATCCTGTTCTTTCTCACAGCGTGTAATTACCAACAATCCTTGACTGGCTCCACAGTTATCCAGCTGTCAGTGGGTAACCAGTAGCATGGGGGGTTAATTTTAGCCATTTTGGCAGCGCCTAGGAAAGTGTGGACTGCTTTCTTTTAGCACTTCTTCCTCAATTTTCTCACACAAATTTCAGTTTAAAAGAAAACACAGGAAACAGATATGAATTCTATCTTAATGGATGGATGGATCCAATATATTTGGACCCCAAAGGGTTCTGGAAAAGAAGACCAGCAAGGTTCCATTTCCATTCTTTTTCAGCCTCATGTAGCTGCTGAGACAGGTCAGCATCTCCCTGTGTCTGGGTTTTTCCAGGACAATGATAAAGGTGAACTGTGAGAAATAATATTTCTACCCTTTTTTTTCCATTTCTTTATAACTGTCAAGTATCTTACAAGATCTGAGTGCTACTACAGTTTTTCCCTTCAAGTCAATTTCCCTTGAATTTTTTTTAATTTTCAAAAGGAGACTTCCTAAAGAGGAAACACTGCAACTTTTAACTAACATGATATCAAAATGTAGCTCAAATAATATTATTTCATAAAAGCATATATTATTCTTCTGTTTGTTTTGTTTTTTTTCCCTACTTAAACAGGAAATAGAGATGATCTAATGATAATAGCACATAAACTAAATATTTTAAATTTCAAAATATATAGTTTCTGCTTCTGTCTTTTTAGAAAAAATTCTTCCTTCAAAAGCATACTGAGTTCATGACAAAAGTAAATGTAGAAATATATATATATTTACAGATACTCTATAAATTCATAAAGGCAAACTTTAAAAATTACAATACTGTGTTTTTTCATATGGTTTTATTTTGGCAGATTTTTATATATTCATTTATTTTATCTTTTTTATTTGGAGAAGCTAAAGAGAAGTTTTGCCCCTTAGGCATTCTTGACTAGAAACAATATTTCAACTATAATGGAAATGAAAAAGGAAAGAATTTTTATTTGGAGATAGAAGACAGCAGTTTTTGGGAAGTTGTTTTGTCTTTGTTTTTTTTTTATAATTAGGAAAATTTTTCATTTTCTTAAATCAGATTGGGAGACCTTTTTCATGTTAGTTTATGGTTCTTTAACAGCAGTGGAATAATTGACAACAAAGGCTTTGATATAGTATTTCTGAAGTTATTTTGATGCTACAATATTTTGTTAAAATATAACAGGGACACTGTAAACTAAGGAAAATAAATTGATATTTATCTGAAAATGAGAACTACTAAAAGGCATGGTGAAGATAAGGTTCTGTGGAGCCTCCGAAGGTGATATCTGCTGTTCATTATTTTCTGTCCAGCAAGAAGGTTGTGAGCTGTAGAGGTAACTAGCTACTGGAAATAATTGAACATTTTTACCTTTTTTTTTTATGATAATAAATGTCATAGAACGGCTGATCGCTGGGGTTCCCAGCACAAAAAAGTCAAGTTAGAGCAGTTACAGGTACAGAAGAGAGCCATGAGAAAGAGCAGAGGGTTTGAACACTGTTCCTATGAAAAAAGGTTGAGCAAGTTGGGGTTGTTCTGCCTGGAAAAGAGAAGGCTCCAGAGAGGGCATAGTGCAGCGTTCCAATCTATTCAAGGGACCTGCAACACAGATGGAGATAGACTTTTTATCAGGGCCTTTAGCAACAGGTCAGAGAGCAGTGGTTTTAAAGTGAAAGATTTAGGTGTTGAGGCACTGGAACAGGTTGCCCAGAGAAGCTGTGGATGCTTCATCCCTGAAATTGTTCGAGGCCTGTCTGGATGCAGTTTTGATCAACCTGGTTTAGTGGAAGGTTTTTGAAGGTCCTCCCTAACTGAAACTACTTTATGATTCTATGTTCGGTTGTACCCTGGTAAGAAATTCTATGAGACCTGCTTAATATCAATCTGATCCAACAGCCAGCTGCAACACAATTTAAATGCATAAAGCCCTATAAAAAAGGGCTGTGCCTAAAGTCACATATTTTAAGTTCGCAAAAAATCCGTGATGGGTTTTAAATGTTATTTTTGTAACATCTATTGAATATTACTACTGTGCATACTATTATTATCTGGTACTAATAACACTATATTCCCAAAACTCCAAAGCTTTCAGATCCGTTGTATTTCAATGATATTTTGTATCATGTCATACAAGATCGTATTTTTCCCAGAGGGCTTCCAAAAATTGATTATATGCTGTTTCATCCCACTCTCTCTATAGTTACATTTAGGAATAGTTACTTTGCCTTCTCTCCTTTTCATCTCCTCATTAATGAATGATACACTACTCTTCCCTTGGAGCCCTGCAAGATGCAAAACAATGTTGAGTTCTAATGCATTTGAAACAGTCAGACTTCAGCCTCTTCACCATGTGAAATCACTGAAATATTCATCCCATTGAATACTCATAACCTGCATGTTGTGGACTGTAAGTGATGGTCACTGGAAAGGTACTCCATTGCTAGAATTTGCGAGGTGCCGTCATGAATTGGCCCTAAAGAAAAATGGTATCTGTTTTGTAGGCTCTACCAGAGCACTATCAAGTAATGAGATACTTAAAAATAAGATACAAAAGGAAAAAAAACTCCCTCACTGGAAGGGAAAAATGCTTTTAAGTTCTTCTGAGGCAGACAAGTTTCTTGTCTGCACTGCTGCTGGTGTGAAGAGTAGTAAACTGCATAATATGAGAAAGACAACAGACAGCACAGGTTCTGTCTAAATCCAACCTCTTATAGACAGTTTATCTATTTATTCAAAGCATTTGTGTTCTCTGGGAGAATTTCATTACCCCTGGCTAAAAAGCTTTATACGTATGAGATGAAATATCTCTGCCTTTTATTTTAGTTAGTCTTCAGTACTTTCTTCATCCTGTGGAATCAGAAACACTGAATGTAGGAATTGTGCATGGCAAATAAAGAAGTATGAACAAAGCTGCAGAAGTCTTAGTCTTAGCAGAGTACCAATAGATTAAAAAGTGTTAAAAGAAAGTATTAGTATGGGATGTTCTATTGACAGATTCTTCATCAGCAATGGATATCTATTAATCAGCCTCTTAGGTAAGAGGCTGTCCTGAGCTGGGTATTTCTAGAGTTTTCAGTGGAAACTAAGAAAAAATGAAGAAATAGAAAACATTCCACCTTCACATTTCTTCATGTTTGCCAATGATATTAAATTTCCCCTCATAATTCAAACAAAGCTTTGGAATTAATTTGACCTTATAAAAGAATTATCCAAGTAATTTTCAGTCTGCTAATTACAATTTCTATGACATTTAAAAATTCATATTAACGGGGTCTTAAAAAATTTTTCTTTAGAAGTATATATGTACTTCTGGGTATATATGCAGTTCTTATCCACTCTAAATTTCTGAGGAGCTGGTTTAGGGCACTTCTCTTGTAATCATGGTCCCTTCTGCAACTTGCTTAAGAAGGGAGCATCTATTTTTCTTACAAAAATTCATATTTTGTCCTTAAAAAGAATGGAAAACAGATTTTTGAGGGACTGACCTTCAGCTGACTTTATCTTTGAAATTTTAAATTAAATTTAAATACTAGACTAAAAATTTAAATTTTTAACTAATTTTAAATACTAGAATTGTATAGTACATTTTTTTAAATGAATCTCTAGTCTGCCTAGAAAAATAGCCTTTTAAAAAAAGGTATTTAACAATTATTTTTGCTAAAAATCCAACATTCTGAGATAAGATATTTAACTTGCAAGGATAAAACGGGATCTTGAATCACAAGTTATATTTATTGCTTTAAGTTAAAATCTATCAATTTAATTATTAAGCTTCTATATTAGAAAAGACAGATCAAAGTTTAGATTTTCATCTACTCCTCAGGCATGATTATTCTAAGTAAACTTGATCAAGCCTGGGTATTTCACAATTTATCATCTGCATTCATCCTTATCCCAAATTAAAAGTAATTTTATTCCAAGGGAAAAGGGATTGTCACATTTCAAAACATCCGAAATCAGAATGAAAACAGAATAGACTTTTCACTAGGAAAAATTAAGGGAGCTATTTGAGCACCTAGAATGGGCTTAGGTAATAAGCAAATTCAAAGAAACTGGGCAAAAGTAATCTTGTGAATCAATTTGTGTTTCTAAATTTTTGTCTAAATGTTTTAGACAAATAGATTATTTACAAGTATTTTCAAAAGTAATTTTCAGCATTTTGTCTTGTGGGAATTAAATTATTATTCCTAATTCTTGTTTGCTTGAGAATGTTTGAAACAAAGCACGATGTTTTTTTAAATTTAAATCACTTTAATTTACTTAATCAATACATGCATTCAATGGTGAAACTAAAGCATCTTCACCAATAGGTGCAAAAATAATCAGTTTTAACAGATAATAATTTAAAAAAAAAAGGATGAAAGAAAGCAACAGCTTTGATTACAGACTGAGCATCAAAATACTCAGCAAAGTATTCTAGGACATCACCTTCATATTATTTCTGAAAGGAAAACCAAGATTTCTTGGAAAGTGTAAAAACTAATTTTATAAAATGTATATTTGGTATTTTGACATTAGTCAAGCTTCTGCCAGAAGCAAAATTTCATTGCTATGTTAAACATAGAAAAAATAGAGGGTTTATCAATAACAGTGTTATCTAAGCTTCATTTCAGAACTGCAAGGAGCCTCATGATTATACATTTAATGGATTTTAAGTGAAACGTGTACTGTTCTACATGGAACTATGTCATCAGACTCCTGGTAATGGAATGATATTAAAAGTAACTAGATCATGAAAAATCAGAATTCTACGTCTTGTGGTAAAGCTTGCTTACCCAATCCCTTACCACTCTGAGAAAAACACAAGCACACTTTTCTTCTCACATACCGTACACATGATTTATATCAAAATTCAATCATGCTCAATTAGCACTCAAAATTTTCCAATAATTATGCTGAAGGCAACACCAGCACACACAAAGCGCTAAGGGAGTCAGGGACTAAGCTGTGCATAAATTCACTAATAAGAGAAAAGGTCACAGGCTGATATTACTTAAATTTGATTAGATTTCAGATCCACATGTTAGAAATCAATGTTTTTCTGGCTTGGGCACTTCTGCTCTGGAGTCAGTCATTCTCCAGGGCCCTGCCTCTAATCAGAGACTGTACCAGTGTTGGATGCTCTCCTGGGCACAAAGACATCAAGAAATGAGAGAGGATTCACAAGTCAGAACAGACAGGCTTTGCCATTCCTGTGCTGAGTGGTTTGGGGAGCTGAAAGGGAAAAGCTGTAGCTGCAGCTGTGAAGTGAAACAACTGTCATGTTGGTCAATAAGCCCACAGGAAAGGTAAAACCAGTGCTGGGAATTTTATGGCTCTTTGATAGCTTCCAGTAGAAATCTAGTCAAACCAGGATGAGTCCACAAAGAGCTCTTCACATAAACACTGCTGCTGAGTGGCTACAAATATGGGAGCTACAACCTGAATTTAATCCCACAACTAAAAAAGCCCCCAAAACAGGCTTTAGATATATGCCGTTTCTATACTGTGAAAACTGACAGATAACAGGAAATAATGAAAGCTTCTTAACTCTCTGACAATCCATATGTTCCATATGTTGTTCTGGGCATGAGTGGAAGTCCGTGAACTCCCACTGCCTCACTTGTATTGCCTCTGCATGTTCAACTGAACAATTAAACAGATTGTCAGATGTATGGCACTGAAGTAACAGCTTTTCATGGAAGAAGAAAGCAAATGATTAGATGAAAAAAAAAGTAAATATGAAAAAAATTAATTTCCATTTGGAATTACTTCTGACTTGCACCATCAAAAGAATGTGTTACATCAGTACAAAGTTGATGAGGCAGAAGAGAGGATTAGGCCTATGATGGTCAGGAAAAAATCATCAGTTAGGGAACAAAAATGGAGGAGAAAATTTTTCCCTTGGCAAAGCCTCACCTGCTTTGCCAAGACTGCCTTACATTGTTGAATGATCAGAACTGGCTAAAATGAGTATAAGCCCTATGGCAAAGGGGTCTGGAGGTAAGTGATGAATTGCAGTTCTCCTTTTGGGAGATGGAAAGAGAAGCTATGAAAGACAGGACACAATACATAAAGTATATATTTATTATTGCAAGCAGAAAAGAAAAAATAAAACTGCAAAAGGCAGGCTAAAAAAGCAGTCTTTTTCTCTGGTTAGAATTTAAATGTGGAGCAGGATTTGGTCAGCTAAATTCTTCTCCCTGGGCTGAGTTTCTTACTGGAAGATCTGATTTCTGTTCAGACATAGCAAAAGTGGTCAAACACTTCAATTAATTGACACAGCTTTTAAAATTTAATATGCTATTAAACCAAGAGGCTGCATTGCCAAAATAAGTAATTGTGGTGTTTGTTCAGCTAGAACACACATGATAGAACGAAGTCTATTCTGACAAACACTGCCTTTGCTTTTTTTGATTTATGAAGGACATGATAAGAGAAAGCATATTTTTGTAGAAATTTCTTGGACTCAGTATAGACTGAACCACTAGCAGTTTGGACTCCAGTCAAGCTACTTGAAGATATGTTTCAGATAAAGACATATAATGGCTGAATCATACAAAGAATATCTTAGCTATTCTACAAGATTTTTCAGAACAAGGTTCAATTTTAACTATCTAATCCTAACATTAAGCTAGTGGTGCCACCTGGGCCTCATGCTTTAACAAAACTCTTCTAAAATTTTACCCACCTTAACTTGGTAACATGACATTAAAAAGAAAAAAAAGATAAATAGAGGGGGAAATAAGGTTTATATTTAGAACAACACATTAACATCATATGGAAAATTTAAAAAATTAAAGTGTCAGATACATCATGTTAAAATCTTCAGTGTATTCCTTCAGCTCCTGCTGCAAAAGCTTTAAAGGCTCACTGGAGCTCTTTATTCCTCCATAATGTACAGAATAAACTACTGGGACTCAGACATCTTCTAAATGATTTCTGACTTGGTTTTTCATTTCTGACTACAGTCAGCTCCTTACAGAGACAGATTTACAGTTCCTGACTCAATATCTGTAAACAAATATTTTAATCTTTTAAAAGCCATTGTGTTGACTACTTCATTACATTGTTTGTATTAAGAATTTTTTTATCAGACTTTTACCTGAGGAGGGATTAACTAATGCAGATATACAGCTGGTAAGAATTTAGCAGAGAGAGATTTTTTGCTTTGTTTTTGGTGATGGACAGGAGGGCAAACCCATCACTTCTTTTGCTGGATCATTGGCTGCCAGCTTGCTTAAATTTCTGACATTACAATTCAGAGAGATGTATTATGTCCATTAGGAGAACATCACAAAGCCATGCCTTCTGTTTCATTTTTAAGCCTCTGACATCAAAGATCATAGAGAATAAATGATCCATCAGCAAAACTCTGATATTTGTTTCCTGTGTCTACCTGATATATTGGCCAAACAAGTACATACTTACTATTTCCTTTTTTATTCATCCAAAATATATATCTCTTCAATGGAGCTATGAAGTATTAAAGTGACTCAGCTTTTGGAAAAGCTTTTTCTGGAAGTTCAGAATCAGGACTTGCAGCAGCATCCCCACTCTTTTATTCAAATGCACCTGGAGCACAACAAAAACCTCTCTTAATTCTTTGATGGTGATTTGGCATGTGTTTGGTTGGCAACAGGGAGGCAAAAAATTTTAATTCAGGGACACCTCAGAGGAATTAGAGCAGCGGGCTGATGAATTTCCTGTCAGGCTGGAAAAGCTATGGAAAGGTTTATTTCCTGCAAGACAGTTCATTGTAACCTAAGGAATTGTCCTAGAAAATAATAAGATATTTTCATTTAAAACAGACATTTCCCCATATCTATTTTAAATAAAATAATCAAAGGTAGAAGAGCAACCACATTTCTACCTCACAATTTGCATACTATTTTGATTATTTTATTTTAAAGTTACTTTCAAACCCTAGGCTGCTCGTGGGGACTTTTAAACAAAATTTTCAAACAGGAGATATACATTGTTAAATATATATATATTAGAAAAATAAAAAAAAGAAGCAAATAATGTTCCTCCAGTTTCAGACTCTGATTAGTAGGAGAGTTTAAAGATGGCTACAGATATTCATCAAAAGTCCGAAAGTTAGAAGATGTGGTCAAAGGAGATGTTATACTCCATGCTAAGCCTTGTGTCAGGGCAGCCTGTACTGACTCTTCTAAAGCTTTTTATCAGTTGAATGCAGCATAGTAGAAGTCCAAAGGAATATGCTCCTCATTTCAGAACGACGCTTGTGATGAAAAATCCTGCTGATTCAGAGATGCAACCTGCTTGATTCCACCTAAAATGAGCAGAAGGATACCCTCTGTAAAGCATACTTCAAACTATACTTTTTCTATTTTGTTTTAATATCTGAGTACAGGGAGTCCTTGTCAGGTCCTCACCTTTAAGCAAAGTGTGACCCATGCAAACAGCTTTTCTTGGTAGGCAATTCTGTTCCAACTTATGCTTGTGTTTTTTCCTGTGTTTGCCTGCCTGGGTGCCAACTGAAACTCTTAAAGCTGAAAATGCTTCCAGGTTTGTTATCCAAATCTCTTCAGAAGTTATTTCTATTCCAGGTTCCTAAGCTGATGGTAATTTAGATGTAGTTTATTTCAAGGTAAACTTCACAGAGCTTGTTAAAGCTTGTTATGTAGCTCCTTTTGGCCGCTAGAAAAGTATAATCAGGGTGAACATAAGAATTTGAACACTGGAAACTTTCTTCTTTTCAAATACTATTAACATCAAAGCTATTAGCAAACACTTGCTGTA
The DNA here is from genome assembly GCF_041296385.1 of Aphelocoma coerulescens. NCBI lineage: Eukaryota > Metazoa > Chordata > Aves > Passeriformes > Corvidae > Aphelocoma > Aphelocoma coerulescens. Next base: position 122,958,089 of record NC_091015.1, on the reverse strand, counting down.
ATCGTTTCCTTCATGTCTGCTTGCTGATAGCTTTCATGTGCTTCTAACTTTCACCAACATTTCCTTTATCAATCACTGGATGCTTGTTTAAAGTTCACTTACTGCTTAAAGCACAGAGACGAAAAACTAGCAAAATCACGTCACTATACTATTTTAAGCACTAACTAAATTTAAGATTTTCTTTCCAAATTGAGACTGACTCTTCTCACTCACAGGTCCTCCTGTCATATATGCGATTCATTTCATTGTGGTATACTGTCCCTGCATAAAATGCATGAAAGAGTGGCATAGGGAACATTATAAATCAGGATTAACTGTAACCATTTTCAGCACGGAACAAGCATTCTACTGTTTTTATGGACCATGTTGGGATTCTACACAGAGGCTATTACCTGAATTCAGATTACATTCAAATCTGTCTTAAGTACTATAGAATCATAGAATCATCATGGTTGGAAAAAATGTCCAAGATTCCTGAGACCAAACTTTGTCCAAATGCTACCTTCTCAACAAAACCTAAGGGGCACGTCCAGGCATTTCCTAAACACCTCTGGGGTTGGTGACTCCACCACTTCCCTGGGCAGTCTGTTCCAATGCTGAACCACCTTTCAGTGAAGAAATTCTTCCAACCTGAACTTCCCTTAGTGCAGTTTGAGGCCATGTCCTGTCCTGTCGCTGGTTGCCTGGAAGAAAATGTTGACCTCCACCTACACCCTCCTTTCTGATGGTTGTAGAGTGATAAGATCTTCCTTGAGCCTCCTTTTCTCCAGGCTTAACCACTCCAGTTCCCTCAGCTGCTCCTCATAACACCTGTGCTCCAGACCCTTCCCCAGCTCCGTTGCCCTTCTTTGGGCACGCTCCAGCACCTCAATGTCTTTCTTAGAGTGACAAGCCCAAAACACAGGATTCAAGGTGTGGCCTCGCCAGTGCTGAGTACAGGGGGACCACCACTGATCCTGCTGGCCACACTATTTCTGATACAGGCCAGGATGCCATTGGCCTTCTTGGCCACCTGGGCACATGCTGGCTCATGTTCAGCCACTACTGACCAACACCCCAAGGTCCTTTTCAACTGGGAAGATTTTTAGCCACTCTGTTCTGTCCTAAGGATTGCTGGAAGCCTTATACCTCCATCAGTGTAAAGGGAAAGAGGTGCAATGTATGTACATAAAATTACACTTTAAAAAATTAATATATATTCTGGAGTAAAAGACAAAAAAATATAATGCTATTCATCCCTTATGGTCACAATATACATAATGACATTAAACCAAGGGTAATTTTGCTCAATTTTTTTTAATTTGCATATCTATTTAGCATTAGACTTTGATGATATTTGCATGATTTCTTTCTAATTATGCAATCTAATGCAAAATCATAGACATACATGAAGTATTCTACATAATTCAGCATCCTTATAAAGTAACATGTACTTCAGTTTTAGGTGAGGCAGTTAAAATAAGTAGAATGAAAGTTTTATGGGCATGGCTTTCTGAGACACCTGCCATGTACTTGGCCTTATACAAAAATCAGTTATAATGAACAATGAACAAGGCAGAGACATGTTTATGTTAAAGCAGACAAGAAGCTATTAAAAAGATTGGGAGTAAGGGTTTAGAGTACAGTTAGAATGATGCTCTAAGTTCAGTTTTAAAGACTGTCTTTCAACTACAACGTGCTTTGGATTTATTGAACTTGTACTTCTGCTATATTGACTGCATCTGTCCTCTTTCTCCTCCTGTTTTCCTATCTGACACTCCCTAGGACACTGAGCTGGTGCTGTGGAATCACAACATGGCACAGTAACAGATGGTGATGCTACTTTAGTTTAATCTCAACATATAAATATGGAGCTCTTAAGGAAGCCTTGTCATTTAAAATCCAGCACTTTTCATGTACTAAGAGTAACAGCAGTTAACTCTTTGATCTTCTGTATGAACTATCAAGGACAGAGACAGTCTCTGCAGAAAGCAGATGGCTATGCAAATAAAACATTCAATACTGCTAAATAAGATTGAGGGAGCTTGTTGGGTGTTGGTTTACTTTATTTTGTGGGGGTTTTTTCCATTATTTTGTTGTTTGTTTGTTTTTTTTTTTTAATTTAAATTTCAGTGTCCTCTCTCCTTGGTATTCATAAAGCTTATCCTGTTCTTTACAGGCAGCAGCTACTTCCATGACTTCCAAACACAACTTGGAACTATGCATCCAGTGGCTATACAAGCCCCCTTAATATAGTTAATCTAGCTCTAGGAGGTGGTGTGGATTTCCATGAACTCAGACAGGCAATACTGTTATTTACCACAACTAAACATCACTTCTCACAGGACAAAACATTACCCACAAACCAAAAGCCTGTCAATTACATCAATTACAACAACTGGAATTAGAACAACCTGCCTCTGGTGCATTCCTAAATAAGGATCTAAATGTCAGCTGTTATTTCTACAATTTCTATCCACTTAGTTTGGGAACATTGGTAGGATATTGCATTTAAAATGTAACTTCATTCACTCTGCAATAGATTTTTGCTTGAGGTAATTTGGCTCACCTCAGCTGAAGATAATATTTCTCTGATGATTTACTGGAGGTCCTATTCCAAAGTCACACTAATTTAAGCTGTGGAGAAAATTACTGTATTATCCCAGAGGAAACCGGGAGACAGGTCTCAGCTCTGGAATTTATTCCAAAATAAAATGTAAAGCAGTCTAATAGCAGCATAAACTCTTTATCATTTCCTTCCAGCAATATTTAAAAAAACCCTAAAATATTTCTTTGTTAGTTGATTTCCACATAGAGGCTTCCAGTGTGCAGACATAGGATGCTAAGGACTGAGATGTTGATGGATAAGGATGTATGCACCTAAATCCACTTTACTCGTGTGTGGCAAATCCTAATTTGAACCAGACACCCACCACAGACAAGGCCTTCTGCTCTTGAAACTCATCTAAATCACAAATTCACAGCTGTTTAATTTCTCCATATTTGTTTTACATGAACTTCAGTCACACACTAAAGTTATTATGTGTATTTAAAATCGTGCTAGAAACACTCAATACAATGCTGTGCTCTGTTATGCCCATTGTTTTGCATCCCCATACAAAAGGACTATTTTATTCAGTTAGTCCCTCAATATTTTTTTTACTTTTGTATAGTCTCCATATAAGAAAAAGCACATACATATGCATATGCTATAAGGTATACATTCCTATATATTCAAGTGGGTTTTTCTGTTTTTAATAATTATTACATAAAAGAATAATATATTTCTATAACTTCTAGCTTTTGACTATCTTCATTCACCACCCTACAGATACTGTTAATATGCTGAGAATGAAGTAAATAAGGGTATTTTTGCAGGTACTTTAAGCAAATAGCAAGGAAAAAAAAATTATTTAGAAGGTTTCTTAACACTACAAATAACTCAAAATCTAGAATTATTTCTATTCATATTTCCCTCCAGTCCTTAAAATTTATTTCCAAATAGCAAAAAAATTTCATGATGCATATTAGTTGGAAACATTAATTTTTTTGTTATTTTCATTAGCTCTGTATGTGTTGATGTATAACCAAGTTCTTTGAGTTTGTTTGGGGTTTTTTTTAATTCTTTTTAACAAAAATATTCCAATGATACCTTTCAAAAAGGACCTGAAATGTACTTGATAGATTGTTTGACATTGCAGTGACTGGATGTTTAAAAACCTACAATAAATATCCTGTGATATTAGAAAATAATACCTGATATGTTAGAAAGCAAGTAGATCAGAAACTACAACAGTTTTTCAATTTCTATGAGAACATAAGACTGGGAAATTTGGCTGAGAGAGTTTCATTCCTTCATAGGCAATATCCACTGTTCTAAGGCAAAGAAAGAGCTTCAATCTGGACACATACTCTGGTATTCTCCTGTCATAATAGAAGTAGTCTAGCTGTCTTTCTTTTCTCCCCCTTACTATTATTTATTCATAAATAAATATTTATTCATTCAAAAAATGACTTGGGAAAGAGACTGAATGGGAAAATTGAACTTGAAATTTCTTAATTCTGTGCCACATATATGATCTGCTTTTTCTGTTCATCCTTTCCCCTTCCCTGTTCCCTCAAAAGGGTCTATCCTAGATCTGATAGCTTCTCCTTGAAATCAGTCTGTTTCAAGAAAAAGTGATCATTGCAGTAAAGTAGTCATATGGGAAAAGAAAGTTATCATCTCTAGTGTTAACTGAACCATAATGAATTATTGCAGAGAGACTCACTAAATTAAAAGGGATGTATTATACTGAAAAACTGACCAGCTTTGCTCATAAACCTAATAAATAAGGTAGGAATTGTTTTTTTTTAAATTATCTGTACATCTACCGTGCTAAATGCACATTCCATATTAAACACCTGGATCCAAAAACGTATCTGTGACTTCAAAGCTAGTTAACTTGTTCTAAAATATCTTTTCTGAGCAGAACTTGAATCTATTATTAAAACAATCTTTTACGCTCAAAGAGAACAGTTCCTCTGAGGATATCATTCCTATACAAGCAATCATCCCTTCACAATTCAAAGTCCGTTTTTAGCCACTTACAAGCTAAGACAGAGAACTGCTTCCCCTACAAACCTCCATAAGGGCACTTCCAACCCTGGGTCATTGCAATTCACAAAGTGCTTGGTTGCACAAACTCGGTGTAATGCACACCACAGGCTCGCAGCAACTGTCAGCCCTTGAGAAGGAACTTGTGCAAGGGTGAAGCATTGAGCCTTGGCACCATTTCCATGAGCACCGGATCATCTGCCTCCTGCAACACCATTCCCCATTTGCTCCTTCATATAGTGAGATATGCCATAATTTTGGGAAAGGGGCAGGAGGATAACTGTCCAAAACTGTAATTCTTTTTCTTTTTTTTTCCACATAAAGAGCATCTTCCATGGGAAACAAATGCCTTTGCCAAAGACAGTTCCTTGCAGGGAAAGTGAGTTCATTATTTTTTGATTTTCTAGTAGGAGCATAATATTATATTGATTTGTTTCAGTATTTTCTGTGGTAAAATCTATTTTCTTATCTGGCTCTTTTTCATGCCAAAGCTGATCATCAAATTCTTATGCCCTTTGAAATATTCACAGTACTACTGTGTGTTAAGCCCTTCCTTCTTTGTAACAAAATAAGTCCTTAAAGCACATTTTCCCTCTGCTAAGTTTTCTTGTACCTCAGTCCTTTACTTCTTCTTCAGTTGAACTATGCTGCAGACCTTTGTGTGAAGAGATAAGGAATATGAATAAACATAAGCACTAAGAAAGCTAATGAACATTCCCAAATCTCTTTTAAAAAACCCAAGGAAACCAAGGGAAAAAAAAAAAAAGGCAACACAAGGAAACAAAACCCACAAATCTGGCAGGTTTTATTTATTTTAAGCTCTTTCCTGATCATAGAGCTTTTTTCTCTAGGCAGGAGTTATGTATTTTCTGAACTGAAGAATGATTAAGTTCTTATGCCTTTAAAGAGAAACTTTTTTTTTTCCTCTTTAGCAGCTGGTGACTAAAGTACCTAAAAGAGACATCCCTATTCATTGTTGTTGAACTGCAAAAAAAAAAAAAAAAAAATTTTTGCAACATCACCTAGAAAATTTCATCTGAACGGTTGAGAATGTTCAGAAGTGACTTACCCCAATGCTTACCCAGAAAGTAGGAACCCAAAAGCTTTCAAATCACAGATTCTCCATACTGTTAACATTTTACAAGTCAATGAGCAGGGAAAAGGAAAATAATAAATCTTTTGGTGCTTTTGCATTCCTGTTTTGTAAGCTCTAATTACTTTAGTACTAGAGTTAAATGTCCAACAATACATATATGCCCTAATGAATCAGTTACGCTCTTAGGATCTTTTAGGGATGCAGAACACTGTAAATCCTGATGTGTACCATATGGACAATAAAAATAAACCATAAAAAGCTTCTGTTTAGTGCCACTAACAGCAGCAACTCTAAAAGGGGTGCAGATGAAATGGGGTCACGGTCTCCACTCAATAATCATCAGAAGCTGCTGGCTGTGGGAGGAAGCAGCAATTAGGGAAGGGAGCAGCAGGCAGCGCTCCACAGTTGTACAGAGTATTGTGCTTACCGGAGGCATAATGCCTCCCAGAGTGCCTGCTGGAGGAATGTGAATCCACACCGTCCCCAGCATGGCCCAGTACCTTAAAGGCTCAGTTAAGCCCTTATTGATTTCTGGAGGCACAAAACTGAAAAGAGAGTTTAAAACAAAGATGCTCTAAACTTTTCTTTTGGTGTTGACTTGCTTAAAAATGAAGGATTTTTTTTTAAAAAAAAATAAGCCCAGGGAGAGGCAGGCTTCAAAGTCAGACAAAATACTTTCCAAAAAAGTGTGATGAACAAAAACCACAGCTTTTTTGACAAGTTCTCTCTATGTGCACTAGAAAAGCTGCAGACCTGTTAAATGACAAAGTTTGGTCAACTTGAGTCTTAGATGATAAGAAATAAACTGTGGGAGTGCCAATCTCCAGGGGAAAGAAATTTTAAAAAATAATTTTAAAAAAGGACAAGAAAAAGAAAAAAATAAGTAAAAAGAGACTTTTCTGTGAATCAAAGACAACACAAAGAATTTTCACAAGTGAAGATCCAAAGGGACTTGAAGCAAACAGGTGGAGCTTTCTCTTTATAGAAAAAGAGTTGGCAGAAGTTGATAAGGAAAATACAAGCTTACAGTGATGATAGAATTTCTTCCCGAAAAACAGAGTTTTGTTTTTAAAATAAATCATTGGTATTTAGTCCTTGCTTTTTGTTTTCCCATATGGGAAAACAAAGCTTGTATCTTCATTGAATATTATGAGTAATTAAGCATAACCTGTTTCCACCTATTCAACTATAAAAGATCACTGTTCCCATGATTTTTTTTTTCTTATATATGACAAACATCAGCTATTTAATAGATGCTGAAGTTACCTTTTACTAACTCTTATGAATAAATTTACTGTGTTTAGAAGTTCAGGTTGGGTTCTTTATAACCAGAAAACAAACATTCAATACATTCATTCAAAGTCTTTGAAAAAAATAACCCTAAATTCCATTTTGAAAATCTCCCCTCTCCTTTTAAAAATTATTTAACTAGAATGTTAAATATGCTTTGGCACACACACAGAAAAAAATTTACAATAGGAAATATGGCTTAGAAAAACATAAAAGATGATGTACTGAACACCACAGGTATCACTGCTGAAGAAAACACAATTGCTGAATAAATGTTTCTACAGGTAGTAAATCATTCCATGAACTGCAGTCTTCTATTAAAGAAAACAGAATTCCAGCAAGTATCATTCACAGTGAGAAACTCTTGCCTATCACTACCTTATAATACCCCATCTACTACGCAGGAATGGTCACATAGCTCACATAGGAATGAATTGAAATAATTATAATTCTTTTTTCTGGGTTTTTCTGTTCACAAAAAGCCAAAATCTAAACAAAAATTTTTAAAAAATCTAAGTGAAGTTATGTATAAACAATAAGGGACAACAAAATTATTTACAAGTTAATACTGCTGAGATAATTTGCATGTGACACAAACATTGGTGGTATGATAAATGAGGAATGCAACAAGATGGAGTGCATTTGGTAAAAAAAGCCTATTCAAAGGAAAATATTTCAATTTCATGAAATACAAACTGATATAGACAGAGAAGAAAAATGCCAGCCCTGGGTCCAGTACAGTTTAAGGGGGGGAACTCCCTACAGGAAAGCAAAACCTCTAGAGATTACTAGAAATCTCAGAAGAAATTAAAGTGCCAACCTAATGATGATTAGGTGGGAAAGCCTAACATAATCCTTGACGGGATAAATAGAAATCCCAAATAACAGTGTGAGTGGCCATGAGGATGATTTAACACTTCAGTGCCAATATGCTGAAAAAATTGCAAGAACAGAAATCTTCTAGCTGTGATCATAAAAACAGGGCAGAGCTTTTACATTGTTGTGAGTATAGTTGTAAGGGTACTTTTAGCATCATCCTCAAGTACTTGCCTTAATCAAGAAACAGCCAAAGTGGTATTTATTTCTAATGGCACTAACCAGCTGTTCCTGGGCACTAACCAACTGAATTTCCATGATGTAAGCTCTGGTTTTCTGCTAATAACCATCCTGCTGTATCATGAGCTCCAGTGTCCTCCTCCAAAGTCGTCTTAGATTTGTAACTAGACTGCATGTCTAATCATAGAACAAGGGTGTCTTAATTATGTCTCAGTGTCTCAAGACCAGAGTGAGAATTATGAAAAAAGTAAAGTTTCTCCAAAACTAGAGCCATAGCATTCTGCACCCTGCTGTTGATTCAAACAATCTAGTCACAAATTCTCTTATCTATCATTAAAAAAAAAAAAGGAAAAAAAAAAATTTGCTGTCCCTTCTTAGTTGAGGCCAGCCTGAGAAGTGACAACATCAGACTTACTGTGACCTACCAGCTTTAGCTAACTTAACTATCTTGTTTCCTTTGCAGAGGGAATGAGGAACGTGTGTGCCAGCCTGCCCAGCTCTCTGCTAAATCTGGTTTTGCTCCTAGGTCGCCACTGGGCCAATGCAATTCCCAGGGCCAATGCTGTACACCTGAGCAAGTGGAGGATGGATAGCTGATCTCAGCCTGAAACTTGATCCTTTCACGCTGAAAAAAAAAAGACTTTTTCAGGGGGCAAAAGAAGTATGGAGAATATATCATTCTCATCTGCTTGTGTGATATATATTCATATATATTCAGGAGTCAAAGCAATGTTTAGCAAGCACTGGGAAAAGAAGTTATTTAATCTTAATAAAAGACTGACACTCACTATTTTGTTTTGGTTTAGGGTTTCTCTCAAGGGGAACAATTATTTGGCAAATCACTATCTCCTACTGAGAGACTGGAGAGTTTGAAGAAAGGAGATATCTGTACAGAGTTGCTGTGACTTCTGACCATTTTGATTCTCAGTTTTCCACAAATCAAAAACTCAGAACCCAGCAAGAGATTCCCTTTTCAAAACTATTTCCCTGTTATGCATTCAGATGTCAAAATTCTCTAAACTGAAGTATTGCTTGCTCAATTTAAAAATAAATTTTCAGGAGTAATCCATTTAATGGATTCAAGACAGTGTTTACCTCTCAGTAACATCTCATCAAGTGAGCAACAAGAGACTGCTTCCATTTTCCTCATCCTTCCAGAGTTAGATAAACTTGATATTTATTATTCACACTATGCTATTTGCAAACCTAAGGACTAAGTAGAATTCTCTGTGTACAGCACCCAGACAGTTTTAAATGTGTGTTTTACCAGCCATTCAGTGCTTTCCATGCATTTCATAATTACTTCTGTTGCCTCCAAATGTCTCTACGCAAAGCAAATGATACTGATTTTTGAAATCTATCTTCATAAACAGAGAATATTCTGCTCATTTAATATTAAAATACCCATAAGATTTGCCAGATGGAGCAGAATCTCCTAATAAACGAGTAAAAAATATGATAAACTGTTATTTAGAGGGGAAAAATGTTCTTCATGATAATTTAAGAAGTGATATGATTTGGTGGCCATCTCTGATTGGAATGACCTTCCACTGAAGAACACCATTCTGGAAGATAAAACTATCTCCCAGGTGACAAGACAGGAGAGGTTTAAGATCATTCAGTCATCTCAAACCTAGAATGTATATTCTAAACCATTGTGAAATTGTGCCAAGTCAGCTGTGTATTTATCACTTCGTCCATCATTACAATATTTTTAGAAAGTTTCTAAAATATATTTCAGAAACTAATCACTACCTATTTTTTGTACTTAGGCCACAAATATTGAATTGTCAAATGTATGTCTCCAGCTTAACCTTTTTTTAGAAGACACAGCCCTACAATTTATTACTTTTATATAATTTTTATCAGTGGAAGAGCTAAATAGAAACAGCACACTTTGGAGTTGTATTGAAAATTTAATTTTCCTTGGGTTTCAACTACCACCCCTGTCTCCCACTGTATATCTTTCCAGTACTGAAGTTAGACTAACCACTTTATTTCAACTGTTTCACTGAGTGTCAGCAACCTATTCTAATTTAAATATATAGATCCTCTTTGTAATCTCATTTGGGATTCTGTGAAAATATTTCAATGTAATGCTCTAAAACAGTCAAGGTGGGTCTGGTGGAATAACAAGTGTGATCATCACAACACAGTTTTTCTAGTGAAAATAGCATTGTTTAATCTGTTCCATGCATTTTCATGTATTTCCTTTTATAAATTTTGTTTAACTGAACTCAAAGGTAACAGATCAACTGAAATAAATAAACTGCTTCCCTAATTATCATTGTATGAAAGTCTGATCCATTAGGTTCTGGCACTCCTTACGTAGGGACACCCACTGGAGTGTGTCCAGAGGAGGTCCAGGAAAAGGACCAGGAAGCTGAAGCAGATCTCCTGTAAAGGCGGGCTGAGTTGAGGTTGTTCAGCACGGAGAAGACTTTGAGAAGACCTTAAAACACCTTCCAGTTCCTAAAGGGGGCCTCAAGAGAGCTGGAGAGGGACTTTTTATAAGCATGTAGTGATCGGACAAGGAAGAATGGCTTTAAACTGAAAGAGGTTCAGACTAGATGTAAGGAGGATATTTTTCTAAGCACTGGGACAGTTTGCACAAAGAAGTTGTGGGTGCCCTGTCCCTGGAAATGTTCAAGGCAAGATTATATTGGGGCTTTGAGTAACCTGGACTAGTGGAAGATGTCCCTGCCTATGGCAGGATGGTTGGACTAGATGATCTTCGAGGTCCTTGTGGAAGGAATTAAGCCACAGCTTCACTGGATATTCATCAGCAAGTACTCATCTCTTACTGGCTTTTTATTTCAACAAGTCCAACTTGAATGTAAAAAATTTCTGCAGAATGATTATTTGAAGCAAATATTTCCACAAAGCAGCTGCTCCCCAGTGAAAATGACAGGTTTTGAGCAAAGCAAAGAATTTACTTTTACAGGAGTTTCCTTTCTGTATTGCAGCATAATATGACAGTAAAGAAGCAACACAATATTGCTTGGAATTTTCCCTGTGGATTAATAGTTTAATTTCAGGAAAGGATTTTGAAACATAGGTGGTGAGCCCTTTATCACAGACCTGTCAGCAGCTGTGCCTATAGAATACAGAAATAGCAGGCTTCTCACTGAAATGGGAATAATCCTGCCCAGCTCGAAACAGCAGGCAAGTCTCTATCAGCAGTTCCTATGTGGCCACTTCTAGGAATGCGTGCTGCTAGAAGAGTAAAACCACACGCTGAAAATATGGCGCCATATATAACATAGATTCAGTAGAATTTTAAATCTCTATTTAATAGTTTTTATATGGCATCATTTCATGTTTGTTTAAAGCAGTGTTTCTAAATCTGAAAGACAGAGTAATTAAGAGATTCAGGGCATTATTTGTGGCTCACAGGACTGACTGTTTTAACTATGTGAATTCAATAATAGAAGAAGATTTTTTTTTGGTGTTGATAACCAGGAAGCTTTTGAGACCAGAAGCAAGTAATAAGCAAGAACGACTCCTGCAGAACCATTATGGAATGTAGTCATAGTATAAAAATAAACACCTGTGATTCAGGGATTCAGTTTATTTTTAGTTAGTATCAGTATATAAGTATAGCTGTTCCATTGGGTTACAGAGGTGCCCACTATATTCTCTGTAGATGAAAACAACATGAGGTTATTGAAATAGAAAAAAATCTTGTTTCTCTATGTTTTATACTACAAATCATTGTCCAATCAAGTCCTCCACTTTTTTTTCTTCCCTACTTTTTCCTTTACTTGCTGCTTTACCATTGATGTACAAGCATTTCTCAGGGGTTAAGTTAGAGCAAATGACCAGGATTTTCCCATGCAGAAGATTCAGAGATCAGCCTTAGGCATGTCATAAATAATTAGAGAATAGATGACCTGATATTATAAAAAACATTTTGATTTATGTGTCTTATTTCCAGAATGCCATTCATAAAGCTTAATGAGAATAAAAATTTCAATGCATGGCAAAATAGCAGAAATGCTTCATTAAAAAATGTTTACGGTGGATGCTGTGGAATTTCGTAAACTGAACTTCTAAAAATATTGATCAGATCTTTATCACACCATCCCTAAAACGCACAACAAAATCATTCAGAAACATCAAACACTGGTTTATCCTTTTGATCAAAATATAATAACCCAATCTGGTGGTATTGCAATGAGCTGAAAACTGTTCCCCTTTCAATCTCCATTTTCAAAAAAATTAATGCTGAGCACCATACAGCAAAACACCTGAATTAACTGTTGAGATCTTCTCAACACTTCATGGAAAAGAAGGATGAATTCAGAGGATCTCTTGGGGAGAAGGAGAGGGACTGTGAGGTTAAATCAGACATGCCAGGGATTGCCACCTGCAATCCTGAGAGATGAGCAAAAGTCATATCAAGAGTCAGCATTCTGAATCTCCAAAAACTTCAGTAAATTCTGTTCTCAACATTACTGCTGTTTTCAAAATATTACTAGTCTTTTAAGTGAAAAACAAACCAAATAAGCCAAACCAAAAATGACTGCATATCCCTTGCATCTGTGCCAGAGAGTGCTACATCACAACAGACAAAAGACCTCAATCTTCTCTTGTCGAATCTCTGCAAGCCACCTGGAACAGACCATTGGGGAAGGTAATATGATCTGAGCAAACCTCAAGTGCCACTTTCAGGAAATGTTCTTTCAACCACTTGTGTTTCAGGAACTGTGGGGGTGAATGTGGCAGAATATGCTGTGTGAATCTAACAGCTGGCCAAAGGCAGCATGGATTTGCCCAAGGCAGTGAAGGTGGCCATGCAGGGGAATAGTGCTGGTA